>NC_090922.1:657943963-658246993 GCF_040938575.1 Ambystoma mexicanum
AGCATACACATATACTGATCAATAGTGTTTTAAACTGATAAGTCCAAGAATCACAAAGTATGAAATCTGGCATTAGGTGCAGGAGGAATGGGCACTGAAGCCACATTGAGGAAGGTTCAGAACCAGAAAACCTGACTTGACAAGATTTGATAGAGTACATCATCTCTTTAACTGCCAACCAAGTGCATGAGGGCAAATTCCGGTAGTCTCCTTATACCCCAAAGGGCATTTTAAGAAGGTAGGATTTGTGATCGATCTAATACAATGCCTAGCAAGGGGTCTGGTTTCCTTGAGCTGAGGAGAACTATGGAGGAAACGCATTGGGGGCTGAAAGAGGATGAGAGAGCCAGGTACTGGCAGTCTGCACATATGTTGAGGACTTCCTGTTCCCAATACTTTAATGCTCCAGCAGTAAAGTGATGACGTGCCCGAACAGTGGTACAGATATTACACGAGTGGAGGAAGATGGTGTGGACACAGTAATAGGTTTCTTAAAGGCATTAAGACGTGGCATGGCTCCCATTCTGCAGTCATTTTAGGCAATCAAAATGTATATTGGAAAAAAAGGAGCATCAAATGATAATTCTGCTCTAAAGAAAGAGATTGCCTGTTAATACAGGCCTCCGGTATTACCTTTTCGTACGTTCACAAGCTCTGTACTACATAATTACATTTTAGTTACTAGATCAGGCCACATTTTATTTTCCAGCACTTGATCATCCTTTCAAAGCATTTGAATCTATGAACGATCAACCAGTTTTCTACTTGGTAAAAAAAAAAGGCGGAGAGCGTTCTTAATAATAGCTTGAAAAAAAATCTGTTTTGAGCTCTTGCACCCGTTGCAAGGCGATTTGTGAAACTTGGGAAGCCTTGTCCAAGATGCTGCTTTGTAAGATTCTCTAAGCAAAGCATTTGTGTGCAGCTAGACTTGCCTTCGCTGAAAGGCTAGTCATTTTTTTCTAGAAAGTGTTTTCTTTGAAGCAACATATTTACTGCATTTCGTGCAACAGTCCTCTGCTTCAACAGGGTTTGTTACTCAAATCTAACAAACATCTAATCAGTCCCAAAATCTTTGTTCTGTAATTTTATTGTTTTCGTTGTCCTGCTTCACATGCAAAGTGTCTGGTGTTCTGTTAGCTTTCAAGGTGGGTTTTTGAAAATGTTATTAGTGGAATATTCTGCTGTATGCGAAAGGTCTGAAACCACGGCAGAACAATATGTTCTCGCCACAACAAGCAATTCATGTGAAAAGGTGTCCTTCCTAAGAGGTGCTTTTGGATTTCACTAATCATACTAACAAAAGGAATATCTACTCCAGAGCATGACTGTGCTCAAAATTTACTTTTTCACATGTATGCATTGGTTTGTAAGAATAACACTGCATTCATTGATTCTTAAAAACTTTGGTTGTGAGGCTTGAACAGTAAATGATAAGGTCTTATTCTATAGGTGGAAAATGTTAGGAGGTGCAATCTAACCAATAACATTGTGCAGTACTTTAACTTGTGTGCAACATATCCGCAAATGTCTCCTATGTAGCAGTGCTTGATATGGGTGCAAAGAGTTATATTTCTTGGTATAATTCAGCTTCTCCAGCATGGGGTCTGGCATGGATTCACATGCTCATGAATATTCCCCTTTGTCAGGCCAGGAATCCTCAGTAAAAGAAAAAACAGTTTAATTTTCGTTTATAAACTGTCTTTCTCCTATAAACCAATCACTGAGCTCTGGGTCATACTGCCCAAGCCAATGACTGCCCTCTCCCTACGCCCCTCCTCTGGCATCCATCGTCAGATTTTACTCCAAGTTCAAGTGTTGGGAGTCCTCGTGTTTGGCTCTTAGAGCTTCTGTGTTTTTTTGGCTAGGAAAACCCTATTTTTGTTTAAATCGATCCTGTGTGCTCCTTCGTCTATTCATCCGATTAACGGGGACCCGTTTTTCAGCATCTTTCATCGACCCCCAAGGGCAAAATCGTCATGTGTTTTCTTCTTGGAAGTTTCCAGAAGGCCCTCGGGCCTACACCGCACTGGATCATGTCGGAGGAGAAGGATGGGGCTTCCCTCTTCAAGCTCTGCAGCAGCTGTGGTTTGCAGAATGGTTTCACGGACGACAAACATTCCCAGTGCCTGTATTGTCTTCACCCGACGCACAAGAAGGAAGAGGGTGAGATCTGCCGTGGCTTCTCCAAGCACACAAAGGATCGGCACGTCAAGGAGATGCCTGCGACGAGGATGACGTAGGCGGGGACGACGACATAGGCGCTGGGCCCAGTGAACCTATTCCCCAGGCTCCTCCCAGAGATCTGTTGCATGATATTCTCTCGACCCTCCACACACTGGTGTCGGAGATTCAGAAGAGGATGCTGACGGCACCACCAATGACGCCACCGGTGACAACCCTGTTGACACTGGGGTCACCACCGCTGAAGAAAAGGAGGAGGCAGCCTACTCCAACCGTCACTGCCCTCCCGCCCCCCCTGGGACACGGCGACAGACACCGACGATGACGGTCAAATCTCTGCTACCAAGGGCTTCTCTGCCGGATGAAGTGGGATCCTTCCACTCCATGATCGCCCGTGCATCGGAACTCTTCCAGCCCTCTCTGGAAAAGAAGACGGTTTTCCTGTATCAGCACCAGGAGGCGAAAAGGAAGGCCATTCTGTCGGTACCGTTCCTGGACGACGTCTGGAATGAGGGGCTGATGCTGCTGAAGAACCCTGACTCAGCCCTGACGAAGAGGGACCAGCTAGAGAAAAAATACTAGGTGCTGGAATCTGCACCTAAATGTCTGTGGTCTCAACCAACGCCAGACTCGGTGGTCTTGGCTGCAGCTAGAAGAAGTCGTCTGATCTGTCGTCGTCAACCTCGTTCCCCCCCAGATGGTGAGGGGAAGAAACTGGACACTGTGGGGCAGAAGGTCATTTACTCGCTGGCGACAACGGTCAAGGCGGCCAACGCCTTAGCGATCTTGGCCAGGTACGACCGGGAGCTATGGTACAAGATGGCTCTGATTCTGGATTTCCTTTCCGAGGACAAGCGGGGTAGAGGCAATGGAGATCCTTAAGGAAGGTGAGGTGGTTTCGGACGACGCCATCACTGTGGCCCTGGACATTATGAGCACAGGGATCTATACATTTTTTGTTGAGACAGGAAACCCATTTCCCTCTATGATAACACACAGCTTTTCTTTATTTAATTTTGCCTTATGACTTGCTCACTGGCATGGGTAGGAGCCGCGCGGATGCCATACAGAGCTCCACATACCCGTTGAGACGATTGCTTTTATAACAGAGTTAGATCTCTTCCACTCCACCTCTACAGCAAGGCTACCATTTTTACAAGAGTATGGCACAGTGCCGGGTTAGCCGTCTTTCGTCTCTGATCACAAACCCTCCCCCTCATCTGGAGACACTCCTCCAGGTCATTTTCCGTCCCGGTGCCTCCCATTGGTTGCCCTACACCAATCGGGCCCCACGGCCTGCACCCGGCCCCCGTGCGTTATGCCATCACCATGGCAACTGACTAAAACCCTTCCTCATTTTATAGCGGACTCTCGAGTTACGTCCCTCGATACCCGGCTCTGCAGAGATTCGGTCAGTCACACTCTCCCACATCATACGGAGCTTTTCCATTTATGGCATACTTCTTACACCCTGGAGCACTTGCACACAAAGGTTTCTGATCGAGAGGATTTATTCATTTTCCCCTTCCTTCTTTTCCTTTCATTGCGGTTATAGAGCATACTGTGAAAACGGCACTGGGGGATGACCCAATTGCTCGTTCACCTCCAGCATTTACCTAGATTACGGTATATGATACCATTCAGTGTCCAGACTACTCTCACTATCAGTTAACCCTCAGCTGGCGAAGCTTCTCCCTTCTTGTTCTTTTCACTACCTTTGTACACAATCGTGAATGGCCATGACACATGTGAAAAATGTTGTTTGTCCATGAGCCACACGAGTGGCACAATGTACCGATTTCTTCAAGATATTTATCTGCGAAACTCAACAATTGCCATATATTTGTATACACATTGTCTCCAGACGCAACCAATTTGGATGCCGATTTTCATGACGCTCAACCAGTGCGCCCTCCCCGTCGCACTGGAACATTGAATCCATCCCATGCCCAGGAACTCAACGCCTATACGCGTGTTTCTCTACTGTTACAGGTTAGTGGTTGATACCAAACGTTTGACCACCACCTTTCTCCTGATTAGGCTCTCCATCCCTCACTCCCTCCCATCTCCCTCCCCTGTGTTCCTTCTCCGTTTGGGGATGGTGGGTGCGTGTCTCTTGACCTGGAACCCATGCTGATTTTGCAGAAGGGGACCCAAGACCATGATTATTATTTCCCTGGGGGGGGGGGGGTATCTGTACTCAGGCAGATTATCCCCATACTTAGGATTCCATACATGGTCCAGAGTTTTTGTGTAGGTATGACCATGTTCATTGATCTACAACAATGCAATTCTACATTTCAAACCTTGTATATATCAAAATCGACACCATGAGAGATATATCTTCCCTCTCTATCTTGCTGTTTCCTTTTCAGCATCTCTTTATTTATTTTCTCCTTCTTACAACACAGGGTCCTGCTACCCACTGCCATGATGAAGGCGGAACATTTTCTTCTATAGTGAAGAGAAAAACTTTATATGTCTACAACCGCCAAACGCATTGCTGTTAAAGAGGGGAATGGAGGTCCTTTACAGACTATCTCATCTAATTTGGACCTCGGACCACTGACAGTCCACCCCCTGAAGGAAGACCATTTGAGGTTCCTCCTTGTTTCCCCCTTTTGCGTTGGCAGACCCAACCCCAATTTAGAACAATTCCTACTTTGGGACTCTACCTCAACTTAATACAAGGACGTATTTTTCCGTTTATACAAAATGTTTTTTTTTCTTTTTCTGCCTCTTAGTTTGTTGTGAGGTAACAACCTAGTTAGAAATACTAATTTGATCTTAAAATAAAGCTTTTGCTCTTGACCTAATGGAGAAACTGAGCATGTAAATGACATATATTTCCTTTCATGTTTAGTTCTGTTTCCTATTTTCTCCTTCTCAAAAAAATCTATTTTGTTTGTTTATTTTGATTTCTGGTATTTTATATTCACCTTTAAGAATGTGTAATTGTTTACTGATTTAATACGCCCCCCCCCTATGTTGGGCTTCAATGTGTGTTCATTCTTTTTGCTTTTCGACAATATATGTATATACCTTTATGTAATTGGTGTCTTTTTGTTATATATAATTGTATGTAGAAGTTATAACCTATGTGGTTAAACAGGATTGGACCAGGTATTTGCTCTAAATAATTCAAACCTAACCGGGCCAATCCTTGACGCACCAGTACCCCTCTCTTTTGTTAACATTAGATATTCTCGCCCCAAACTGTTGCGTCCCCCAAGGGGCAGACCATTGCCACTGGCTAGTGGCCCTTTTTGTTTACATATATTCCACCAGCTGGGAAACAGGGTTTGCCTCCGTCGTCGTGGCTGGCTGAAGGCCACCAACTTCAGACAAGAGGTCCAGACGATGGTCCTGGACATGCCTTTCGACGGAGACCATCTTTTAGGCAAGGCAGTCGGTGAATCTCTTCAGACCATCAAAACCGACACGGAGACTGCCCGTTCTCTGGGCACGCTGCAACAGCACCGTCTGTCCTTTCGTCCCTCAGTAGGGAAGTCAGGTAGGTCTTCGAAGAGTTTCAGCGGTGGATCGTCCTCTTAACGCCATCCCTCCCGTTCCACGACCCAGGAAGCCTACAGGGGTCCTTCCAAGGCCTTCGGAGGTCGCTGCCGTCGTCACCAAGGCTCCCAACGTGGCACATGGGCCTCCAAGCAGAACTGAACCGGCCATGATGTCGGGCCCCCACCCCTGCACCCCGGTGGGAGGCCAGCTGGCGAACTTTGTCAGCATGTGGGAAAACATCTCCACTAATCGATGGGAGCTGGACACTCTCGCCCACGGACACACTTTGGAGTTTCAATGGAAGTGTCCGCGAAACCACCGGTGGCCTGGCAGGAACAACGCATCCCTCAGCTGCTCCTCGAGGTTCGGGCCATGTTCTGAAAACGAGTGATAGAGCTGGTTCCGAAGCGACTTCGGGGTTCCAGAGTTTACAGAAGATACTTTCTAGTAAGAAAGAAGCCCGGGGGCTGGAGGCCCATTCTCGACCTATGATGGCGCAACAAGTTCATCAAGCCCCTGAAATTCAGGATGGTCACGTTGCAGCACGTGCTCAGCCAACTGGAGGTGGGAGACTTTGTCGTTGTTGGATCTGGAGGACGCGTACTTCCAAGTCCCCATTCACGTAAAACATTGCAAGTTCCTGCGCTTCATCATACAGGGGAAGCACTACCAGTTCAAGGTTCTCCCCTTTGGACTGAAGTTGGTGCCCATAGTTTTTACAAAGTGCTGGCTCCGGTGGCGGCCCATTTGCAATTACAGGGAATTCATGTCTACCCATACCTCAACGACTGGCTCATCTGGGCCAAATCGAAGGACATCGCCTTTAATCACACGGAGAAGACTGTCCGGTTGCTGACGGATCTGGGGTTCTCTGTGTACTATGCAAAATCCTGCTTGACTCCATCGCAGAACGTGCTGTTCCTGGGGTCCAGGCTCAACACGGTATCCTGCCTGGCGGCTCTGTCAGAGGAGAGGATATCGGCTATTTTGGGCAAGGTGCAACAGCTGTTAGCACTGAAGAGCACCACGGTGAGGACCTTCAAGTCCCTGCTTGGCATGATGTTGCCATGTATCTACCTGGTCCGGCTCTGCAGGTTGCGGATGTGACTGCTGCAGGAAGCGTCAAAGAATGGATTGTGCTTGAAGAGGAGTTCCGTTGAGCGATAAGGTGGTGGGACGTGCCCTCCAACATCTCAGGGGGCACAGATTTCTAGAGCCCTCCATACCAGGAGACGGTCATGATGGACGCTTCCCTGGAAGGGTGGGGAGCAAATACCGGACGTCTTCACAACAGAGGCCTGTGGCTGCCGGAGGAGAAGGTGCTACACATCAACGTCCTGGAACTACAGGCTGTGTTTTGGGCCCTCAAGTCATTTCTTCTGCCCCTCAAGGGCAAAGTGGTGAGGGTCTTCACAGACAATACACCACAATGTTTTACATCCGGAAGCAGGGGGGCACCAGGTCCCCAGTGCTCTGCAGAGAGGCGCAGGAGTTGTGGCACTGGGCTGTTGCCCAGGGAATGTTCCTCATTCCTTGCCACCTGGCAGGAGTCAAAAACACTGTTGCCAACTCCCTCAGCAGGGAGCTGCACTCTTGCCATGAGTGGGAGCTTCATCAGGATCAAGTGGACAACCTCTTCCTCATGTGGGGGAGTCCCCAGCTAGATCTGTTTACGGCAGCGACAAACACCAAGTGCGAGAGGTTCGCCAGCAGCAGGTCTCTCCCGCCGGGGAGTATGGGAGATGCATTCTCCTTACCTTGGGAAGCCATGTTACTGTACGCGTTCCCTCCGTTGCCGCTATTACTACGAGTCATCAGTCAACTCAGACGATGCTGGTGCAGGATGATCCTTGTCGCGCCAGTGTGGCCGAGGCAAATCTGGTAGCAGGACCTTCTCAGCATGTCAGCGTCCCCTCCAGTCAAGCTACCAGTGGTCATGGATCTTCTCGCCAGGGAAGGAGGCGCAATCCTGCACCACAACCCAGGATAGTTGAACCTGAAGGCCTGGCTCCTGCTGCATTAGAGTTTGGTGCTGTAGGGGAGGATTGGTCCAAAAGACCCCCCTCGCCTACATCCCCTCCCCCGGTGAGGGCCATGGCTCGTCAAGCGTCCCCTCCTTACCACGAGGGCCCAGGTGGTGGATGGCTCACCTGCTGAAGACATTGCCCAAACCTATTGAATTTAGCTAGGCCTCAGAAACCAGCTTGTCTAAAAAAAAGATGGTGTGAGCCTGGCGCACTGCAGCACGGCCCCCACCTTTGGAGAGTTTCAATTATCCCTGTGGCCGCAGCTCCCTGGCAGATCCGCTGCGAGCCCGTTCCCACGAACAAGACGGACATGAGCTAGTGTAAGATACCAACACTGTAACATTTCACCTTCCGCAGTGTATCGCTGCTCCCAGCATGACCCGGCCAGCAGAGCCTGGGCGGAAAGAGAACTGTAAAATGGTCCTTTAATAAAAGCAAAAGTTCCCAAATACTAATAATAAAACTACCTGCGATGGAAGCATTCTCTCCACAACCCCTTTACTAAGAAACCTGTAAAATGCATGGATATGGCAGAATGTATGTTCATATGGCATTAGCAATTAGCACCCACACCACTGCAGTTATGTACAAATAGTAAAAGCGTCCCGGGGGGGGGGGGGGGTTTATTTGTTATGCGTATCATTAAAAAAGATTACACCCCACGGTCCCGTGCCATAACCGAACTAATGCTGCTAGAGTGCAGAAAAAGACAAATGCATCCATATTGAGGGCTCATGTAAAGGGTGCACGAAAATGCACCCTTCCTGTGTGTATGTCCAAGCCCCTTATGTGCCACTACCGTCACGTATAGTGGCGAGTCGTTTCTATGCGCTCCACCAACCTCACTACTACCTCACTTACTGCGAATGTATATGCATATAACAAAATGTTGTAGTTGTTAAAACACAGTGTACTAATAATGTGCTCGGACTGGCTATATTTGAGAAGCATTAGCAATGTCAAAATGTAAGCTTCGGAATAACTAAATTAGTATTGTATATCATTTGAATGTTTATGATGCTTTCACCTAAAATCGGCAACACATGAGGAAGATACCTTTGTGAGTATATGCAAGGCCGTTCCCCCTCCCTCCCAGCGAAGCCTGCCAGACGAGAGAGCAGAGGCCCACGCCGCACTGCTCCACCTCCCCCAACTCGGCTGGAGCCGCTTCAAAGATTTGTAGTTCCCTCTGCAGCACCCAAGGCCATGGCCCGCCACCTGTGTTATTTACAGCCCAGCAGTAAACCTCCGCCTGAAAACACAAATCCAGAGGCGCCCCCTCTTAAGCCCCACGACCCACCGGATCACCTTAGGTTAATGGCCCCTGTAAAATTAGGACACCCAATATTATGACAACATTACAGCAACACATTCATAATGACTTCTAACAAGACAGGATGACATGTACTGCCTGTCCCATGCCCTGAGACCCAGCCCCACGACCTTGGGTACCCGGTCAACAGGACACTGGTAACCATGTACTGATGAATCGCCATCAAAACCCTCTTGAGGTGCATTCCTCCTGTGTTACATTAACCTGTAGAATGACCTATTGGAAGATTTACTAAAGTGGATAATATTGCAATTGACTGAATGACTGCGGTGTGCATGGCCTAGGGCAAAGAAGTCAGGGAAAGACATTCATCTCTGACACTGGCCACAGTGGCACAACGACACCGCCCGGATGAACCCAGCTGACCCGCCAGGCCCAGCCCAACCCACGAGGCTGACCAGTGACGTCCTCCAGCCAAGGCCAACCACATCACAGCAGCACCTATAGCTAGTCGTCGCCACCCAATCCCATTGAACTTGTGCCCCCTATAGTATGTAGGTTCTGATGACGTTTTTTGTAAATATATACGCCTGTCTTT
Organism: Ambystoma mexicanum; assembly: GCF_040938575.1. Taxonomy (NCBI): domain Eukaryota; kingdom Metazoa; phylum Chordata; class Amphibia; order Caudata; family Ambystomatidae; genus Ambystoma; species Ambystoma mexicanum. The sequence goes on from NC_090922.1 coordinate 657,953,559, forward strand.
GCTATTGTCAGACAGAGCGCTCTCGGAGTTTGCAGAGTTCTTTGCATGCCCTATTCTGATTGATAAACTCCCATTTACACTCGCCCACACTTTGTCTTGGCCTTATTCATCCATTATACATCCTGGGAGAGCCCATCATTGTCTCTCATTGCGGGGAGGATCGTGCTGGGTGGGGACGCTTGCCTTCAGTGGTGACCCCGAAAGCGTGATTATTATTTTCTCCCAACATATCCCTACTGTCCCCTTTGGCACGAAAATCTCCGGTCGAAAAGGGATACGCACAGTGTGACCGGTATGCTCAGAAGTGCGTACTCAACAGAGAGAGGGTACGGGATCCCGGTTGAAAAATCCCCTTTGAGTACCGCTCGCCGGAACCGGGGCTGACTGTTGAGCGTACGGCAGCACCGCCTGGACGGACCCAGTTTCGGAGACTCTCGGTTCAAGACGGGCACGTGAGTATTGAGTGCGAGCGATCATAAAGGGAGTAGAGGAGGAAATTTAGGACAGGGAACGAGGCGGGGTAAAAAGGGGCACGTTGGGTCTACTAAGGACCATCTTAAACTCTCTTTGCTTTTTCTTTGCATATGGCCATCAGGATTAAGAGGTGAATAAGAGATAAAAGTGATGGGAACCTAGCTCTGAGAGGGGGTGGAAGGCGCCGCCGCATAGTGCTATCTTGACTAGTACTGGGAATATATGAAGAAGTGGAAAATAAGATAAAGGTGTCTGGCAAAGGGAGACACGGAGAATATATTAGTGACTGCTATTCTTTCTATTCTTTTCTCTGGGGTTACGGGAAAAATGAAAGTAGGTCAGTATAAAACCAAAGGGATAAACTAAAGAGACAGAGAGTTTTACTGTGAAACTGAAGATCAAACCCATATATATATATATAATATATATAATCTGAATAAGACGGACAGGGACAGCCGGCTGGGGAGGAAAGGGAGGACAAACTGAACTGTGAATAGCGTGCTACATAGGGATGTGTGAACATCGTATGTGTCAGGACATAATTTGGTATGATGATTGTGTAAAAGTGGTCAGAAATGTATAGCCATTGAGTGGTCATGGTAAGTGTGACCAGACAAAGGATCATAAAGACAAGAGTAATGTGGTGAAGCAAGTGTGTACCTTTTCGATTTGTGGAGTAACATTGTTGAGATTACTGACGGTTTGCTCTTGTACGTGCCCCCAAAGAGGATAGAATAGAGGCCATGCACAGCCGTTCTTACGGTGTGCAGGCGGAGGGAGTAACAGAAAGATCCCCACAATTGAGTAAGACATAAAATACGCGAACTCACATGTTGACACCTTTATATTAAGATATCGAGATATATAGAGACACATAAGCACCAGGTGGGCACAAAGGATGGGGGCAGAAACACCCTTATCACATATTTGCAAGAACCTATCTGGGTACGCGGAACGGATTAAGAAATATCATGACCAATGGATCACAGAGTTGAAGGGGGAGGGGTTGCCTCAGATATGGCCCGAAGGGGGTTCATTTGACAAGAGTGTCCTGGATATGGTAGCCACATGCATTTGTTTGAAATACAAGGGGAAGCAGTTGCATCATAGGAGAGAAATATTAGACCTCTGGAGGCTGTTTGAAGAGATACCGCCACCTAAAACAAGGGAATTAGATCCTGATCTACCACTGATAATCCACTAATGATACAAAAGATGATAAAGTATTGCCAGAAGAAGAGCCACCGATAGAGGTAACTAGGTTGTACCCAATACTAAACAAACCAGTACCCGCGGAGGGATACAGTGACCCAACTTATGTGCCCCCATCGACAACTAGCACCACCCAAGGGCCAACAGCACCCCCGCCATACAATTGTCATAGGGAGCGAGCACAGGTGAGTACACCAAGGGTGGACATAGAAAAATTAATAGATGATCTAGAATCAAGGCTCTCTATAGCCAAAGATGAGCTCTCGAGGATAAAAAGCATATGTGAGCGGACTGCACTTAATGCAGCCAGATCAGAGCATGCGTCCAGGGCACAGAGCGAGAGTAGAACATTTGAAGAAGGGTGGAAAAAAGGCGAGATACTGTTCAGAATACAGGAAGAACCAACACAAATAATTGAACTAGAGGAAAGAGAGGGATGTACTGACAATGAAGAGAGGCCCATAGGAAACAGGGAGGAGCTACTATGTGATATAAGGGATGATTTGGAAGAAAGCCAGAGATTAAGTATGGCAATGGGAGGGGGAAGCAAAGGGTTGGATGGGGCATGCTCAATGAGGACACTGGATGATGAGTGGACGGGGCGACTAAGGAACCGAGTGGGGAAAATGGCATCGTTAGGAAAATCAGGAACGAAGGTGAGTACAGATACGACAACGAAGGGGAAGTTGCAGCTCCCGCTAATACATAGGGGAGGAGGGAGGCCGAATTACATACCATGGGCTCAGATGGATAAGGCCAATTTACTAAAGTTATTACCCCCGCTATCAGGAGGGGCGAGCAAGTGGATATATGCTTTTGAGAAACACACAGCGGGGGTACCTCTAGCGATAGGGGACGTGAAAAGTTTGCTAGTATCAGCAGTTGGGGATCAGGCTGACAGAGGTATGGGTCAAAGCTGGCTTCCCGGGAGTAACGTTAGACTGTGATCGCCATGATGGTGCCTCTTTCAGCACAGTGCGTGCAAGGGTGTGGGATGCTTTGCGGGAAACGTTTCCAGATACTCCAGACTTGCAGTCAGTAATGCAATGTACAATGAATGACGGGGAAGATGCTATGGATTACATTTTTTGGGTCCAAGAGATGTGGAGAGCAGAAACGGGCACGCCCTGGTATGAATCGACATCGTTATTCTACTTCATTATAAAGAGGGGGCTCCCAAAAGAGGTGCAAAAGGCGCTCGACAAAATAGCAGGTATTGAAGCGAAAGGATGGCCTGAGATTCAGAGCATAATAGTGCACCATTGTAAGCGAATAAAAGAGAGGGAGAAGGAGGTAGCGCAAAGAAGATTGGCAGACGAAGCGAAACTAGTACAAACAAAGTTGGTGAAGGTCGCAGCAGCAGTAGCCGTGCTCCCACACAGCAGGGAGGGAGATGAGGAAGAGTAGGGGCTGGTAGCAATACAAGGAAGGATGGCAACTAATTGGGCAGGAGTAGGACAGCGGCAGTGGAACGAGCAGGAGCAGGGCGGAGGTCCGCAGTGGCAAGAGTGGGCCCCTCGAGGGGGACAAGGTGGGTACAGGGGCCGAAGAGGAGGTGGACAAGGGTACGGGGGAATGGGAGGAAATGGATGGCAGGGCCCCAGAGGTGCGCAAGGGAGTTGTTGGAACTGCGGGAGGTGGGGACATTATTCTACGGAGTGCAGAAGCAGACCAAACAGCGTATTTCCAGAGGTAGAACACTATGGCCATCCCCATCCGGGGAGCCCATATGGTCTCCCAATGGGACAACAACAAAGGAACCCAGGGCAGGGGTACAATGAGCAACAGCAGGGACACCAATACAGAACACAGAATCACCCACAAAACAATGACACTACGCACTACACGCCAGGCAACCCTTTCGCGACAACAGCAAACGGAGCCCCAGCCCCCTATAGTGCCGTGTCAGGGGCTTCAGGGAGTGTGTTCAACCAAGGGGGGGCAATGAGACACCCCGCATAGGACAGCCCACAGAGAACACTTGCGTGTCCAGTTCTGTCTACCACCTACGATGCAGCAGAGGAACCATTGGTAGGGGCGCAGATAGGAGACAAGCAGTTCATATTCATGGTGGATTCGGGAGCGGAGAAATCATGTATTAGGGAGGGCCGGTTCCTGTTATCTAACCGGAAGTTAGGGGTTCTCTGGGGCTGTAATTGAAGTTCCTTACACAGAAGCACTGGATGTGACGGTAGGGGGAAAAACTGTGAAAACACCCTTATTGTATTATGAACATTCACCAATAAATTTACTAGGGAGGGACCTTCTTAGCAAACTCAACATGACGATATCATTCACTGAGAGAGGTATAGTGTGTTCAACACCAGGAATATGCCCATTACGTGTAATGCTGGTAGTACAGGCTCACACAACTGCACCAGAAATACGTGGTTTGCCAGTGGACGAGAGGATGTTTATTGAAGGACTAAAGACGCTGGCCCTCATAGTTCCTGAGCTGAAAAGAATGGATTGGAGAATACCGGCAGAGTTCCTCTTCCGCCCAATAGTGCACCCTGACATAGCACCAGGATCAGTGGTATCATTAGACTTGCATGCTGTACAGGTATCTGCAAAAAGGATCTCTGTGATTGGAATGGACATAGACGGATGTGAGTGGCGCACAGTACTGTGTACCAATGCTAATATTGCCCTGCGAGACTTAAATGATGAGGATCTCTTTTCAGATTTAGAAGGTGATGGCGAAATAGTAATGGAAATAGCAATGCCCTGTGACATTTTGATTCAGGCTAGAGAGATTCCTGTCCACCTGATGGCGGTGGTGGGAGCACCACCGTCATTTTTCGACGACGACATGAGGTTAGTACCAAATAATTTGTGGACAACAGGCCCCCATGACGTAGGATTGTTGCATGGGGTACAACCAGTGATAATAAAGCTCAAAAAAGGAGCGATTCTACCCCGAGTGAAACAATATCCATTGTCCCGTGAAGCTGAAGAAGGGATAAAAGAGACAATAAATGCACTACTAGCACAAGGGATAATAGTGCCTTCAAAATCCCCATGTAACACATGTATTTACCCGATTTAAAAAGCAAAGGGAGGGGCTTGGAGGATGATCCAGGATTTATGCCCCCTAAACTGTGTAATACAGAAAGAGTTCCCTTTGGTCCCGAACCCTGCATCAATATTATGCAGCATTCCAAAAACGGCATCACATTTCATTGGTCGATTTGAAAAACGCATTCTTCTCCATCCCCTTGGCAGAAGAGAGCAGATACCTGACAGCATTTACACTGGGAGGGAAAAGATATGAACATTGTAGATTACCACAGGGATACTGTGAGAGCCCAAGCATATTCAATCGCATACTACATGAAGACTTAGGAAACTTATCAGTTGAAAGCACAATCATTCAGTACGTAGACGATTTACTCGTCTTGGACAGGATGAAGACACATGCCGAAGAGATTCTATAATACTCCTGACCCTGTTGGCTAATAAGGGGTACAAAGTAGACAAAGAAAAGCTACAATATTGTCTGACAGAAGTCCTGTACTTGGGACAGCTAATATCAAAAGACGGAAAGAGAATAATCCCCGACAGGGTGGAAACAATAAGATCAGTAAGAGAGCCCACAACAGTGAAGGAGATGCAGAAGTTCTTGGGAATGTGCAACTATTGTAGAGCATGGATATTAGATTATGCAGCATACACCAGACCCTTACTGCAAGCGCTCAAGGAGGCCCAACAAGAGAACAAGAAAATAGAATGGTCAGAAGAAATGAGCGCTTCATTCAAATCATTAAAAGAGTTGATTTCGAGTGCTCCAGTACTCGCTAACCCCGATTATGAACGCAAATTTTACCTGTTCTCACACTGCAAGGGGACACTCATGACAGCTGTACTGACACAAAAGACGTCCCGAGGACACAAACCATTGGCTTACTATAGTGGCACTTTGGATGCTGTGATGCAAGGACATTTCGCGTGCGAGCAATCACTCGCTGCAGCCGCGATCGCAATTGAGAAAAGTGCCACAATAGTAATGTTTGTGGAGCATTCATTATTTGCAATACTAGAGAGGTCAAAGAGTACACTGACAACACAGCGGGCAACAGCCTATGAAATAATATTGTCCAGCGCAAATATCCATGTGGTGCGATGTAGGACAGTGAATCCAGCAACATTCATTACAGAAGCGTGCACACTAGAGGACATGCAGTAACACGACTGTGCAACTTAAACAGGAGAGAGAGTAGAGAACACAGTGGTGTGCGAGAATGCCCTAGCGAGGGGGAAGTGTACTTTGTAGACGGGTCAGCATCGATTGACATGGACACAGGAGAAAAACATGTGGGTTTGGCAGTGGTGAGATTAGAAGAAGGTGAGTATGAGACACTAGTGCAGTACCGTCTTCCATCACATTTCTCAGCACAAGCAGCAGAACTCATTGCCCTAATAGAAGCATTACATGCAGCTAAAGGGTGCGCAGTGACAATTTACACAGATTCAGCTTACATGACGACAACAGTACATGGAGGTCTGGCCAGATGGGGGCGGAGGGGGTTTCGACGAGCAGACGGGACTCCAGTGCAACATGCAGAATTGTTGAAGGAGTTAATTGAAGCCCTACGAGATCCCACAGTGGTAGCAATAGTGAAATGCCAAGCACATACGTCCAACACAGACGTTGTGTCTTTGGGAAACGCGGCAGCGGACGCGGCTACCAAAGAAGCCTCATACTTTGAGAAATATGAAGCAGGTGAGTACATGCTGCAGCACAAGACAAGCGAGGAGCTTCCAGAAGGGTACAATACAATGCCTATATCGCAAATACTAGAGTTACAGGAAGGAGCAAGTGCAGATGAAAAGATGATGTGGGTGAAACAAGGGTGCAGCCAATCAGCAACAGACTTACTCTGGCGACAGAATAACTCGGGAAAAGTGGTAATGCCAGTAAAGTTATTAGAAATAGCGTTTCAACAACTACACTTCCCAGCACACAACACGAAACAACACATTGCAGCAGAGATACAGGAAGAGTGGTTCGTGCCCTGTCTTCAGGAGCAGCTGTCTAGATTGACAATGGAGTGCACAACATGCCAGATATACAGCTCACAAATGACATTACGTACACTAAGGGAGGGGAACAATTCCAAAACCGAGTGGGCCATTCAGAGAACTACACATTGACTATGCAGACATGGGAGAAAGGTGTAATGGGGCACGTTACATGATTGTGTGCCCATTTTCAAGATGGGTGGAAGCAGGCCCATGTGCACGACCTGATGCTAAATGCGCTGCAAAGTTCCTAGTGAGGGAAGTATTTCCGCGCTGGGGAATTTGTGACGTGATTCGCTCAGACAACGGCACTCACTTTGTGAACGAACTCTTCAAGGAAGTAACGACACTGTTGGGAATAAAGCATAAATTGTGCTCGATTTATCATCCTCAAAGTAATGGCATTGTAGAAAAAATGAACGGCCTGTTAAAAGGAAGATTATCGAAACTATGCTTCTCATTAAAAAAGAACTGGATTTACTATTTGCCCCTTGCACTGTTCGAGCTGAGAAATCAGCCAAGCAAGGACCACCATTTGTCCCCGCACGAAATCGTGACTGGGCGACGAATGCACACAGCACACTCCCCACTGCGCGAACACTCAGATGCACACAGAAGCGCTGCGATATTGGGCGATGAGTTCACAGACTACTTGAAAAAATTAACAAGGGCAGCGCACGCAATATCAAAACAGCTTTCACCACCGTTCACAAGAGAAGAGGGGATCACAGCAGGGTCAGGTACGGAGCCTGAAACACAGGTACGACTGATGCCGGGTGAATTCATTTATGTCCGGAGCTTTGTGCGCCGGTGGAATGCACCACGGTTCCATGGCCCATACGAAGTGGTGTTTTGCACCCCTACGGCTGTAAAAGTGAAGGGCCTCAAATATTGGATACATTTGACAGATGTACGGAGAGCATATAACAGTGTGCAGGAAGAAGTGGATGAGGGGGCACAGGCAACAGCAAACAATGCAAATGAAAATAATGAGTGAATATGAACATGTGTGTGGCGGAAATGCTCCTGATTGAGAAAGTAAATGACCAGAAGAATTTAAGGGTATTTAAAAAAAAAAAAAAGTGTGAACTTATAAGTAAATAATAATGTGATAAAAATGTATAGTGTCTGCTCCCTTGTCTGTACATCCCCAACCCTACTGCCCTACCCACTTCCATTCCCTTTCAATATATCTCGGCACTGGTAGTGCCAACAAAATGTTTACATGCATGCACTTAATGCACTTTTATATCTCAAACAGGAGCTACCATGGCATATAACGGGCAGCCTGCAACGGATAGATTTATCAGATCTAGAGAATTGTTAACTGAGAGATGTAGATATTCGTATGAGTGTGGATTATCTGTGTGCATTACATTGTTTTTTACAATCATGTTTTGCCTGGTTACGTATTGGTTCATAGCGTTCATCTCTATCGAGATGAACGGGGGGGAGGGATTAACCGCACTAATGTGACTAATGCAACAGCAAGTGTAAATACTAAAGAAGGTGATTTTTTGGTATGGGATGGAACTAAACTTGTATGGGGATATTATATGACACCATCCAATGCTGTCGTCTCGGAAAATGAAGGTCGGCAGGGAAAAATGCAAAACAGCACGGTGTCCCCGCCAAAAATATCTAATTACAATGCCCGCAGTCTAAATGATCGAAACCCCTCTGCCATATCCTGGTTGTATAACACCCCCACCAGCCAGCCTGCCCCCGTAACCAAGAACACACTGTTAGATAACATAAAGGAAGAAAATGAAAAAATGACATCAACATATGAAATATTATATGATGATTGGACAAAGGGGGCGGGAAGAAAAAAGGGGGGCCCACTTTGTCCATCGCCCATGAAGCCGGGAAGTACATTAGGCAAAGAAATAACAGACGAAAAAGGGAGGCGGGGAGGAGGAAGTATGATGAGTATTATGGGTTAGGACTAGACAAAATGGAAGACCCGCGACACCCCCACCAGACAAATAAATGGTATGCGGATATGAGTGCAACAGCCAAGCGAACAACAAATGAGAGCTGTTATGTCTGCTCCCTCATTCCCCATGCTTCAGGCACGCCTAAAGTATTGTTGCCCAAAGAGTTGCCTATTGTAGATGCCCAATGTCTCCTTCATCTCACGTTGTGCAGAATTAAGAACACCTTCCAGGCACATGAAGTGAGTTTTAGAATGCTGCAGAACGAGAAAACCTGCTATCCAAAGACAGCAGGAGTGGTATGTCTGGAAGAGCCATTTTTTTATAATACAAGGGACACTTGGAAGGACGAAGAAGTAACGTGTAAGGCTGAAGCACTGACTGGTGTGGCACCAGAGAAATTTCAATGGATAGAAGAAACGTGCACACCAGTATGGAAGGAACACATCTCGAAACTAACTTGGGTAACAGCTATTGAAAAACCTTTCAAGCTGCAGAAGGAAATAGACTATGAACTGTGTTTTAAAGGAGAGGGGAAAGCCTCCATGGGGGCAAACAAGAACTGTAACAAGACCCTCACCATCCCAGATTTAAGAAAAGGGACAGTGGCCCTCATGGACACGTATTGGGTATGTGGCAACCAGGCATACCTGCACCTCCCACAATCATGGAGTGGCAGCTGCTCGATGGCCACTCTGCACTCAGCACTAATGGTAATCCCGGAAAGCCACATTGATGGGAGCAAAAAGATGCGAGGAGACACCCAACAGAGTGCGGGCCGGCCAACTGTAGAGCCACAAGTATATGTCCTGTCTTCAGGGAACAAGGAAGAGGTGCTGTCCCGAAACAGACGATCATCGAACTACATATCAAAGGCATCGTCAGAATTGCTGGCACAGATCCCAGACAGGTATCGATTATTCAGCTCTGCAGACACATTCTTCGCCTCACTCATCCCAAGTATCCAGGCGCGAGCAAATGCAAAATGGCTCCAAATCACACGTTGGGAGCTGATCCAGCTGGCAAATGACACTGAAGAAGGGTTCAACGTAATAAAAGTGGAACTGCGAGCATTACGGCTGATGACCATGCAAAACAGGTATGTCCTGGACCTGTTGACAGCGATGGATGGAGGTGTTTGCCGAAAAATTGGAAGTGCCTGCTGCACTTTCGTACCTTCCGAAGACGCAGACAACGGCTCCCTGTCCCATGTGATCGAAGCAGTACATAACATAGGAGAAAGAATGAGAATGGAAGGTGGAGCGGAAGAAAGCACATGGTTCGACAATATCTTCTCCTGGGTTCCGTCATGGCTGGGAATGACTGTGAAATTTTTGATGCTGGCTGTGGTGTTCCTCCTCTTTATTTTTTGCCTGTGCCAGGTGGGTCTTCGGTGTTGTGCTAACGCAGTACCGAATGGTGCAATGATGATGGTGACAATGGGCAACACGCGTGGTACAATACAAGCTATGCAGGAAGCGCAGGTACAAACAGGAACAGATGACACACCGAGATATCAGCTAGTGCCTAGGTATCACGACAAGGATATAGTAGATAGATTGTGGCATACTACCATTAAAGAGCCCCGCATACTGGAATGGTACGAGGAGGTATGGGTAGACTTGGAAGCAGGGAGCGGATGCATATACCTGACTTGTACCCCAGATGAATATGCTAGGAGAGGTGAGAGCTTGAGGGGGGTGTGCAGAGCATGGATGCCCATAAAAGGCACACCTGCATGGGATGAGGCAGTAATTGACGAGGAAGAGTGCAGGAGATTGGAGGATTTAAAGAATTTGTTACTTAAGTAACGAAAGGGGAGAAATGTAGGGGAGGATTGGTCCAAAAGACCCCTCTCGCCTACATCCCCTCCCCCGGTGAGGGCCATGGCTCGTCAAGCGTCCCCTCCTTACCACCAGGGCCCAGGTGGTGGATGGCTCACCTGCTGAAGACATTGCCCAAACCTATTGAATTTAGCTAGGCCTCAGAAACCAGTTTGTCTAAAAAAGATGGTGTGAGCCTGGCGCACTGCAGCACGGCCCCCACCTTTGGAGAGTTTCAATTATCCCTGTGGCCGCAGCTCCCTGGCAGATCCGCTGCGAGCCTGTTCCCACGAACAAGACAGACATGAGCTAGTGTAAGATACCAACACTGTAACATTTCACCTTCCGCAGTGTATCGCTGCTCCCAGCATGACCCGGCCAGCAGAGCCTGGGCGGAAAGAGAACTGCAAAATGGTCCTTTAATAAAAGCAAAAGTTCCCAAACACTAATAATAAAACTACCTGCGATGGAAGCATTCTCTCCACAACCCCTTTACTAAGAAACCTGTAAAATGCATGGATATGGGAGAATGTGTGTTCATATGGCATTAGCAATGAAGCACCCACACCACTGCAGTTATGTACAAATAGTAAAAGCGTCCCGGGTGGGGGGGGGAGTTATTTGTTATGCGTATCATTAAAAAGATTACACCCCACGGTCCCGCGCCATAACCGAACTAATGCTGCTAGATTGCAGTAAAAGACAAATGCATCCATATTGAGGGCTCATGTAAAGGGTGCACGAAAATGCACCCTTCCTGTGTGTATGTCCAAGCCCCTTATGTGCCACTACCGTCACGTATAGTGGCGAGTCGTTTCTATGCGCTCCACCAACCTCACTACTACCTCACTTACTGCGAATGTATATGCATATAACAAAATGTTGTAGTTGTTAAAACACAGTGTACTAATAATGTGCTCGGACTGGCTATATTTGAGAAGCATTAGCAATGTCAAAATGTAAGCTTCGGAATAACTAAATTAGTATTGTATATCATTTGAATGTTTATGATGCTTTCACCTAAAATCGGCAACACATGAGGAAGATACCTTTGAGTATATGCAAGGCCATTCCCCCTCCCTCCCAGCAAAGCCTGCCAGACGAGAGAGCAGAGGCCCGCGCCGCACTGCTCCACTTCCCCCAACTCGGCTGGAGCCGCTTCAAAGATTTGTAGTTCCCTCTGCAGCACCCAAGGCCATGGCCCGCCACCTGTGTTATTTACAGCCCAGCAGTAAACCTCCGCCTGAAAACACAAATCCAGAGGCGCCCCCTCTTAAGCCCCACGACCCACCGGATCACCTTAGGTTAATGGCCCCTGTAAAATTAGGACACCCAATATTATGGCAACATTACAGCAACACATTCATAATGACTTCTAACAAGACAGGATGACATGTACTGCCTGTCCCATGCCCTGAGACCCAGCCCCACGACCTATGGTACCCGGTCAACAGGACACTGTTAACCATGTACTGATGAATCACCATCAAACCCCTCTTGAGGTGCATTCCTCCTGTGTTGCATTAACCTGTAGAATAACCTATTGGAAGATTTACTAAAGAGGATAATATTGCAAATGACTGAATGACTGCGGTGTGCATGGCCTAGGGCAAAGGAGTCAGGGAAAGACATTCATCTCTGACACTGGCCACAGTGGCACAACAACACCGCCCGGATGAACCCAGCTGACTGTAACGCTCACCTGATTCCCACGGAGGCGCAGGTCTGGCTTCGAGTGCTGATGCTTCTTCAATGGTGAAGCGCAGGACTCTGAAGATGGACTGGAAGGGCCCTCTACTCTGGCTTCTCCGGCTCGCAGGAATATTCCCCTGTGCGTGAAAAGGGAGTATTACCTACTGACTGAGTTATGCTCAAGCCTCCCACTCTCTTCCAACCCTCCACGATACCCTTCCACGATTCCCCGTGAAGTCTCACCTTAGGGTCAGGAAGGATGAGCTCTCCATCCTGCTTCTGATGCAGGGGCGCGTTGAAACCCAGTTACTTCACTGGATTGAGGATTGATGGGAGTTCAGGTAAGCTTGACTATTCAGGTAAGGCTCTGTAAAAGTTCTGTTGCAAGTTCAAAAGTCCAAGCTTAATAATAATGTTCATTGTCTTTTGCAGCAAGCGCTAATGCTTATGTCTTTTTTCCCCTTAGGGGCCGGGGTTCGGAATGCTGGAGATATGGCACCGACCCGAAGTGAAACGTGCAGTTCCAGTTCCGGTAAATGGCAGGTTAGTTCTGGATGAGCGCTCGGGAACTGACTTTGCATACGCTCATTCAATGTCTTTGTCTTTTTTCCCCATAGGGGCCGGGGTCCGGAAAATGCCTGGAAGCGGCAAGACCCGAAATGAAATGGGAAAGACCCAACAGGTAAGTCTTATTCCCTTCCTTCTCTCACCTCTTATTCTTGTCTTTTTCTCTAGGCCCTGGTAAGTGGCTGTGTATCCGGATGATCGCTGCTAAAGATGGAGGAACCCAGGAAAGGTGAGTGAAATGCAGCGCTGCAGCGATCGTAACGAAATGCTTTTAAAAATAATGTCTTCCCTTTCAGGAACGTCGGTGAAGTCTCCGTGGTGCAGATTTAGCTGGTAAGGTCTCTTGTCTCCCTTTACAGGTAACCCAGGATGCTGACAGGCGTGGCTGAAGTCCAGATGCAGGAGCTGACACGGTGAGCGTCCAGCTGCGAGGAGCAGAACAACGCGAAGCGTGAGTTGCTGATCGGGTGTGGTTTAAATAGCTTTGGAAGAAGTCCCAAGTGTGTATCCTTCCTCTGATCAGGTATGTATCCTTCCCCGACCACACCCAGGTGGAAAGTAGTCCCACAGGTAAAGTAGTTCCATTCAGGCCTCAAGAGGGCCTGGATGTGGCAGCATGGTCTGCATCAGGTAAGTGCACATTAAAACACATGTCTAGCTTTATGAGCCTGGCGCCTAAGGCGCCAGGACAGAGGTCCAACATGAGCCTGGCGCCTACGGCGCCAGGACTGCGTCCAAAGGGCCCCAGCTTGGGCCCGCTGGCACTCCCCTGGGGGAAATGATGCCTGCCTCTGGGGTTGCTGGGTCGGACCTGGCTCCTTGGAGTGACGTCCTCCAGCCAAGGCCAACCACATCACAGCAGCACCTATAGCTAGTCGTCGCCACCCAATCCCATTGAACTTGTGCCCCCTATAGTATGTAGGTTGTGAATACGTTTTTTGTAAATATATATGCCTGTCTTTGCTATTGTCAGAGCGCTCTCGGAGTTTGCAGAGTTCTTTGCATGGCCTATTCTGATTGATAAATTCCCATTTACGCTCACCCGCACTTTGTCTTGGCCTTATTCCCATCCTGGGAGAGTCCATCATTGTCTCTCATTGCGGGGAGGATCGTGCTGGGTGGGGACGCTTGCCTTCAGTGCTTACGAGCTGCCTGCGGATTGCAGGGAGTTCCTCGCAAAGGCCAGAGTGTCATCAACGCTGAAGTGCTATGGGCACACATGGAAGCGTTGCAAGCAGCCGTACTTGACTTTCCACAAGATGAAGGTGGTGCTGCGTATACACCCCTCATTCATGCCCAAGGTTCCGTCTGAATTTCATCTCAACAAGCCCTTGGTGTTACCTGTGTTTTTTCAGACACCTTTGTCGCCGGCTGAAAGGACTTTGCACTCACTGGATGTGGCTTGAGCGCTGAAGTTTTATGTGGCCCACACAAAGTGTTTCCGGAAGACTTCTCAGCTTTTTGTGATCTTTGGTCCTGTATACCATGGGAAGGCCTTGTCCAAGGCTTCCATCTCCAGGTTGCTCTCCAGCTGCATCACTCGTCAAGGGTTGGCAAATCGACTGCTGCGTGGCCGTCCGAGAGGCCATTCTACCAGATCAATCGCTGCTATGACGGCGTTCCTGTCTGGTGTGCCCCTGCTGAACATCTGCAGGGCTGCTACGTGGAGATCTACGCACACCTTCATGAAATTCTACTGCATCGACAGGAATTCCAGGGAGAAGTCCAGAGTCGACCAAGCAGTGCTAAGCAACCTGTTCACTTGAAGGTGAGCCTGGTGAGGAGGTTAGAGTAATTGCTTCTGTTGAGCCCTGCCACCTCCCGTGGTTGTGTATGTATGTACTGCTATGTATTCTTTATTCATGAGCATGTGAATCCATGCCAGAACCCATGCTGGAGACGAATTGATAATTGTAGTCCTTCCACACGCGCATGCTTTCACAGCTGATTTCAATTACCAGGTCTATTTACACGCCGGCCGCCCATGCCCAGGTGCAGATAATTGAAGCGTTAGGCATGGGCGGTCACGGCGGCATGCAGGAAGTTTTCTGGTAATTCCTCCTACACCGGAGCACTGTTGGCTACATTCCCAGATTGCAGCGGTGAATTTGAAGGCAGGAGGCTTCTGAGGCACGGCAGTGAGGAGACGCTGCAGGGCATTTTCACCGTCATCTTTTCAGGTCCGGGTGATCCCGTGGGGCGCCTGGACACTGAGATAAGTACTTGCATATCCTATGAGTTGTTGTTACTGTTTGCTTAAATTGCAAATGATGTCTGATAAAACTACTGGTGATACACTTGCACATCATTGAAGGGCCCCGGACCTGTTATGCTGATTTCAAGGACGTAGCAATATGGATGTGTTAAAGTTTATGCTTTTGAGTCTGGTTAAGAACATTATGTGATTGGCAGAGGCATGCCAACACCCCATCTGGTATTCCTTGGAAACTGTTCAAGAGACTAACACATAAGTGGGGGTTCTGGTGAAGGTTACAGCTTCAATGTTAACTGTTTGTGGCTTTGTTTGCCCGAAGGGCCATGAGTATGTTTCTTCATGTAGGGTGACACTCTTGTTTTGTTACATTTGCTATGTTCCATTTGTGTTTGTGCATTCATGTTTTCCTTAAGCTGTGTAAAGTTAAGACACTGCTACATGTCTGAAAAGGTTACGGTATGATGTGTTGGGTTACAGGTTTATGGTAGGAGTGAGGAGCCGGGCAGGTCATGAGGCAGGATTTAAGGTTTATGCTTATGTATGTTTTCTCTCAATGTCCCCTTTACCTATCCAAATATGTTTGCACTTAACCTCTTTCCGGTTTTCCAAATCCCCCCCCTCCCCATCCACAGCCTCTACCTAATCCCTCTACCCCCCATTGGCTGCCACGTGGTTTCCTGTTAATTCTGACATCAGGTACCCGTGCCAACCATGGTGGGAGGGTCAAATCTATTTGGCTTCTGTGGTTCGGGGAAGAGTGTCGATACTCTTACCCTCTGGTATTTTGACAATGTTGCCATGTTTTCAAAAGAAGTGCCTTTCTGCTGCACACAAAGAAATGATCAAAAAGTAGATTCTAAACTTGGTACAAGAGAAAATATGTTTAAAAGTTGACATTTCTTTTAAACTGTCAATTGTGGATGCATTAAAAGTTAGAAAGTATTGTAAATGTACAGGTCAAAATATGGTGTTTTGTATTGTGTGATGAATCACTGAAATTCGTCCCTTCTCCCCAAGGGTGAGCCCTGCCCTGTGAGGCTAGGGATGTGAATCCGCACTGCAATACCCTCTCAAGGGGTTGAAGCAAGTTGGACCTCACCGGGACAGACTCACCCTTTGGGGACAAGGACTCCCATTCCTGTGAGGAACTCACTAGTAAACACCCCAACAATACCTCTATGAACATCTCTTATGGGACCATGTATGAAGAAGAAACTAATATGAGCTACTGTCACCCAGAAACTGTAAATATTCCTTTAAGGGAAAAATCCCATGTAACTGAGCCCAGGAGGATGACGTATGGAGGAGGAGAGGAACCACACGAGAAAGGGGAAGCCCTATAAATATGCTGGGTTAGTGTCATGCACCAGACGTGGAAGTTATGGAAGCGCTGGTGGCTCCATTAGTGTTCCACTACATTCTTCCATTGCGTGGGTTAGCGGTCTAGCCTTTTCCAAGATGGCTGCCACTAGCATATACCGGCTGTAATCTTGCCGGTCGGAGCGTTGCAACCCTCTGCTCATTCCATCTAAGAAGCTCGCCAGTTCGCTACTTTGCCTTTCCCCACATTATCCCTCCTGTGCCTTCCATCCCTCTTGAGTTCCCCCTGGTCTCTTCCCATTTCAGCAGCTTTTCACTGTTCACTGTCCGTGCTTCACAGTGTATCCCTCTTTCATGCCTCTCCCTCCATTTCGCTGTTGTGGCATCTCTCCCTTGCCCCCCCTCCTCGCTGTTTCCAGTGTTGTTACTTGTGGACTTCCCTTAGAGCTGCGGGCTTCCCCGCTCCGCTGGCATCATCTCCAGTTACACCTAGCTACCTTCTCATTTATATGAGTTCTCTGACTTGTTGGTTTTCTGGGGTGGTTCCATTCATTCTCAACTCCTGGTTACCTGTGGAATCTCTTGTCCTGTGGCTGGGTTCCCGGGCTTTCCTTCCTTGGACATTCCTTGTTTGTGTACTGGACCCCAGTACTTCCTTCAGTCTACGAGTTCCTTCTGACAAGTTGGGAAGGCTCACAAATCCAAAGAATTATCACCTAAGGAGTTATCAAACTATACAAAGGCCTTCAGGGTTTTTTCAGCCGCAAAGCTTTTTCCTTTTTCAGGAGTTGGCTCCTCAGAGTCCCCACTGCCTGGCGTTTTGTGCATTCAGGCAAAGTGGCCTCTGGAGGAGCTCGCCCTTATCTCTACCAAAAAAAAAGAGGAAAGAGACCAGATGACGGAAGAAGGGTGACTCCCCAGAGGAATCCTCTGAAGATCAAGGTGATGAGGTTGAAAAGGAGGAGTCCACAGATTCTGAGAGTAAGTCCCAAGGCTATGTCACGCACAAGAAGGGAGAAGACTGACGAAGAGAAAAGCCTGCGAGTTAAATAGGCGAACTGCCTGATGCAGAGAGGGAGCTGGAAGTGCGGCGTCCTGTGTCCAGAAAGGAACATAAAGCAGAATTATACACATGAGAGATATATATGGAATGACTACAAAATACTTGCGGTGGACCAGGAGTCCAATAACCTATGCCAAAAACCACTTGAGACGCGTAACCTAGCAGTATTGGAAATATTGTGTGACTATCCTAGATGGCACAAGAGAAGGGTCATTACTGCAACACGAGAAGCCGCACGGGCGAAGGAGAGAACAACTCTGAGCAAGTTGCCCTGGTGGCATCATCCCTAAGCACGCAAGGTAAAAGGGGGAAAATGGGTGACCCGGGAGGGGAACCGAGAATTATTACGGGATCAATCCTTCTCATCCCAGTCAAAGTAAAGAGACTGTGATACCTAAAGTCAGAGGAGTGAATGAGAATCATTACGGGACCAATACTATTCATCAAAGAAAAGCGACTGTGATATTTAAAACCAGCAGAGTGAAGGAGAATCATTGTGGGACCAATAACACTAGTCCCAGTCAAAGTAAGAGAGACTGTGAAACATTGGATAACTTTACCATGGGAAGACTACAGAACTCCTCTCTTTAGAGAGAATCAAGAGGAGAATAAAACAGTAAAAAGTAACCATCAAAGAGAGACGAAACCAAAAAACAGTAAAGTGTAGAATAAACTATGCGTACTGATAAAATTAGTCACCAAAGATCAGTTACTAAAACAGAACTTTGCAAGAAGCAAAAACACCAGGAGACGGGAGTCATTCTCCAGCATGGGGTCTGGCATGGATTCACATGCTCATGAATATTCCCCGTCGTCAGGCCGGGAATCCTCGGTAAAGAAAAATCAGTATCAGTTTCGTTTCTGATCTGTCTTTCGTAGTAGTAACCAATCACTGATCTCTGCATCATACTGACCACAGCCAATGACTGCCATCTCCCTAAGCCCCGCCTCTGGCAGACATCTTCAGATTTTTACCGCACGTTCAAGTGTTGGGATCCTCGTGCTATTGCTCTCGAGCTTTAGTGCTTTTTTCGCGCTTTTTCTTAGGAAAATGTTCTCTTTTTCGGTCAAAAGAGCCTCAAGCTCCACCGTTTCTTTATCCGATCAACGGGGACCCGTGTCGGATTCTTCTATGCCCCTCAAGGGTGAAGATTTCGTCGAGCCACGCTTTTGGAGGACTCCAGAAGTTTCTCAGGCCCATCTCGATCATGGCCCAGGAGAAGGGAAGCTCGACGCCCGGAAAGCTGTTCAGGGTCTGCCCTGGATGCCAGCTTCAGAATGTCTTTAAGGAGGATGAACACTCCCTTTGCCTCTACTGCCTGCATGAAGACAAGACGCACGTGGAGAAGGACTGTGCGTTTTGCGGCAATATGTTGGAGCGGACCATAAAGGACCGCCATTTTGCGTCTCGCCAACTGGCTGGAAGGGAAGAGCCCATCAGGCGAGAAGAAGAAGTCCGAGCGGTCTTCTAAGACCTTTGAGGGCGCCCCGGCGACGGGGGTCCAACAGGAGGCCAAGCACTGCGAGTCCGCTGGTACCGGGAGCGCCGAACGGTCGGGCTCTACGGGTGCCAGGCAGGGCGCATCCTCCCCGGCGCCCTCAACCATGAGCCAACGCTCTGGCTCGTGTAAGAGGAAGACCGAGCACCCGGCGAAGCTCCTGGAGAGACCCCGGTCGAGCTTGAAGGCCCCATCGGAGGGGGAGCGAGGCGGTGACCCTCCCCCCAAGGAGAAGGCGGTGAGCGCACCTAAGGTGGTGAAAGCCTTTATCCACCCGGCCAAGGCCTCTATCGAGACAGCCGCGGTGGCCTTGGCTCAGCCTGTGGAGGCTACACCAGAGGTGGCGACCTCGGGGCCCAGAGTCTCCCTGCCACCGCAGAGGGAGTCCTCTTTCATGCCCATCGACAGGACCCCCGTGAAACCTCCGACAGAGAAGAAAAAGGGGGGGCAGGAGGTCGTCGTGGATTCGGCCTCAACCTCTGAGGAGGAGCTGATCGAAGTCTTAAGCCACGGTGTTGGCATGGAAGAAGACCAGCCCGTCGGGAGGGATCCTGACGTAGGAGACGACGAGAACGTCGAGGGTGCCGACGGGGCTCCTGACCGCCCGTCGGACTCCCCTCAACCAGTGCCGCAAGACAACTCGGCGGCCATTTTGTTGGCTATACAGTCCTTATGCTCGGAGATAAGGATGAGATTGCCGTTACCACCAACGGAGGAACCTCTCCCGATGGGGGACCCGGAGCCAGGCCCTTCTGGGAGCCCTCCTCCTAAGAGAAGAAGGATTCATCCTCCACCTCCTTTTCAACCATCGCGGCCTGCTCAGCCCTCCTCCCCGTCCACGACCCGTGGGGATGATACGGGGACTGACACGGCCGCGACGGGCACAGACGACAAGGTTTACGACGAGGATCTCACGTCGTCCCCTCCTCCCCGGGCCTCCCCGCCCGACGAGATTGGATCGTTTCATGCCATGATCGCCAGGGCATCCAAGCTTTTCCAGCTCTGCCCGGAAGAGAAGAAGGAAGGTTTCCTTTATCAACGGCGCAAGACCAAGAGGAAAACGGTCCTCGCTGTACCTCTACTGGACGATATCTGGGATGAGGGTCTCGCCCCCCTCAACAAGAACCCATCCACAACGCCTGCGAGAAGGGATCGGTACGAGAAGAAGTACCGGGTCCTGGACGTGGCCCCCTTGTGCCTTCGGGCACAGCCGACCCCGCACTCGGTCGTCTCCGCGGCGGCCAGGAAGAAAGCAGGGGGGGCCTCGGCCTCTACGTCAACCTCCCCGCCGGACGGCGAGGGAAAGAAATTGGGCACGATGGGACACAGAGTCATCTCATCGGCAGCGACGACGATTAAGGCTGCCAATGCCTTGGCTATCGTAGCCTGCTACGACAGGTAGTTGTGGTACAAGATCGCCCCCCTGTTGGACTTCTTACCAGATGACAAGAGGGCGGAGGGCGGAGGCCCTAGAGATCTTGCAGGAAGGAGAAGTGGCGTCGGACCACGCCATCACGATAGCGACTGACACTGGATTTCGCCAGTTGGGCAACGGCGTGTGCCTTAGACGGCGTGGATGGCTCAAGGCAACTGACTTCCGTCAGGACGTGCAGACCAGAGTCTTGGACATGCCGTTCGACGGGAGCAACCTGTTTGGGAAAACAGTGGACGATTCCCTACAAGCCATCAAGACGGACACGGAGACGGCCCGGGCTCTTGGTGTTCTCCAGCAACGACGGCCGCCCTTTCGGAGCGGCGGAGGCAAGCAGGGTGCCTCCAAAGGTTCCGGCGGCGGATTTTCCACCTATCGTCAAGCGGCCCGTTCGTCGTCACAGGAAGCCTACAGGGGACGAGGCAAGTCGGGCGGACCCCGCCGTCGTCGCCAAGGAGGACAAGGCGGCAAAGCCTCGTCGAAGTAGGACTGAACCGGCTGTGGGGTCGGGCCCCCACCGAAGCACTCCTTCGTCAGCATGTGGGAGTCCATCTCCATCGACCGTTGGGTGCTGGATGCCCTGGCCCAGGGTCACGCGCTCGAGTTTCTAAAGAAGTGCCCGCGCGTCCCCCCGTGGCCAGGAAGGAACATCACGTCCCTCAACTTCTCTTGGAGGTAAAGGCGATGCTCAAGAAAGGCCATCGAGCTCGTCCCAAAGAGGCTTCGGGGCTCCGGAGTTTACTCATGAGTTCCTCGTGAAGAAGAAGACGGGAGGATGGCGTCCCATCCTGGACCTACGACGACTGAACAAATTCATCAAGGCACAGAAGTTCCGGATGGTCACCCTCCAGCACGTCCTGGGTCAACTGGAGGAGGGCGATTTCCTGTCGTCGTTGGATTTGGAGGATGCCTACTTCCATATCCCCATCCTAAAGGGACACCGAAAGTTTCTCAGATTCGTGGTCCAAGGGCGTCACTACCAGTTCAGAGCCCTTCCCTTCGGATTGAGGTCGGCACCCAGGGTTTTCACCAAGTGCCTCACACCGGTGGCGGCGCAGCTGTGCCTGGAGGGGATCCACGTCTACCCCTACCTGGACGACTGGCTCATCCGAGCAAAGACAAAGGAGCTCGCCGCGTAGCACACGGCGAGGACCGTCCAACTACTCACGGACCTGGGATTCTCCATGAACTACGCCAAGTCCCACCTGGTGCCCGCTCAAGACGCACTGTTTCTGGGAGCAAAGCTCGACACAGTGGCGCTTCTGGCCTCTCCGTCGGAGGAAAGGACGAGGGCCATCTTGGGCAAGGTGCAGCGGATGCTGGTTGCGGACGTGGCCAGGGTGAGGTCCAACAAGTCCCTCCTCGGAATGATGTCTTCTTGCATTTATCTCATCCGCCTGTGCAGGCTTTGGATGCGCCCGTTACAGGAGTTCCTGGACGCTCGCTGGATCCAGACGACGGGCAGCTTCGAGGACAGGATCACTCTCGACGAGCGATCCGGTGGTGGGGCACCCGCGCACATCTGACGTGGCATGGACTTCCAGACCCCGGGCCACCAGAAGACAGTGACCACGGATGCCTCCCTGGAAGGGTGGGGAGCACACACTGAAAATCTGCACGCGAGGGGCCTTTGGCTGCCGACGGAGAAGTCCCTCCATATCAACATCCTGGAACTCCGTGCAGTGTTTTGGGCCCTCAGGTCCTTTCTTCCGTCCCTCAAGGGCAAGGTGGTGAGGATCTTCACCGACCACACCACCACCATGTTCTACATCAGGAAGCAGGGCGGTACCAGATCCCCAGCCCTGTCCAAGGAGGCTCAGGATCTGTGGCATTGGGCCATCGCCCAAGGGATGTTTCTGGTGCCGTTTCATCTGGCAGGGTTAAAAAAACACCATCGCCGACTCGCTCAGCAGGGAGCTGCGCTCGTGCCACGAGTGGGAACTACGACAGCATCTAGTGGACCGCCTCTTCCGACGGTGGGGCACACCCCAGATCGATCTGTTCGCGACAGCGACGAACTCCAAGTGCCGGAGGTTCGCCAGCAGGTTTCCCCAGCCGAGGAGCATGGGCGATGCTTTCTCATTCCCCTGGGAGGGCCTGTTCCTATATGCGTTCCCTCCATTGCTGCTGCTGATCCGGCTCATCAACCAGCTCAAGAGGTCACGGTGCAGGATGATCCTCGTTGCACCTGCGTGGCCGAGGCAGATATGGTTCCCGGACCTTCTGGACTTGTCAGCGTCCCCGCCAATCAAGCTGCCAGTGGACGCGGATCTTCTCTCCAGGGAAGGAGGCGCCATCCTCCACCACGACCCGAAGTCACTGAACTTGCAGGCCTGGCTCCTGCAGTGTTAGAGTTTGGAGGTTACGACATACCGGCCGACTGCAGAGAGGTTCTTGAAAAGGCCAGGGCGTCCTCAAATCTTAAATGCTATGGACACAAATGGAAGAGGCTCTCTGTCTGGTGCCATGTACAGAAGATTAACCCTCTACGGATTACGGCTCCCCAAGAACTGCCGTACCTACTGACGCTGGCCAAGGCTGGACTGGCGCATGCGTCCATCAAGATTCATCTTGCTGCGATCTCCCGATACACCAGAACCACGGGACGGACGTCTTTGTGGTCTCATCGTCTGGTGAATTAATTCATGAAGGGACTGTTCAGATCGTTCCCGCCGGTGAAGGCTCCGGCCCCGGCCCCGGCGTGGGAGCTCAACGTGGTGCTGACCAAGCTCATGGGACCTCCGTTCGAGCCTCTGCACTCGGCTCCGTTGAAGTTCTTGTCATGGAAAACAGCGTTTCTTGTGGCCATCACCTCCGCACGATGGGTGGGAGAGACCCAGACCCTTTCCTGCAAGCCCCCATACTTGACTTTTCACGACACGAGGGTAGTGCTCAGGACGCACCCCTCCTTCATGCCCAAGGTGCCGTCGGTCTTCCACCTCAACGAACCCTTGGTGTTGCCTGTTTTCTTCCCGTCACCTTCGTCGCCGGCTGAAAGGACTTTGCACTCGCTGGATGTGGCTAGAGCACTGAAGTTCTATGTGGACCGCACAAAGAGTTTTCCGAAGACGTCACAACTTTTTGTGAACTTTGGACCTGTCAATCAGGGGAAGGCTCTCTCGAAGGCTTCCATTTCCAGATGGCTCTCCGGCTGTATCATGTACTGTCATCGGTTGGCAAACCGACCGCTGCCTGGCCGTCCGAGAGCCCATTCCACCAGACCGATCGCAGCTACCACGGCGTTCCTATCTGGTGTGCCCTTGCTGGACATCTGCAGGGCTGCTACGTGGAGCTCGACGCACACCTTCACGAAATTCTACTGCGTCGATCGGGATTCCAGGGAGGAGTCCAGGGTCGGCCAAGCAGTGCTGCGCAACCTGTTCGTCTAAGGTGAGCCTGGTGAGGAGGTAAGAATTGCTTAATGTTGAGTTTTGGATGTAATGCTTAATGTTGAGCCTTTGCCACTTCCCGTGGTTGTGCATGTGTGTACTGCTATGTATTCTTTTATTCATGAGCATGTGCATCCATGCCAGACCCCATGCTGGAGAAGGAACAAGTTACTTACCTGTGACTGTTGTTCTCCAGCATGGGTCTGGCATGGATTCACATGCGAACCCTCCCGCCTACCCCTCTGCGGCTCTTCACTTGGTCATACTGCCACTTCACGTGCTACCAAATCTGAAGATGGCTGCCAGAGGCGGGGCTTAGGGAGATGGCAGTCATTGGCTGTGGTCAGTATGACGCAGAGATCAGTGATTGGTTACTACTACGAAAGACAGATCAGAAACGAAACTAATACTGATTTTTCTTTACCGAGGATTCCCAGCCTGACGACGGGGAATATTCATGAGCATGTGAATCCATGCCAGACCCATGCTGGAGAACAACAGTTACAGGTAAGTAACTTGTTCCTTCTCGTGTCTTTAGTTCTAGTGGTGGCGTTAGTTAGGCTTAGTTTGGTCGGAGGACCGATTCTGTTAAGACATTCACTGACGGACGAGTACCGTAGCTAGTTTTGTTAGGTAGGGATGCCTTATAGCATAGGGAAAGATGGGACTTTTTTCCCTTTTCTTTAATAAACCTCTTAGTGAAATGGCTTATCAGACTCTGTGTCCTCTTTCTGACTCTCCACATATGGTTACCTCTATAAAGGTAATCTCCCACAAATGTTTTTGTTTTTGGGGGGTCAGTATCTCAAAACGGGAGATGCACTATAAGAAAAATACTAAAGCGAGACAACTGGCTTCCCCACTCTGTCTAACCAGGCCAGGCATGGTGATCTTCAGTATTATTGTGATAATTGCTTACCCCCTAAAGCTGTATAAGCCAGGTTCATGTAAACAGTGTTATACTTTATGGAGGGAAAAAGGAACCATTCCATTCATTCAACACACACTAAAAAACATTACCATTCTTAAATAAGTCCACATCAATTTATTAAGTATTAAGACCAATTTAGAAAAATTAAAAAAGAGAGAACAGCATATATGTCAATCACAATACATCAAAAAGGACATAGACTTCTCACTCAATTCTTAAAAAACAGTATCATCTGTATGGGGTTCAATGCATTAATGGAAACTACCATGGTCACTTGACAATAGACTTGTGAAATAATAGTCTTGTATCTTTAAACTACTGAAGTGAACATATTTAAGTCCATATTTGGACTTGTTTAAGAATGGTAATGTTTTTTAGAGTGTGTTGAATTAATGGAATGGTTCCTTTTTCCCTCCATAAAGTACAACACTGTTTACATGAACCTGGTTTATATAGCTTTAGGGCGTAAACGATTATCGCAATAATACTGTAGATCACCATGCCTGGCCTGGTTAGACAGAGAGTGGGGTGGCCAGTTGTCTTGCTTTAGTATTTTTCTCTCCACATATGGTGCCAGGAGTAGGATTGATACCAACTAATAAAAGTTGGGGACCCGTACAATTTACAAAGTTAAGCCCGAAGGACAAAAACCGTATGGTACCAACCACAGAATCCATTGGCTTTGACATACAATGTACTACTTAGATAGTAATACGCCCAGGTTAAAGACGCCTTATCCCCACTGGTCTAACCGTAGCCCCCCCCTAGAGGAACATACATCAGATTAGCCTGGAAATCTGGGCTGGCCTGAAGATATGAGCTAGATGTGATGGCAGGGATTATTGATCTGGGCTATATGGTGATGTTCTTCCCACACAACCATGGGAATAATCCATATACAATGAAGAAGAGAAGATAGCCCAAGGGATATTAGAAAAAGGCTTTTTTCCAATACTGAAGAGATGCTATCCCAAGATGAAACCGACAGAGGTTCGCAGCGGTTTGGGGAAGCAGATCTTCCTAAGGAGAATCCTTTCCGAACTGGCGTACGCTGAAACGAACGACCCAATCCTTTCAGAATCCTTTGCAAAAGTAGTTCTGGACAGACAAAATCAAGTTGCTCCCTTCTTCTTAAAAAAAAAAAAGGGCTATTACATAGGGGCGATGCAACCCCTGAAGGGTTACATTGTGCCCAGTTGGTGGTCCCATGAAGTCATAGAAGGGTCATAAGGGAACGATCCCATTCCCACTTGACTGCAGCCCATCAAGGAGTCGGAAAAACTCAAAGCCAGATGACACCGAAATTCAATTGACCAGGGTATTTGCAGTTGTGAAGAACTTCTCACTGGCATCTGAGATCTGTCAGAAGACAGCCACCACTCCAGTTCCAACTGCCCCCTTCAGCCCTTACCCATCATTGACATCCCGTTTTCAAGGATAGCTATGGATATAATGGGACCAGTAGTGACATCTAAACTGGGAAATAGTTTCATCTTGGTGATCGTGGATTATGCAACACGTTACCCCGAGGCCTTCCCATTGCGAAATAACACCATTCAACAAATATTGAAGCATTTACTACCCTTCCTCTCAAGAGCAGGATTTCCCAAAGAGATCCTCACATTTCAGGGGACCACCTTTGTGTCCCGCTTAATGCATGAGGTGAAGGAAATGCTTACCATGAAAACACTAAGAATCTTGATGCATCAACCACACATCGATTGTTTAGTTGAGCGTTTCAACCAGACCCTAAAGAGGATACTACAAAAGTTCTTGGAGGCTGATAGAATAAACTGGGATGTGATGATCTCATGGCCTTTGTTTGCAGTCAGAAAGTCCTCTCCAGCTTCTCCGATACATTCCCAATTTGAACTCCTATATGGGAGAAAACCAAGAGATGTATTAGTTATGGTGAGGGAGACCTGGGAAGAAGCCATCCTACCGATTTCTAAAACCGCTCAAAAACGTCAATCTCATATGGCCACAGTCAGAGAAGTTGTGCGGAAACATCTGGGAATGGCCCAAGAACATCAATGGGCTAACTACGATAACAAGGCCATTCCCCGCACATTCTTGGTTGAACAATCAGTCCTTGTGCTATTAGCCACTTCCGAGAATAAGATGATATACAAATGGTTTGGACCTTATAAGATACTAGAGAGGAAAAGCCCTTTAAACTATCTGATATCTCAGCCAGACAGAAAACCTAGGTGTATCACATTAATGTAATCAAGGAGTGTAGAGTGCATCAAAGGGAAGACATCAGAGTTACTATGGCTGCTCTCCTAGTAGACCCTGAAAAAGTAAACACTAAATTCCCGAACCTGTTTCCTTCTCAACAGACATTGGGGTTTTATTATCCCAATTTCCCAATGTGTTTGCAGAAGAACCAGGCAGGGTTGCTGATTTCTTTCACTCGATTAGGAACCCCTCACGGAAAATTGTTAATTTAAAACCCTATAGAATCCCGCAAACTAGAAAGAAAATAATTGAAGAAGAGGTCGAAGAGATGCTTAAAGCTGACATTATTGAACCATCGGAAAGTCCCTGCTCTTCACCAAATTGTGTTATTTGCAAAACCAGATAAATCATGGCAGTTCTGTATTGATTTCAGAAAGCTTAACTCTATGGGCCTCCAAACCGGTCTCCATTATCGGGTTCCTGCAATGAGGACTTACCGAGTCATTCCGACATAGGAAGACCCGGTAATTCCTCCTTGCAGGAACCATTCCCCATTCCCATTTGAGCCCCCATAGGGCTCAATGGGGAGGGAGGAAATAATGGGCACATTTCAACTGGCCCGTTATTACAACCCTCTTTCCCTCACGGGACCGGAAAGGACGCCTGGTTTTACCAGGCGTCCTTACAGGGTCCCGCAAAGGGAACCTCGTAATCGGCGCTCCCGTAATGAAGGGTGCCGGTCCCATACCAGCACCCTTCATTACGGGAGCACCACCCTTGTAATGAGGCCCAATATCTGTATTTGATAATTATCAGATGCCACAGATCGACAATCCTAATTGAAACACTAGGTTTGGTTAAATATTTCTCAACTATAGACTTAACAAAAGGCTACTGGCTGGCCCCACTGAATCTTTCAGACCGAGAGAGAACAGCCTTTTCAACAACTCGAGGCCTGTTTCAGTTGAAGGTACTACCCTTTGGACTTCAGGGTGCACCTACCACGTTCCAACGCCTTATGGATAGCATATTAAGACCTTATACAACATTTTGTGGGGCATACCTCAACGCCATAGTAATACACAGCAATAGTTTTTCCGACCAACTATACCACCTATACAAAATTACCGGATTCTTGAGGAAATCTGGACTAACCGCCAACCCCAAAAATGTCGCCTGACAGTCCTCTCCCTAAGCCCCGCCTCTGGCAGCCACCTTCATATTTTTACTGCATGCTTCAGTGTTGGGAATCCTGGAGTGGCTCTCCGAGCTATTTGTATGGTTTTGCGTGTTTTTCAACGAGAAAAGTTTCTTTTTTGTTTCAAAGAGCCTGTGCGCTCTTTTCTTCATCTGCTGACAGCAGGGACCCATTGTCTGTGAAGTTCTGTGCCCCTCAAGAGTTAGGATTCATCAAAGATTCTCGAAGGCCATCTTGGGCCCACTTCGCACCCTCTGACCAGGAAAGAGGGAAGATCACTCATGAGGCCCTGCTCCAAACACAGGCTACGGAATATGTTAGTGGAGGACAAGCACCTACAATGCCTCTGCTGCCTTCACCCGGACCATAAGGAAGTACAGTGCGAGATATGCCTCGGTTTCAAGGACAGGCATAGTAGGCTGGCGGTATGGCTTAACACGAAGGCCTCTGACCCATGCTCCAAGCAGGGTCATGCCTCGTCCAGGACTGGCTGGTCCGAGGAGTGGTCTTCTAAGTCCTGTGAGGGCGCCTCATCAGCGGGGGCCAAGATAAGGCCAAGATCTGCAAGTCCGAGTCCACCGGGTTTGCTGCTGAAGCAGGTCCTAAAGTAGATAGGGAATGAACAGCATCACCGTCCGACTCCATTGCCGGCCTACCATCAAGCTCCTCTTCAAAGAGGAAGTCATCTACCCTGGCTAATCTACAGGAGGAATCTGAGAAGCCGCAGACCAAGGAGAGGGCCACGCAGCCCACACACGCTCAACCGGCACAGGCAAAGACCTTGTCAGTGACTCCTTCGATGTCTACTACTACCACGGCAGCTAAGGGCACTGATCCTGTGAGGGTGGCTCTCACAGTGCAGAAAGTGTCCCTGCCCCCACCGTATGACACCACCACAGGGACTTTGGAAAAGTCTGCAAGTACACCAGAAGGGGGTGAAGATACCGCCCTAGGTCCTGGTTCAAAACCCTCAGGGAGGAAAAAAGGGGGGGAAGGATGCCTCGAAACAGCCCTCCCAGGTTGTCGCCCAAGCCAGGGAGGTCTCGTCCGCGGACGACGATCAGGAGTCCATGAATATGGTACACGATAACGAGAAGGACGGCGCAGTGCCTAGTTTCCCTGTTTTGCCTTCTCAGCCGAGGGACATTTCCTTAGATATTCTATCGACTCTCCAGACATTGGTGTCAGAGATCCAGATGAGAATGCCACTGGCATCAGTAACTATGGTCCCCCAGTTCCCTGGTCAGCCTCCTCTGAAGAGGAGGAAGTGTCATCTGATGCCCCCATATTAACCTCCTCCACTGCCTCGGGACCCAACTCCCCCAGCAGACGCAGGAACGGATACGGACACGACAACAGATGACGACAAAGCATTCTCACAGCGGACAGTGAGTTGCCACATTTGGATGCCCCACATAGGGTTTCCCCACTGGACGAGGTGGGTTTGTTCCACTCCATGATCGCCAGGGCCTCTGATACAAGAAACCATCCTTGGTTTCCTCAGACACCAGTTGGAATAGCTCAGAGGCAAGAGGCCAAGAGGAAAACAATCATGGCGGTGCCTTATTCTGGATGATATTTGAGAAGAGGGCCTACCCCTCATGAGGAACTATTGCACAGCTCCAGCCAAGCGGGATATGCTAGAAATGAAATATAGGGTGCCGTACTCTGCACCCAAATGCCTGAGGTCACAACCATCGCCGGGATAGGTGGTGTCGGCCGTAAAACGGTCAGTTAACCCCTCCTCACCGTCTTCGGTCCCTCCGTCAGGGAGATGAAAAGGATGGACGCCATGGGGAAGAAGGTGATTTATACCGCAGCGTCCACAATCAAGGCAGTCAACGCACTGGTGATTCTTGCCAGGTGTGACAGGGAGTTGTAGTACAAACTAGGACCGGATCCTGGAGTTCCTCTTTGACGATAAAATGGAGGCCCTTGCCCTAAGGAGAAGTGGCATCGGACCACGCCATCACGGTGGCAGTGGATGTCGCTGACACAGGGTTCTGGCAAATGGGGAACAGTGTCTGCCTTTGTTGGTAGGAATGGATGAAGGTCACTAACTTCCATCAGGAGGACCAAGCGAAGGTGCTGGACATGCCCTTCTATGGGCAAAATCTGTTTGGGAAGGCCGTCGCTGAGCCCCTCCAGGCCATAAAAGCGGATATGAGATGGCCTGCTCCCTCAGCACCACTCATTTTCTTTTCGCTTCTCCAGGGGAAAATTGAGCAGGTCATCGAATGGATTCTCCACGTCGTACAGACAAACTTCCCGATACCCAATGCAAGACGCCTACAGAGGACACTCCCAGGCCTACGGTAGCGGAGGATAGCTTTGCCCGCATGGCAGGACTCCGGCACCCAAGCAACCCTGAACTGGCCAAGACGTTGTGCCCCCACTAATGCACCCTAGTTGGAGGCCGGCTGACGAGGTTCATCAGCGAGTGAAGAACGATCACTGACAGATGGGTGCTGGATGCTCTCGCCCAGGGGCACACCTTGGAGTTCCAACGCAGATGTCCTTGTATTCCGCCGGTACTCCGGCAAGAGCAGCACATCCCTCAGCTTCTTGAAGACTTACAAGCTATGCTACAAAAAGGAGAGATAGAGGTAGTGCCCCAATGGCTCCAGGGCTCCAGCGTTTATTCCAGATACTTTACAGTCAGAAAGAAGACCGGGGGCTGGAGGACCATCCCGGACCTGTGACTTCTGAAAAAATACTTAAGGTCCCAGAAATTCAGGATGGTCACTTTGCAGCATGTGCTCGGCCAACTGGAAAAAGATTTCTTGGCGTTGTTGGACCTGGAGGACACATATTTCCACGTCCCCATTCACTAGGAACATCGAAAATGTCTGCGTTTCGTGGTGCAGGGCCAGCACTACCAGTTCAAGGGCCTACCATTCGACTTGCAGTCTGCCCCAAGAGTATTCACAAAGTGCCTGGCATCAGTGGCTGTCCATCTACGTCTACAGGGCATACATGTATACTCGTACCCGGCTGATTCACATCCGCTCGTGCGAGCTGGCCGACGAGCACACGAAGGCGACCATCCGTCTATTGACAGATCTGAGATTCTCTATCAACTATCCGAAGACCTGCTTAACGCCATCGCAAAACGCGCTGTTCCTAGGTGCCAGACTCACCATGGTGTCTTGCCTGGCATCGCCCTTGAAATAGGGGCTAGCAGCCATTCAAGAAAAGGTGCAATGGCTGTCAGCGGAGAAGACAGCCTCGGTGCGGGCCACCAAATTGTTACTGAGCATGTCGTCCTGCATCTACCTCGTCCGGCTCTGCATATTGCGGATGCGACCTCTACAAGAATTCCTGGATGCCCGTTGGATACAGGTGTGCAGAAGTTTCACGGACAAGATCCCTCTCAACAAGGAGTTCTAACAAGCGAAAGAGTGGTGGGGGTCTGCTCCCACATCGCCCAAGGCACGGGATTTCAAACCCCCCCATACCAGGAGACGTTCACAACGGATGTCTCCCTGGAAGGTTGGGGAGCGGAAATCGGACCTCTGCATGTCAGAGGCCTGTGGCTGCCGGAGGAGAAGGATCTGCATATCAACATCCTGGATCTATGGGCGGTGTTCTGGGCCTTTACGTCTTTCCTACCATCACTAAAAGGCAAGGTGGTGAGGATCTTCACGGACAACACTAACACCATGTTCTACATCAGGAAGCAGGGGGGCACTGGATCCCTGACCCTCTCCAAGGAGTCCCAGCACTTGTGGCACTGGGCTGTCGGACAGGGGCTCTTCCTCTTCACCTGGCAGGAGTCAAGAACACCATTGCAGACTCCCTCAGCAGGGAATTCCGCTCCTGCTACTAGTGGGACCTTCATCAGGATCAGATGGGCCACCTGTTTGCCGAATGGGTCAGACACCAGATCGTTCTGTTTGCGACGGCGGTGAACTCCAAATGCCAGAAGTTCGCCAGCAGGTTCCATGAGCCGAGGAGCTTGATGGACGCATTCTCCTTCCCATGGGAAGGACTGTTTCTGTATGCATTCCCTCCATTCCCTCTCCGGCTAGGAGTCATCAACACACTCAGATAGTGCCAATGCAAGATGATACTCATCGATACGGCGTGGCTGAGCCAGATTTGGTACGCCTCCAGTCAAGTTGCCTGTGGTTCTGGATCTCACCAGAGAGGGAGGCGCAATACTTCACGACCCAGGATCTCTGAACCTGGAGGCTTGGCTCCTGCAGCCTTAGAGTTTGGAAGTTGAGTTGCCAGCAGGTAGGTCCTCACCAAGGCCAGGGCAATGTCGACTTTGAAGTGCTACGTCCATAAGTGGAAGCCTTTTGCTGCGTGGTGCCGGTCGCAGAGGATTAGCCCTGTGAGGGTCAAGGCTCCTCAGATCCTTCCATACTTGCTGTCCTGGGCAAAGGCAGGACTGGCTCATGCATCCATCAAGGTACATCTGGCAGCCATCGCCCGCTGCAACAGATCCCTGGGGAGATCCTGGTTGTGGTGCCACAGACTCGTCAAGGAGTTTCTCAAAGGCCTTTTCCAATCCTTCCCGCTGGTGAAGGCTCCTGCCCCGGCATGGGAACTCAACGTGGTTCTGACGAGGCTCATGGGGGCCCCCTTTGAGCCTGTGCATCAGGCCCCACTCAGGTTTCTCTCGTGGAAGACGGCTTTCCTTGTGGTCATCACCTCTGCCAGGCATGTAGGTGAGATCCAGGCCTTATCCATACCCGCCTTTCCATGAATCAAGGGTAGTACTGCGTACGCACCCCTCTTTCATGCCGAGGGTTCAGTCGCAATTCCACCTCAACAAGCCTTTTGTGTCGTGGGTTTTCTTCCTGCAACCTTTGTCGCTGGCGAGGAGGGCCTTGAACTTGCTAGACATTGCTTGTGCCCTGAAGTTCTGCGTGACACGCACAAGAGTTTTCGGAAGACTTCACAAATGTTTGTCCATGGCTTCCATTTCAAGATGGCTCTCTGACTGCTTCATGCACGGCCATCGGTTGGCGAACTGTAGCTTGGGCGTCCAAGAGCCCACTCCACCAGAGAGATTGCTGCAACAACTGCATTCCTGTCTAATGTGCCCCTGCTAGACATCTGCAGGGTTGCTACTTGGAGGTCCACGCACACCTTCAGAAAGTTCTACTGCGTCGACTGGGATTCCAGGGAGGAGTCCAGAGTCAACCAAGCAGTGCTACGCAACCTGTTCACTTGAGGTGAGTCTGTTCCAGAGGTAAGCGTTAATTGCTTCTGTTGAGCCTTGCCACCTCCTGTGGTCGTGTAATGTTGTGCTGCTTTGTATTTGTAATTCATGAGCATGTGAATCCATGCCAGACCCCATGTTAGAGAAGGTTTAAGTTCCTTTCCTGTAACTATTGTTCTCCAGCATTGCTCTGCCATGGGTTCACGTGCGAACCCTCCCTCTAGATAATACATACACACAAATGCCACAAACCACATTGAATAATACAAAATGGCAGAAGTGTGCTAGACAACATCATTACATTAATAATAATAATAATAATAATAATAATAATAATAATTACCTTTTACACCTGCAAAGGGCAGTTCTTATTTTTGGTTGTATTTACTGCGGTATCTGGTTTAACTTCTGTAATGACTGATTTAGGGTCAGGGAGATGAACCCCTGTAAAATGCTTTTTTGATGTAGGGATACGTTGTTTCCACCCCAGTTACTATGCAGATGAGCAGTGCTATTTTAAGGTCTTGACTTCCATTTAATTAGGAAAGTATTTAAATGTTCTCTGATGGGGAGTGATATGCCTGCGGCCACTTTTTGCCATTTCTGTGATACTGGTATTCATACTGCCCTTTGGGTAATACAACACTGGTCAGGTTGTTCTAACATATCTGCTCAAGAAACCATCTTTGGATCCTGAGGTAACTCTGACTAAAGTATGATTTCTAATCTTTCTCCCTGGCTGTAGAGAGCAGTTATTGACCAACACAATGTGCTCCTTAGGGATAACGATGTCTCGTGCTCTCCACGGTCATGGTGCCACCCTGGTACAGGCACAAAGTTGGGGATGCTTTCTGTCCATGATGGATTGATGGGAGTAGACTGGGGCCCCATGTATGCCTTGGTTCTTCTTGTCTTGCCAGCTGCCTCTAGTATGGATGGTACTACACATTGGCACCAGGAATGGTTACACTATTTTCTTTTTCCCCTAGTCTTGGGCCATGTCTATCTCACTAATCACTACAAATCTCCCCCTGTAGAATGCCGCTTTACTTGATGGTGTCTTTCCCTGTGGCTGCTTGGATTCACCCTTTTGTTTTTGATTGTTACAATTACAAAGATGATGCAGCAACTCATGCATGGGGCGCTCAGATGTGCACCCCCTTACTTCATCCTCTTCTCACCCTTTCAGCTCCCTCCTCTCCCCATATCACCAAACTGGCACTTCTCACCACCACTCCCTTTAATCATCATCTCCCCCTGTCGCCTGCAATCCCCACCAACTTCTCCCCATCTCAACACTCACTGCCCTGTCTCACCTTCACTTTTCCCTCATCGCTCCTCGTTCCCCTATGCATGGCTTCTTTTCTTCTTGCCTCTTGTTACTTGCACCCACCAGCCATCCTCCCAACCTCTCACCCAGTAGCATACAGACCGCATAGTGCAGAAAACTCCACCACTCCAGAGTGGTCCGGAATTATTTCTCCATCTGCTGCCTTGTCTGGAGGGCGCTACAGCTGGGAAAGTGTGTCCAGGCCCTTTGTTCTGCTGGTGTCCTGGGCGGCAAAGTTTTAACACTTGCATTTCATTTTCTAGAAATGCCTTGCAACTGGGCATCAGTATTATCGTTGCTTGAAGGGCCATTTCGCCTTCATAGCTGTGATGAGCAGAACAAAATGCACCTTAATAACGTCCTTCCAATTACTGTTGCAAAACATGTATTTCGTTAGCAGTGCCTTTCTTAGGCAGAAGTGTTTATTCAGTTGGAACAATGATGCAACATTTCAAAATGAAATACCCCACGCCACTCCAGTTAAGTACCAAATCTGTGTCTACACGACTAATTGACTAATACAATACTGCTCCCTTTAAAGATTAATTTATAACCATGATGTATACTAGCTTGGCATGCAAATTTGCTTTTATGTTGATAGCGAAATGTTCTTAACATTATACATAGAAGCAGAAAGTTTATGGCATACAATCTCTATACCCACTTGACATCGCTACACAATTTCTTTTTGAGTGTGACCTAAAATGTTAAAATCCTTGGTGTAAAATAGGAACAAAATTAGACTTGCATTATTTTGCATTCTGGTACTAGTTTTCCATTCAGGATGTGGAAGTAAAGCTACAAGCGTTAGTCTTTTTGCTTACCATTTTTCTATAAAGACATCTAGTCTGATTGTTTTACTATGTGATTTGTATATTTTGCAAGTAATCACTATAAAACCGTATTATTGTGGTCCTTGAAAGCCAACACTTAAATATTTGTAAAGCTCAAAGTATGTGGCCAAGTGCCTAAATTGCACAGCGTGTTTAAAATCCTTGCTTTACTGATTAAACAAAGTATGTGATCCGCTGAAAAGAATTTAATTTCACTTGACTGGACGGCAAAATTTGGAGGCTTTAGAAATTATTTTATTGAAAGAAATGGTGTCCCTTCATGCGCCTCTATTAATGGCACCTCAGACCATCACTTAGACTTGGTTTATTGTTGCACTGGATCTCCCTCTGTCCCCTAACACTTGATTTGAAAGACAGATAATACAGTCTCACCAGCCACCATGCACCAGAGATTCTAGTATAGTGGACTGACTGCGACAGAAACAATGTTAATATCCCTTCCCTGTTGCCACCAATCTCTGAGGACATGCGAATGAGTGACATTATTTGATATGTCTTGTTATGTTATTTAGGGCATCATGCCGTGGTTGGTGTAATTCAGTGGTAAATCTGCTGAACTACCGCAGAATGGCTTATCATTACTGCCACTCCTTCCTGTGGATTTATTTTGGGATTCCGAGTGGTGGAATGGCAGTGTTAGTTCCCATTTTTGGAGTCCTTGGGTCTCCATGGTGATTTTGGCATATTTACTGCAACCAACAATTCCAATTTTTGGGCGCTGAAGTGGAGGATTCACCTACAGCCTCATGCTGGAGGTAAATCCTTCATTTCAAGGACAATCTTGTAGTTTGGTGGTGCGGTAAAAATGGCAGTAAATTCCATACTGCCAAAAAAGTGGTAACGGAATTTCCACCATCTTTTTACATCATTGCCCAAACTTGTCATGAGACCTTTCATTTTGTATTGCAGTGCTTCTGCTGTCTTCACAGGTTCCTGTTTAAATTGCTCCCTCCTCCCTGTCACATCAGACTTGCTTCCGATAAATAGAAGTACATCAATACCACTTTAATAGGCACCAATCTTCTGAAGCTGAAGCCTACTAAAATTTAAATGCTGATTGAGTAATTTCTGTCATGTTGGCACGATCTTAGGGACACTTAGGGCCCGATTAATGGAATTATTTGTGTGGGAAATCGGGGACTTGCGCGACATTCGGCACTCAAATCTCTCTTCGTCGATTCATGGAAATGACTGGCAGAACTTTTCCAGGACTTGTTAGGTAGGATTTTCATAGCAACAGTAAATCTTTCTGACCTGTGTCAACCCCAGAACTCTCTACTGGTGGATTATTTTTCCTTATACTTTTCCCACACTCACTCTTTTTATAGGTGTCATTTTTAAGACTCTCCATAGTGTCTTTTAAAAGTTATCCAACTGTTTGGCAATAAGTGCCTATTGTTGCTGGGTTGCCCTAGGGGCTCCCCTTTTAACTTTCTCTGGCTAACCTTGTGAGAAGTACAGTTCCCTAACGGTAGAAAGTATCCTTGAATCCCTTTTACATTTTATTAGATGAGACCAGCACCCCCCACCTTATGGGGATTGCTGGGGAGATACGAAGCCTTTCTCATTGTAAATGTAACATTTATGTTAAAAGGACAAACTTACTTTTATTGGCTGGTGGCAGTGAACCTTTTTATTAATAAGGTGCACCTTTACCGCAGGCACCATGGGTGCTCACTTTACCAAAATGGCCTGTCTTGTTTTTTCGCCATTTTAGTGTTCCTTGTCCTTTCTTGTTCTTTCCCCTGACCACGAGGGAGGGAAATTCCTTTGTGTGATTTTGATCTGCGGCGTGAGTCCTGTGGACTTCCCGCCCAGGCTCCAGAGTGTCTGTGAACGCAGGAAGCGAGGGAGGCGTCCAAAACTCTGCAGTCTTTTGTCTTCCAGCCTGAGTGCGAGATTCCAGTTCAAACGTGGAGGCTGACTGTCCTAAAGGATTGCCAACCCCGCAAGTTTGAATGTTGCAAGGCTGTTTGATTGGCTGGGTTCCTGCATAAAAGTGTCTGAAACAATTTCCAGCTAACGGAGAGCCTGCTGTGTAACCGGAGCCTGCTGTAGCCATTCCTTCCAATCGACCTAGGGCCTCTGAAAATGACGACCCTGACCTGGAGCCTAGTGAGACCCACTAGACTCAAGAAGATCTTCAGTTTGAGCCATCCCACGCCGAGCTGCAACCTTGCGGGTCTGCAATACCCCAATACCTTGGGACCTCAAGCCATTGTGTGGTGCACGGTCTTCCGAATCTCACTAAAATCTCATGGGTATCCTGCTGGATCTCCAGAGGCAAGATTCCAGTCCAGAAATATTCCCCTCAACAGAGTGCTGGACCTTGCAAACAACGAGAATCCAACTGGCAATATTCTGTCTTCTTCTGTGCTCCTGGAAAAGGCACCAAATCTACAGAGCTGCATCCAGCCATGAGGAAAACCTTGCCTAGAGCCTTCCCCATGATCCTTGCTGCAAATGTCCTTCCAGTGTCGTCTTCTGTCTTCTTGATGAAGGAATTCAACAAGCGGGACTTTGGCTGCAGATCTTGAAGTCCTGCTGCAAAATCTTCTTCTGTGCTGAGGTACTGTGCTGGCTTGGGTATGTACTTACCTTGAGTATCTTGTGATTCCTGTGTAGCTTTGGGGTGTTTTCTGTGATTGGGAGTCCTCTCGTCCAGTGCACCCAGGCCCCTGGTGGAATCCTCCTAGGGTGTCTTCTGTACAGCCCCTGGAACCTCAACTAACTTTATAGTAAAGCACTTACTTTTTCTAACAGTCTTCCTTAGGAACTCTGACTTTTGCTACTTAAGAACCTAGCCTGTCTAGTGTACCCTCCGCCCCCCTTCTGCCACTGAGAACACTCATGCTCTAAGAATAAGGGAAAGACTTCTAAGGATTGGGCCTTTTGCCTAGAAAAAAGAATACACGTTTACATACTTGCAAAAGAAGTTGGTTGGTAACTAAAACTCTGTGAGTGAACAGTTACAAAAGTTATTACTTAACGTATATATATATATATGGTTGTTTTACTTACCTTAGACATTTTTGCCAAAACCAGAAAAGTAAATGTAACCTCTTTATTTCCTTAAACTGTTTCGCAAGTAGGTGTAAGGGTATATTACTCACCTGTGATTTGGTTGTGCCTCGTTCCAAAAGTAATGCCGTTGGTTTCACTTCACTATTCCTGTTAGGATAAATGTATGAGTGTCCCCAACTGGGTCTTGCTTTCCCTGACTTGCTGTTAGCCTGTCCAGAATAAGTCTGCCTTAGGTTTTGCCTATCTAGAATAACCTTAGGTTTTACTTACCTTGAACATAACTGTCTAATCCTAAAATAAATTAGTGTTATTGCATCCCGTAGTCTATGAACTGAAAAGCAACTGTAATTGAATATTACACCACGAGGTCCCGGTCCAACTCCCCTAGAATAGCTGTTATCCTGAATCCCAATTAAAGGTGTATTACTGTTCCTAGAATAAGTGTTCCAGTATTCACAAAAAGTATATTGTACAGTTGGGATACTAAGTGATTTCTTGCTGAGCGCCAGGGTAAAACAGCCAGGCTCTACTAACCTTATATTACTGAAAGTAATCTAAAAAGTAACTATTGGTTTTACTTCCCTAGAATTATTGTTAGGTGTTTCAAATTAGGTTATATGCTTTGGTCTGTGTACCTTCAAGCATAGTGTTGTGTTTTTCTATAGTGTGTTTATATGATCCGTGATAGTACTTATTTTCCCCAAGATTTATCTCGGTTTACTTGTATTTAAATAAACCATTTATGTTTACAATACAAAGTGTTTGTGTTTCTTTGGAGCATTTGAATTACAATTTCATTCGACTGATTCTACAGCCCTCTCTCCCTCCTAAAATAAACCCAGCGGTTCTGTCTACGCTACCCTGAACTCAGCTGGTACAGCCTTATACTAAGAGTGGAGTCATGTACTGCCTCAGTTGAATGGTTTTACTAAGCCCTTAGTTGGACTACAGAAAAACTGTCCTGACAACTTACGTGGATTTTGCACAGGCTCGGAACATCTCTGCAAGCCATTGAGTGCCTTGCACGAGAGACCATGCAGGGCTTCGGAGTGGCTAGCGCGGAGGGCTGGGAAGGGACGGAACACAGAAAATGGGGAAGATCATGCAAAAAAGTGGTCGTCACAAGGGACGGCCCGCATGCAGTCCCTCGCACTCCCACAATTGCGCTGAATAACATGTATTCACAGAACCACCCGCACAGGCTATCGGCAGAGAAATGGCCACGGAATTCCCTCGGTCTCTATGCCACCCGAAGGCAGGCGCAAGTACACTTGCGCATAGGATTCGCAGCGAAGGGGTGGGTTTGGATGTCGAAAATTGGGGGGGGTGTCCGCAACCGGGGTTCCGGTCTAACTTAGGGGTGCGCATACGCAGTGTAGTGGGCTGCAGTAATGGTTTAAGGGGTTTGCACGCAGAACTTCAGAGTTTAGACTGAGTTACGATTTTCCATACGCATCATGTAGGGGTGCCGGCAACAGTTACGGGGGCCCCTGCGCAGGGTCCCCGACATGCAGGCCTGCTTGCAGCGGACTACATGCACTGTTTGAAGGGTACGTGTATTTGCGCCCGGGTGAGCACGCAAAGGTACATGTTCTGGCTGTTCATGCTTTGTGTGTCGGAGGCATTCAGGGCATGACTTGCGAATACGGTTAGGTTGCGCATTACATTCCATGAATACGTGGGGTGCGCATTTTTTATTCTGTGCGCAGGGTCCTTCTCGGTGCGCGGCACTTGCTGGATTTCTGCGCACATTTCCATGAATCGGGCCCTTAATCTGTCGAGGGTAAGAGTTAAGCAGGGAGTGAATGCATGAGAGCAAATGGGGGATAAGCCCCATTGACGGACCTGCCTAATTACTCCCCTTCCCCACTCCCAACACATAGGCACTCTCCCATGAAGGGCAAGTTGAAGGGAGAGACAATAAAAAACGACCACTATTAAGAGGGGTCGAGGGTTGAGGGAATTCTATGATTGCTACCAGAACCTGTGGTTGACGGGGGATGATAATAAATGCCATGTTTGAGAATTCATTGTCATTATCTTTCTGCAAGTTGGAGTTGTTAATTCACAACTGTCATCCAGAAGTCATTTGAAAAGAGCTGTCAAATGTTTCGCAGAGATAGAGCGAGTGTAATGAGAGTACATGAGGCCCTGGAATGCCGGCTGGAACAGTGCACAGCATGAAATGAAGGTTGCAGTCCAAGCTGTCGCCGGCCTGCCTGGGGGCTTTCAGAGGAACGCAGGGTTCACCTTCTCTGGGACCACGTATGCTGAACACCACAACATGAATTATGGGTTGCCTTCTTGCAGAGTTGAAACCGAGCTCGCGGCCAGTATTTCCTTACCGCCATCTCTTACACCAGACAAGTATAGACGTTTGACTAATGCTGCAAAGGGCAGGAGACGCAGCTGGTTGCAGGAGTTGAGGACGGTGCAGGTAGGTGCCAAGTAAAAGCAGAAGGAGAGATTGCCCGAAAAGTGCTCGCCGAGCTTCAACTAGATTGGTGTAATGCATTTCACATGTTTACATTGCTTAAATGAGAACCGACACTCAAGAACAGAGACGGTGTTAGGGGCTTTCATTTTTTTCAGTGAAAGTGGGCCCCGAACCTCCGGAGGCCCCCCATCAACTGCCCCATGTTTGCAGTTATGACATGGCAATATATGCCTTTCATTAGGGACTTTAAACGTGGGCTTTGCAGCGCATGCGTTGCAAGCTGCATTTGCTGGAGCTCTCCAGGGCCCTCTCCTTCCTCACCTCAGGGTATACAGAAGTGTTTTTATCACATTGTTGCCCTTTTTACTCCGGTTCCTCTACATCGGCCCCTTGCTGGAAAAGGATTTGTAGCTTTTCAGTATAGGTTTAGTGTTTCATCTCCAGACCGTCTCGTGATAATCTGCAGCTATTAACGCCCTGACTCTATTTCTTTTTCTGCATTATTATAATTTATGCAACCAACGTTTTCCCCAGACTGTTTTTCTCGACTCTTTGCAAGGCCAGGCCCCCCAAACATCATGTTGAAATGGGCTCCCTTGAGCTGAGACAGCTTCAGCCAGCCATGATCCAGAATAGCCACTTTCTCATTTTTAGTTTTGCCTGTTAGGGGGCGCTATAAGCGCTGTCTTTAAGCAGAAACCTATAATGGGAAGTGAAGATAGGCGAGAGGTGGGATGTGAGGAAACACAGCCTCTGTCTGTTATTCAGCTTGTTATCCACCCACGGTCATTTTAGTCCGTACTGGTGGTCCCACTCACTAGCTAACCCTCCCATCCAATATACGTCACCCTGGATCTCTTTGCAACAGCCATGTGCTTTCCGAATAGTCTTCTGAAAGTTAATGGCTTAATTGCTGAAACTGTTTCTGGTGTAACAAAACATGACTCCCACCTACCCTCTTCCTTGTCTCAGTCCTCACTAAATTAAGGGGGTCCACCTTCTCCCAAGAATATTTCACTAAAACCTCTTGTTAAGGCAGTGTGTGTACAGGCACCATTCTTCAGTTAGGGCAGAGCACCCAGGCAAAAACAAACCTTGTATAATTGGTAAGAGTGGCAGAGGAGTCGGGCTCAAAAGGAAGGGAATGTGTGGGCAGACACTAAAGTACAAACCATTCACAGGCTTATCCACTGTTATGATACACATACACATCTCGATTAGTTCCACAGGGGGAAACCGTCCTAAAGCATAGTCCAAGGCCACCAAAAATGCGTATACACTTTATTTTTAGTTATTTATTGAAAATTGTATGGAAAACAATTAATTGTTGGCACAAAAAGTACCTAAAAAACCTTATGAAAAAATATTTGTATTGGCATTTTGTATAGTAAACAATGAACACACAGCCCGCCCCCAAACCCCCCGCGAGCCAACAGTAGGGGACGTATCCATTCGTTCCCATTGCAACTGTGAACCTTCTTCATGCCAGAAGGACAGTAGCTCTGCTATTATGGGCACCCTTGCAATTTAAAATCCCTCTGGAGGTACTCTAGCACTAGCCCCCAATCCTGCTTAAACTGGGCATTCTCCCCTTGGATCCTGTATGCAACCTATTCCATCACAAGAACCTTCCATACTTTTTCTGAAGCCAGTCAATCTCTACCGGGGGCTGATTTTGCTTCCATCTTTAAGCGAGCAGCTGCCATGCTGCTATTAGCAATACCATAAAGGCTTTTTTTTGCACCTGGATGGCCAACTAAACTGTGGATCAATCACCCCCACAAGTCCATTGCCTCATTCCAATGCTCTTATCTACAGTGAGAACGCCTCCTATCTGGGAGGTGATGGCTGACCCAAAGGTTTTATTTCCGGACAATTCCACCAGATGTGGGCCCAGTCTCCTTTCCCCTAAGAGCCTCTCCAACAGTTGGGTGTTATACTTGGATACAGGCTGTATGATGTTGCTGGGGGACTGAGGGGTCTATAGCCCCTGGTCGTTTGGTTGTAGCCCCGGATAGAAGCTCTCAGGGGCTACAAGAAAAAGGCGAGCTAGCCCCGACAGTCCCAACATTAGCGTAGCCCCAGATCTTTTCCAGACCTAGCAATTCCCCGGGTTGCTAGTGTACAGTGCCATTGCATCAAGATTTTGTACCATGCTAACCTAAGCTGTATTGATCGTGTCAATTTAGGTATATTTCTCCATGTATGTTCCCAATGTTCCGACACGATCACTGTGCCTACCGTAGCCTCCCATTTCTTCATATAGAGCCAGTACTGATACACAATGGAGTCTAGTAATAGTTTGTATAGTGAGGATACCAACTTCTTGGACCCACAGTGCGTAATAAGGAATTTCTGTAATGGTGGAGTCAGCTCCCAACTGGCGGCTGTCCTGATAGCTGTGCCTGATCGCCAATGTCTCAGCTGATAATGCATCATTCTATCCCTCTCTGTTAACTCTGTTGTTTGCAGACATCAAATGGCCGTATTTCCGAGCCCTGCATCATATCCCTTATTTTCAAGCAGCTGGCTTTACGCCACTGTGCAAAGTCCCCGACCTCCATACCAGGGGAACATTGTGGGTTCCCAATTATAGGGGGAGAAGGCAGAGTAGAGTGCCCCCTCATTAGCAATTTATCCCAGATATCAAATACCACTGAAATGATGCGGCTAATGCGGGTGTTCGGGGGATCTTCCTGATCTTTTCTGCCACAGAACGCTTTCTAAAGGTGATCACACTACTGCCCAGCCCGTTTTTACCCATGGTTTGGACCAGTCCCCAGAGAACCATTCCCCAATTACCCGCAATTGTGCCCCTCATAGTCCAAGGCCCCCTCCGTCCCTACATTCCATCAATGTCCTAAGCACTGTTCACGAGCGATTGTTCTGCCAAATAAAGGCTGATATAAGTTTATTCAATGATGTAAAAAAGGTCTTGGGGAGATGAATGGGCAAGGGTTGAAAATAGTATAGAATTCTAGAGAGAATAACCATTTCTGTCATTGCTATTCGCCCTGGTCACGAAATTGACATGGGGTTCCACCTCCCTAGCTCAGCCTTAACTTTTCACAACAATTCCTGGTAATTTACTTCATATATCTGATAGTCCTGGTGAGCATCACCACTAAATTTTGTATGCCTCCCTTGGCACATGGAAAAGGGGAGTGCTGCACAATGCAGTCTTACTGTTCCTGGCTCATAGTCAGGTTAAATATTTCTGATTTTTGCGTATTGATCTGTGACTAGTTTGAAGCACCCTAGCTTTGCAATTAAAGCCTCTATTGAAGCGTCTGGCTCTTGAACTGTCAATAGCATATCATTGCTGAACGCTGCTATCTTGTGTACCCCTTGCCCCCCACCCCGAATGAGATCCCTTTTTATAGCTCAGTATGCCTAATTTTG
Organism: Ambystoma mexicanum; assembly: GCF_040938575.1. NCBI lineage: Eukaryota > Metazoa > Chordata > Amphibia > Caudata > Ambystomatidae > Ambystoma > Ambystoma mexicanum. The sequence goes on from NC_090922.1 coordinate 657,997,734, forward strand.
GAGAGGAAGGGCTCTAGATATAACGCAAAAAGGAGCAGAGATAAAGGACATCCCTGTTCTGTACCTCGCAAAATAGGAATCCGATTAAATCGGTGGCAGTTTATGGTCAATCTGATGAAAGGGTTCTTGTAGTTAGCTCTGATCATTTATAAGAATCTGGTGCCAAAACCCATGCCACTCGACCCGATCAAATGCCTTCTCTGCATCAAGCGAGATTGATACTTTTTCAATCAAGTGGCAGACCGACCTTACATTGACAAAAGTTAGCCTCCACATGATAAATCCAGATAGATTAGGGCTGATCAACTTCAGAAGCATTGGAGATAACCACTTAGCAAGGATGTTAGTGCAAGGCATAAAATAAGCAGTGTCGCATAGCAATTTGCTATGCAATTCTGTAGGCTTGCTAATCAAATGGGCACTTGTGTAGCAAAGTTAGCTATTTAAGATGCCCTCTTCAATTAAAGCACAGCTCACCCTGCATTCCTCTCTTGTCCTCCGTGCTCTCTTCAACCTCTTTTCTCTATTCATTTCAAGTGCTAATGGAGAGAAAGTGTAGCAGTAATCATCTCCTCCACTCGTAAGTGCCAAAGGCATGTGTGGGAGTGCTAGCCAAGAATTTCTTTTTCAAATAATTGCAAACCAGAAGTAATCAGAATGATACTTTTGTTAAGCATTCAATATGCTGTATGGCAAAGACCACTATGTGTCAACTTTATATTTTTTTAAAAAGACAATCATGCAGTTCCATTACTAAAATGTAAGTTGTTAGATAAAGCCTAATTACAGTATTGATACTGTAAAACACTGCATCATCTCCATGCTTTACAGTTAAGTTTAGGTTAGTGTATCTAAATGTCATAGTGTCAAGTAAATTTCCTTTTGTTGGGGGAAGATGCATCATATTGACGAGTGAACACTTTTGAAAATGTACATGACATGATCAAATGCTTTTGAGGGAAAACCTAGTTCTGTAACCGGCAGGTTGCATACATCTTGCAACTGGTGATTCCATGAACTAACCCATACTCCTTGACATTCTATATTATGACCCTGTTACTTTATATACCAGGTACCCTGAAAGTGAGATGACCACACACTACAATATTCCACCTACTTTTCCCAGTTCTCTGCCTGCTACGCAATCCACTCTGCTTAATCTCTTTCTTATGCCTATTACATAACGAATACACAAAGCGAACTAGATTCTTATGCAAAGTAATGTTCTATAGTTCCATCCAGTCTGTTACATCTACTGCAATACCGAACACTGTAGTTAGCCTCCAGAGCTTGATTTATGATTATATTATATATTACCACCTGCAGGAGACAGCTGGCCAAACTGTCTCTGTGTCCATTCATGCAGCTAACCTTCTACATTTTACAGACACTCATCAATGGCTTGCAAAGTCTTTTTGCCCACTCGCAAAGTCGATTTTATGAAGGGCGAGTAGCATTTGCAAGAGATGTTTGAAACTTTTATTTAACATTTACTTTGCATTAAATGTCAAAGGGTTTACTGTGCATGGCTGGCCTCTGGGTGACAGCAGCGTTCCAAACATAAAGCGGGTTTGTAGTGACATGCACCATTTACAGAAATCGCATTTTAAAGTTGTCCTTTGTTGCTATGTTTAGAGGGCATTTCTCTTAGGTTGAATATGTAAACTAAGTTACCAGTCCTGCAGGTCTAGCTCAAGTTTAAGGAATTTGCAAGGCCTGACTCCTCTCACTAATGTCTTATTTCAGTGGTATGCAAAACTTCTGTATTGTTGCTAATTTCATGTCTTGGGTGCAAATAACTTTTGGTGACATTAACAATATTAGTACAAAATTGCTAATCAAATGGGTCTGTTTGCTAATCAAAAAAGATTTGATTAGCAAACTCTGCTAATTAATTTTTGAAAACTAATTTATGCCTTGTAGTGTAAATCTTCACGTCCATATTAATTAGGGGTATGGGTTTATAAGATCCACAATTTGTCGGGTCGTTTTGGGGTTTCGGGAAGAAACCACCTTTGCTTCCTCCATAGATTGCCTGCTCCCTCCCTTTGATCTACAGGTGTTAAAAAAGCTTGTGAGCCTCAGAAACCACTTTGGATTTATACTTCTTATAAAATAGGCTTGGCAAGCCGCCTGGTCCAAGGGCCTCATTCAGCAGAAGGGATTTAATTGCTGCTTCTACTGCCTCTTCATGGATATCTAATTCCAGCTCCTCGCTTTCCACATGAGTCAGTTTCGGGAGTGGAGTCCAGCTCAAGTACTTTGTAGAGGCTCAGTCGTCAGGGTTAGCGGAGTTAGACAGTCTCTCATAGTAATTTGTAAAGGTTCCAATTATCGTTTCATTCCCGGTGACTGTCTACACTTTTTCATTTTTGAGTCTGAGAATGGTGTGGGCAGCAGAGCGTGCCTTTGGCTGTCTTGCAGTATTCGGTCCGCCTTATTAGCCCTGATATTTAATACCTCTGTATGTAATTCAATAGTGACATATTGGCCTTACACATGTGCAATAGATCTAGCTGTTCCCTAAGGTGCTTGAATGTTTTTTGCAGGGCCTTTGTCCGCCTTTCCACCAAGGCTAACAGGACCTCACTGAGCTGTACCTCTAGGTTCTTCTCTAGCAAGCCCCACTCTTTCTCACAATGAGGCTTTTGCGTAATTAGTTCCCCCTGTATAACAATTTTGAAATCATCCCAAATGACCTCTTGGCCGACCTCTGAATCATCATTAATGTCAAAGTATTGGTCTATTTTGCCCCCTATGGCTCCAGCAATCAGTAGATCTTTCAATAGCCCTGTCGGGAACTTCCATTGCCACAATCCCTGTGGTTCCCCTAGGATTGTGCTCCACGCAGTGGATATAGGAGCATGATCCGAACAAGATATGGACCCCAACGTAACCTCACTCGCATCACCCACCAACCTTGCCAAGACCCAGATTTGTTCAGTTCTTGACATTGAGTGATGCACGTGGGAGATGTAAGTGTACCCTCTGTCACCACCTTTTTTAACACGGCACACATCCCAAAGGGACTATATCTCCAACCTGTTCAATAGAGTTTGTGACGCGACCAGCAGTCCTCGTTTTGCTCCACGACTTCTATCAAACTGGGGGTCCAAAGCTAAGTTAAAATCCCTGGGTAGGATGTCCCCTGTGCCACTGTTTTCCAAAATGTCCGCTATTCCTCTCAGAAAGCCTTCTTGCCCAGTGTTTGACGCGTGTATCCAGTTTCTAATGTAAATTGTTGTTGTTCGATTATGGCCCCAACAAAGAGATGGCAGCTGTCAGGATCTATTTGAGTATGTGTAACTTGTATAAGGAATCTTTAAAGGCAATAAGTACCTCTGCCATCTTGTTCTGTGCATTGGCCTGGTAAAGTCTTGAGTACTGCTTAAGTCGTATAATGCATCCGTCTTTTTTCTGTATGTGTTTCCTGGAAGAGCAAGATGTCTGCCTTTTCCCTTCTTACATAAGCTTACAGTTTCTTTCTTTTAGTAGGGGTAGTCCTCCCCCTAATATTATATGTTAGGATTTTGAATTATGTAATGGGGACATTTTGAAGGTCACCATGACCATAGTTCTGGCGATCCCACTCATCTCCTGCCTTCTTTCTACTGTTGTCACCCCTCACACCACCACCCCTACCCTGTCCACACCAGATAACCAACACCCCTCAACTCTTCCTTCCCCATACATTTTTGCACTCTTGACCCCCTTGTTCTGCCATTACCTTTATCAAAAAAACTCTCCCAGGTTCGGGTCAGTACTCCTGTTATACCCAATGGAACTTATCCATCAGCACTGATCTGAAATCATAACCTGACAATTTAACTGTAGGAGGTTTCCTAGCGCCTCCATCCGGATTCCAATTTGGAACTAACACACTCTAGTCCTTTTTCAGGCGCCGCAGTTGTAAAACATTTACATCCACGTCCATGCAACTGATCACTGACTACCACACAGTCCCCAGGGTCGTACATTGGGCTCCTGATTATTGCAGCGCTAAGGACGAAAACCTTCATCACAGTCCAAGTCCACAATTGCCAATCACTGTCTCCTATATAAGTAGTGCTTTCCAGCTGCCTCTCTTTTTCTCGAGCTGACCCTCAGGGGAGGAGGGGGCTTCCTCGGTCCATAGCTGCCTCCCCTTTGGAGGAGGACGCTGGGGCATTTTGGGACCTACGTCATCGTCTTCACCCATTTGCAGGATCACTCGATCTTCCTCACAGGTGGTGATACGATGTTGTCTATCGTTGATTGGGAAGATTGTGCCAAATGGGAAGGTGCATTTATATTTCACTTGCTGCAGGTTCAGAGACCGTGTCAATGGATCCATGGCTCTCTGCTTTTGAAGGGTCGACATAGCCAGGTCCTGAAAAATGTGGACGTCTGTGCCATTAATAGTGATGGTAATTTCAGCTCTGGCTGCTCTTAATATGCACTCTTTCTGACCATATCTGGACATTGCCGAGTGAGTGGGAGCGGTTGAGAGCTCTGCTCCTCTACTTTTTGATTTAAGTTTTACTGTTCCTATACTTTTATTTAAAAAGGAAACTGTTTTGGAATGGATTTGTTTTAAAATAAAAATGTAAGGAGTTGAAACTTGCACTTCAGTGCACTGCACTGAACGTTTCCTTAAATAGCAGGCTCATTTGTTTGGGGGTTTGGAATGCACGTGGGAGGGGCGCGGCAATGGGGTTTGTGGGGAGCTGGGGCGGGGCAGCTGGGAACATAGTTCCACTACTTTTTTTCGTACACTCTGTATATTCTATCTAAACCAATATCTTTAGGCATAGTGTCGGTGAGCAGTAGGTCCCCGAAGCAATGCTGCACAATGTCCTTCAGGTCTAGATCTTGCACTTTTTTGTAGACCTTTTATGTGTATATTCGACCTGGAGTTCCAGGTTCTGGGCCATCCTGGCAAAGAGGTTGCCGTTTTGCTTTACATCTTCACCCACCTCCGATGGGGCACGTTCATTAATGTCTTCTCATTCACTTAAATTCACGATGTCCACCCTCATTTATTTCGTTGAGTGTTTCAGCTCCTCCTTCAATGAGACTATCTGTGTCTGGAATGAGGTGATAAGTTGCTCTCGTAGGTCTCGTAGACAGTTTATGAGGTCCTCTTTGCTGAGTGCCGTTTGAGCCATTAGTGAGTCCGGTAGGTCTTCAATCTGCCACTCTTCCATACGTTGGCTTGCCCTCATGGTGGTCATCTGCTTCCAAAAACGCTCAAAGTGGCCCTCGGCGGGGTGGTGCTGGGGATTTGGGTGGGCTTTAGTATCGTTCCCTTTCATCTTAGGCATTTTGGGGAGCTCTGTTTTTCACCCCTGCAACAGGTCCCACTTAGTGTCACAGCATCCGGTTAAACTGTCGGTCTTGTTCGGCTGCCTCTTTAGACCCTTACAATCGAGATCCAGCCCTTAGTCCCTATCAGCACACGTAAGTCGGATTGTCATAAACACTGCACCTAGTAGGAGATGATGTCGGACGATCAGCCCTCCGTCTTCCAGGGACCTCCTGCCGACTCTCACATTGTGCACTCACTCATGCCTGCTCAAAGCACACCCATTACCATCTCGAGGATCTTGCTCTACGAGTGGCTTCAGCGATGTTCCTATGTGCAGTGATGGTAGCTCCCATACGTGAGCGTTTTACACATTTTTTTCTGGCAGCCCCGCTGCCTTCCTTCTGGCATGTACCACATCCGCTTTGGCACTGCACAGCCGATGACTCTTGGTTTCCCGACTGCTTGCTGCCCCCCACTGCCTGCTGCCCCCAGTTTACAGTACCTTTATAGTTTCCAGCATCCTCCCGCTTCCATTACTTCCCTCGGGCAACGCCACTCCTCAGCTGCACCAGGGATCGAACCGGCAGCCGCCTTTCATCTCCTGATATTCGCCTCTGAATTCAGAGCGGTAGTGTGGCGGGCAGCGCTGCTTGATTTCCCGTTGGGAGTCGTGTTATCGCAGCTCCCTTGAAGTTGTTACTGCCGCGTTTGTGCTGCAAGCAGTCAGTGATTGCTTGTCTGGCTCTCTCAGCGGGTCAGCACTGTGTACCCCCTCCGTTCCGCACACAATTTCGGTGTTTGGAGTTATCCCATCGTCACAGGCTTCATATGACTGGGGCCTTAGAATGGAGTGCTATCTTCACGTCCTCCTCCTACCGGCCACCATCTTGGAATACATTTTGCTAAACTTCTTTGCAGTGATTTACAGAGTGGTGAACCAGTGCCCTTAACAATGGGTGAGAGTATGTGGATATAAGACCAGATGATGCAGGGGAGGTGGAAGCATGAACCAGGGACAATGACAGTAGAGCATGATCTAGGAATGGGATAGTGGAGGAAGCTCTACGTTTTAGGATGAAGGGGTGAGGGATAAATGCTGCAGGGTTGCCATAGAGCACTGGGGGGAGAGGAGAACAGGGAGATGTGGTGGCATGCAAGCTATGCAAGTCGTTCTTCAGAAAGGCGGAGAGCTAGGAGGTTGGATTTAAATAGAATGGGAGCATTAAGAGTAAGAGAGCAAAATGAGAGGTAGCGCAAGGGGCATGGGAGGTGGCAAGGAGGTGAGACGAGGATGATTATAGGGAGCGAGGGAGAGAGTAGGGCGTGACATGGGCCGATAGGCAGGGTGCGGCAAGTCTGGTTATAGTTTTGAAGATTATTAGAATTAGTTTATACTTTGTCCTCTGTCTCAAATAACCAGCCTAACTGATGACAGACTAGGGAGGCGGAGGTGAAGCAGGGAAGGTTGAATAACGTACAGACAGCAAAGTTGAGGATTTTGCCTAGAGGTGAAAAAGAATAGTTGGGAAGGCCATAGAGTAGACGGACGCAGTAGTCCGATTGAGAGAGTACTAAATAGGAAATTAGGTGCTTAGTAGTGTTGAAGGGAAGAGGATTTCTTATTTTCCTGATGTTGAGGAGATGAAGTCTGGTCGCAGCGGCAGATTTAGAGATGAAGAGCAAGGTGGGTTGAAGATGACACTGAGGTTGCGAGCAGAAGCAGAGTAGGGTAGGTAGTCAGGAGAGAAGAATAGAAGAAAGGAAGACATAGACTGTTTGGATGGGAAGTAGAGAACTTCCGTCTTAGTGGGTTTGAGCATGAGCGAGTGAGAAGCCATCTCGTATTTGATGGCAGAGAAACAGACATTTTTGACGGTAGCTCATCAGATAACGAGGGAACGGAGAAGAAGGTCTGAGTGTCATCAGTGAACAGATGATAGGAGAAGACTTAGGGGGAGATCAAGAGCAAAGGTATAGACAGTGAAGAGAAGTAGACCCAGGGCTGACCCTTGGAGAACACCAACAATAAGGCGGGGGGGAGTGAGTGGGGAGGCAAGGCTGTTCCAGGACAACTCGTAGTGTCGGGGGGAGATATATGAAACAAGCCAAGGGAGGGCTTTGTCCCTGATGCCTTGGAGAGATAGTGTTGAGAGAATGTCACAATGGTTGACAGTATTGAAGACAGCAGAGAGGTTGAGAAGAATATGAATAGATGATTGGTTAGTATGACGAGCAAAAGAGGTGTAGTTGCTGACATTGAGGATAGCGGACTCAGTAGAGGGCAGAGGTCGGAAAGCAAGACTGAAGATGATCCCGTAGGTTGTGTGTCACTTGAGCAGCATTTGCTATGGCAGTGCACTTCAGGGAACAATAGCTAGTGTAAATATTCACTCACAGTTGAAGCAGAGAGCAGGGCTTTAAAAATCACAGGTAAGCACTGAAATTCTAGTATTTGGCCTAAAACTCACTGACCCAATCTGCATGCAGGAAATATTTCACGGGTCAGGTAAGTACCCCCAAGTCACTTTAGAAGAGTTTCAGGGGAGTAAAAGGTTGCCATAGAAATGTATAGGACAAAGTCAATAGGCACTCAGTGTGAATGGGGAAAGGGCAGGTTAGATTGCAGCCCTACCCTTGAGTGCGGATTTGGTGCGAAAAAGAGGGAGGAACACAGAAGACCCTAATGAAGAGCTTCAGAGGCAGGTTTGAGAACCAAGAGCCCAGGAAAAAAATGCAGCACAGCAGGAAGAAACTCAATGTCAACCAATAGGAAAATGAGTTTACGGCTTGTGTCCGAAAAGACTGGATCCCACATATAGAGACCGCTGCAGGTATCAAGAATAGTTCACCACCCCAGGACCCAAAGGTAAGCACTCATGGCATTTGCTTCCCCAAAGCTGGTTTCAAAAGGGCTAAACAACCCAGAAAATACAAGGTTTCTTTCATAGCGGCAGTTTACAGGTTGCAACCTCCCAGGGACTTGAACTCTGGTCCAGCGACTACCCTGATAATGGAAAAGAAGAAGTGACCTTCCCACAAGGGAGCACGTCAAGCCAGAAGCAAAAGCAACAGCGAAGAAGACTCTAGGACAGCAGGTGAACCCAACAATGCCCAGATCCAGCAGCTTGGAGGACATGGCGGGGGCAAAGACACAGGAGACAGTCCCACAAAGAAGACAACAGGAAGATCTTGGAGAGCAGATGATATGGGATGTTGGAGCTTGAACACCCATCCGGACAGTGATCGCTTCCAGCACCAAGGTGGAATGCCCTTGCCTGTAAAAGAAGCTGGTGGCAGAATGGCCCAGAGACAGATGAGGCAGAGTAATGATGCCCAGAATAAGAAAACCCAAGCCGGATATTGCTTGATGGGTTTGATGGGCTGCGCCTGAATGACATTATTCTGCAAGGCGTTTTGACTAAATGCCATTTGAGTTTTCTTGCAGGTCTGTTCCTTGAAGTTTGTTTCCTCCTTGCATTCTTCCTGGTGGGATTGATTGAGCAAGTGCTGGGACATCTGATGGTTAAGCCCTGTGGCTTTTTGGGTTTATGCTGGGTCATCTGGTGGTGCTGATGCTAGATGGACTGTACCTGTGTGGCATAATAGCCCACAGTTAATGCAATTTGAGATTTTGTAGGCTTGTTCCTTGTTGAGTGTTTAATCCTTATGTTCATGTTGTTGAAGTGGTATGTTTGTTGGGCGGGTGCCAGGTCGACTGATGGTGACTCTTTTTGATTTGTTGGGCGTGTGCCGGGTCGTCTGTTGCTAATAGGTGGTCTTCGCCTATATTGCATGCATGCCCAAAGCAATAAGACTTAAAAAGATTTTTAAAGTTTGTGGCTTCTTAAGTGCTTATTTCTTATGTTCAATCGAGGGGGAGGTTTGTCGGGCAGCGGAGGTTATCTGATAGTGAGTGCTTTTCACAGCTTTGTGCTGTAATTTGTTTCTTGCTCGGTTGTGGGCTGCATCTCTACGATGTCTCAAAAAGACAGGTTTTTACAATTTTTCTGAAAGCTAATTATTATACTGTAGTCCGTATTTCTTTAGGGATTGAGTTCCCACAACTTTGCTATGAGAGTCGAGAAAGCTGTGCCTCTGTATTTGTTCTTCTCGTAGCTCATGTTGCTGCTAAATTTGAGGATGCTGTGTGGTTGGCATAGGTTGATTTTGGATTGAGGAGTTTTGGTCTGTGACCATGTAGTGATCTCTTGGCAGTGCCTAGTGCTTTAAAATTGATAATTTTCTTTGCCAGACGCCCGTGGAGTCTTTGCTGGGCTTGAGCAATGTGTTCCCTTTTGTCTGGTCTTAGTAGAAGACTTGTTGCAGTGTTTTTGATCAGATGAAATTTCTTGGTGAACTATTTTGGCATGCCTAGGTATGAGCCGTATTAGTGAGATGGTAGCGAGTGTCCTGTGTGAAAAGCTGAGAAATAGCATAGTAGGTCAGAATGAACGTAGGTGGTAGAAGCACTATCCATAAGAATTCCAAGATATTTTATCACTGTTGAGATTTTTGGTCTCATTCCCATTTCTGCATGCCAGGGAGGCGGTGTATGTGGTCCATTGTTGTGGGGGGCTACCATGATTTCCATTTTGTTTTGGTTTAGATTCAGGTTATTGTTGATCATCCAGAAGTTTATCTCACTAAGACACCTGGTGGGGCAGTGGGTTTGGGGGGTTGGATAAGATGATGTCATGTCAGTTGTCATCTTGAAGGATTAATTGGGTGCTGTCTGCATAGATGTAACATGTGAGCTTGACTTTTTAATTAGTCTAAAGGGTCAGGCCATGTATATGTTGAAAAGGAGTGGTGGAAGACTTCATCCATCAACCATTTTTTTATTATTTTTTTTATTTACTTGATTTTAACCAAAAAGAATTGATTTTTACAAGGTATAAAAATTCAGCGTAGCTGTTTCTTTGCTTGCATACCGATTTTCGGGGTCCGTTGATGTAATTTCACAGATTTCATTCTCGACTAAGTTTATTATCAAAGTCAGAGTTCAGTGGCCTTTTTTAAGGCAGCTTCAAAGATCTTGACTGCCACTATCACCCATTTTGTTTTTTCCCCGGCAATCAATCTACACCACCAAGTGTGTTCTTCTCTAAGAAGGGTGTCATGGAGTAGCGGCAGCAAGAATGCCGCTCGGAGGTGGGCGGTTTTAGGACAATTCAAAATCAGATGTCTTGCTGTTTCTGTGATATCCGGGTTTAGACCTAGTCTGCAGGTTTTATCTATTGATTGAGTGCGAATAGCCCAAATTTCTTGCGTTGGCATCAGGTTTACTCTTGTTCGCATGAACATTTTCTGAAGATTCTTATTTGGAAATTTGATGCAATAATTCAACGGAAGATTCAGTTTGTTGGTGGTATGTGGAAGGTGACCAAGAAGTTTATTTGCAGTTGCCAAATTACATGTAGTGATCCAGTCTTCTTGTGCTACTTTGATTTTGATTTTTTCCGGGTTTTGGATTAAATCCTCATGGGTGCAGGCAAGATCTTTTAGTTTTGACGTTAGTTTTTTTTCCCCAAAGGGTCAGTGCTTTGCAGCACCCCATCTGAAGTTCTTCTCGAATCATTTTGTATATTGGCAGTGAGTCTGGGTCGATGATTTTCCTCAATGCTCTCATTTGGCTTTGTTCTATGGATGCTGACAGAGATAGTAAGCCAAGTTTGCGTCGTATGGCTCAACCATTTTTGTTCTTGAGGTCAAAGGTAGTAAGAAGGTTGTTTCTGTTCTATCTGTGAGGAATGTATTTTATCCAGTGTAGTTCAATGCTGTAAACACTGGATTCTTGCAATCCTTTGACTACGGTTATGTGGTTATGTTTCTTGACGTGAGGTTTAATGCGGTCAGCTTCGAAACGTTTTGTTTTATTCTGGCTTCCAGCAATTGATACATGAATTTTTGGCAATAAAAAGCATTGATTTCCTAGTGGGCTTTAAAAGATGTCTGTGGAGAAGGGTTATTGAGCAAGTTGGCTTTATTGCTCTCTTTCTTTCACAAGTTTGACTAACTTTTTTGTGATAACGGATATGAAATGGTTATGTTCTGTTGGAATTATTGGGGTTTCTGTATGAGGGTTGTAAGGTGTTGATTGATTGTTGTCACTGAGGGAGCTATGTTGATGGCTTGTTGTTGATTCTGTCCCTGAAATTGTACATGGTGTCATCGCTTCTTTGATGCTGTGGGGGTATTATTGCACAAGGTAAGGTATCTCATCTTGTTGATGTTTTCGAACATTTCCTTTGTGGATTGACAGTTTCTTGAATTTTAAGACTGTTGCTTTGTATTGCTGAATTTGCTGTTGGTATTTGACTTTAGCTGGTGGTAGTGTTTTCTCTAAGCTTTCTCTAATTTCCGGTTAGTATTTTTGTAAGTGCCTTGTGCTGCAGGGTGATCCATCTTGTTGCAGCTTTTTTGTGAGGGGGTAACTGGTTTTAGGGCTGTCAGTGTATCCAGGCTTTTTGTTATCCTTTCGAGTTCTTTTGCCAAGATGACAGGCATCTTTTGTTCCAAATGCACCAGTAGTGGTACGTTTTTTCCTGCAGAATATTGTATCCAATGTAATACTGGCTTAATGCGTGACTCCTTTGACAATTTGGCTGAGATGAAGTCGTGCCAGCTGAGCACTTGGGAATTGGCTGATGTTTCGCTCCCTCGGACCAGATGTTAAAATACCCTGGTATGATGATGTTCTTGTGTTCCACTCCTAAATGTGTTACTACGTATACGTGTTTCTCTACAAAACTGTGGTATTATGTGGGTGGTCTGTATATGAGTGGGAAGGTTATGCTGGTTTGATGGGTGAGGGTGATCAGCGATTCTCAGGCTTCCGTGTCTGTCAATGGTACTGACGAGATGCTGAGGTGTTTTTCATGGGCAACCACGAGGCCTCCCCCTCCGCTTCCTTTTCTAAATTTGAAATCGTCAGGGATGATTTAATTAGCCACTCATTTGCAGTCATTTGATAGACACGTTTCTGTGAGAAATAGTAAATCGATGACTCCTTCGCTCAAGATCTCATGGATTTCAGCTTTGTGGTTTACCATTGATTGTACGTTACAGAGGTTGCAGTGTGTCCTGTTCTCTTTAGAAGATGTCCTGATCTTTGGCTCATGATGTGTTATGAAGCTGTTTGCAGTTTGTGATAGTATCTTGGTATTGTGGGTTGGTTTGAGGCTTGTGGATATCTGCCCTGTTTCGCTGCTGAACATTTCCAACATGTTGTGTGTGTGGGATATATCATGGAGTAATGGGTAAATCCAGGGAACCAGGGTAGACCTGGGTGGAAATGAAGTCTGCGTCAGACTCCATCTGGATGTGGATAGTGTCCTGCATCACCCAGTTGATGAAAGCCTGTCTGTCCCCATATCCTTGGTGAGAAGGGGGAACACAAATGCAATTTTTGTCCCACCAACATTAGGAAAGCCAGCATTGGCCAACGATTCCTCTGCATGGAATTTACTGCAGCTTGCTAGGCAGGAAATATTACAAACAGCTGTGGAAGAAAAACGAAGATCACACTATCATTTAGAGGTTTCACAAGGAAAAGACAGTGTTTTACATTGCAATGCAATACACAGAATCGCTGCAAGTCCCCTTCTACACTTCAAAAGCAAAAGAAACCGCCAAATCAAACATTTGTTTAGAAGTTGTCGAACTGATTAATGAACTTCTTACCACTAGGAGCGTACATGTCCTTGGACAGGCTGCCAGTCCTGGGAAGACATGGGGCCTCATTACGAGTACGGCAGTAACCTGCCGGTGCTACCGGCTGTTTGCTGCCAGACTCGCAGCACTTTACCAGTGCCTGACATCCTGGTGCCACCGGGACATTCCAATTCCCGGTGGATCGGGAGGTCAGGCTCTGGTAATTGTTATGATATGGTATGATATGATATGGTATTTGTAACGCGCCTATACACGAGTGTTTCAAGGCGCGACGAGGCAGGGAGGGGGGGAAACAAGGGGAAGACAGACAAACGATCCTACTAGGCCAGGTGTCATTCAGATCGCGCAAGTGCAGAGGTAATGGGAAAAGGAGAAGTGCAGGGGGAGGAGGTGGGGGGGAAAGTGCAATACAGGGTAAGTAGCGTAATAAAATAATAAATAATAAATAAAAGGGCCAGCTGGTGGCAAGTGCGAGGTAAGTGCAGAGCAAGTGCTGGGAAGGCGGCTGTAGGGATGCAGTGACAGTCCCGCAGTGCAGGCGGAGCCAGGGAGGCAGTGCAAGTGGAGAGTGGCTGGGCCCTGGGCCGAGGTCACAGAGTGGCCCAAATGCAGGTTAAGTGCAGACTTCGAAGGGGAGTTAAGCAGGTTTAGCAGGGGAGAGGGAGAGAGAAGGCAGAAGCGAAGAGGAAGGTTTTGAGGTGCTTCCGGAACCGGAGATGGTTCTCCTCAAGTTTCAGGGAGGCAGGAAGGCTGTTCCAGAGGGAGGCCCCTGCTGCGGAGAGAGATCTGCCCCCAGCTCGTTGCTTCGAGAAGCGGCTGACCATGAGAGAGTTGGAGACGGATGAGCGAAGGGCTCGTGAAGGCAGATATTTAGGAAGAGAGAGTTGAAGGTATTGTGGCCCCAGGCCCCAGAAGGCCTTGTGGACAATGCAGAGGGTTTTGAACTTAATCCTCGCAGCCACTGGGAGCCAGTGAAGAGATTTCAGTCCTGGAGAGATACGGTCCCTGGGCTTAAGGCCAAGGACAAGTCTCGCAGTTCTGTTCTGGATAAGTTGCAGAGGGCGGAGAGTGGAGGCAGGCAGATTAAGATAGAGGCTATTACAGTAGTCCAGCCTTGAGAGAACCAGGGCTCGGGAGACAGTGAGCTTCTGGGGGAAGGAGAGGAAGGGAAGAATACCTCTGAGGAGGTGAAGCTGGTAATGTGACTTCTTAGAGACGTCGGAAATATGAGGAGAGAAGGAGAGTGTGGAGTCGAAGATGACCCCGAGGTTTTTAGCTTTGCAGGTAGTGGCAGGAAGGGGGCCAAGGGAGGCCGGCCAGAGAGCTGCAGGAAAGGAGGGAGTTGGTGTGCCGATGAGTAGAATCTCAGTCTTACTGGCGTTAAGGCAGAGGTCATTGGCGGCACACCATTCCTGGATAGAAGACAGACATTCGGAGATGAGGGAAGGAGAGGAGGAGGCCGAGGGTAGCCTGAAAATGAGCTGGGTATCGTCCGCATAGCACTGAAAGTGGGGGCAGAGAGCGGCGATGCGGTGGGCAAGGAGTGCCAGATACTGATTGAAGAGCCAGGGAGAGAGGTTGGATCCCTGGGGGACACCACAGGTGGAGAAAAAGATGTCAGAGAGGAAGGAGCCCATTTGGACCTGGGAGGGTCGACCAGAAAGGAAAGAGGTCAGCCATGCCAGAGCCTGACCAGTGATACCCAGGTTATCACGGAGACGGTTGAGCAGGATGGCATGGTTGACAGTGTCAAAGGCAGAGGAGAGATCGAGCAGAATGAGAACACAGGGAGTGTTGGAATCGAGGTTCAGGAGCAGGTCCTCACGGATGTTCAGGAGAGCAGTTTCCGTGCTTCTGGCCGCTCTGAAGCCGGATTGATGGTCATGAAGATTACCAACATATTCAGCATGGAGGTTAAGCTGGGAGATGGCCAATTTCTCCAGGAGCTTGCCCAGGAAGGGAGTAATGGAGATTGGGCGATAGTTGGCCGGGCAGGAGGGGTCAGAAGAGGGTTTCTTGAGGAGGGGGTGCACAAGGGAGTGCTTGAGGGGGGATGGGAAGACTCCAGAGGCGAATGAGTGGTTGCAAAAGTCAGCTAGGGCAGGAGCCAGGGAGTCGATGTGGTCCTTGATGGTTTTGGAGGAACAGGGGTGAACCTGTTTAGACGAGGTTTTCATAGATCGGACTTGTCTGGAAACCTCATCAGCAGAAAAAGGTGGAAAAGCAGAGAAGGAGGGCGGAGGGGCGGCTGCAAGAGAGCAAGAGGAAGAGCAGGGAAGAGAGGGAGGGAGGAGAGAGGAGGAGAGCGAGGACAGGATGTCCTGAGTTTTTGAGATGAAGTGTGAGGCCAGTGCAGTGCAGAGGGCCTGGGAGGGGACAGGAGAGGTAGAGACTGCAGCAGGGTTGGCCAGCTCCTTGCAGATTTTAAAGAGTTCGGCCGAGTTGTTAGATGCCTCAGAGATGCGGGCTTGGATAAGGGCTCTCTTCTTGGTGAGAACGGAGAGCCGGTATTGCCTTTGGAGCAGGCGGCAGGCCAGTTTGTCAGAGGATGAACATGAAGCACGCCATTTCCTCTCTGCCACCCTGCACTTGCGTTTTAGGGTGACGAGATCCGAGTCATACCAGGAGTTGCATTTGGCTTTGGGCTTCAGGCGGATTCTCATGACGGGGGCAAGGATATCGAGAGTATCAGATATAGAGGAGTAGAGCATGGAGAGGGCTGCGTCAGGGTGGGAGTCAGCCGAGGGGGGAGAAGGGGCTGAGAAGGTAGCAGCGAAGGCCTCAGCTGACACGCGCTTCATGGGTCGGATGACCGAGAAGGTGGGTGGCAGTGAGGAGGGTGGCTTTGCCTGTGGGGTAGGGAGGGAGAGGTGGGAGGATAGGAGAAAGTGATCGCTCCAAGAGAGAGGAGTGGAGAGAGGGAGGGAGAGGGGAAGGTCAGAAGAGATCAGAGCATCAAGAGTGTGCCCTGCAGAGTGAGTAGGCCCAAACGGGAGAATAGAGAGTGAGAGAGAGTTGCAGAGTTCGCGGAAGAGACCTGAGGGGGGACAGGAGGCATCGAGGTGGATGTTGAAGTCACCGAGAAAGAGGAGTTGGGTGGTTGAGTCCCCATTCCCATGGAGTCCCAAATGATTCCATGGGAGTGGGGAGACGGAAGCACTGGCACCGTTGCGAACGGTACCGGTGCTTCAGCGAAGACCTGGTGGGTGCAACGGCCCCGCCCGCAGAGTTATAGTGTGGTCGTCTGGAAAGGGTGCTGGTACTGTGCGACCAGCACCCTTATTTCCGGAACCCCATACTTGTAATGCGGCCCATGGACTCTCTCGATTTGGAGAGAGAACTCCAGCTAGTCCATCTTCACTTTGATGTGCACCTGCTGCATTCAGTTACATGAGTCGAACCTTCTTAAAGTCCAGACTCTGTGGCAGCTGGTGAATTTTGAAAGGTTTCCACCAAATATGCCCTTGCGACCGAGCAGCGAGAGGGAACCCAAATCTATCAAGGGGGTTTGGTGTTCTCCCCCTCGAAAAAAACCTTTCAAATAATGTGTTCAAATTGTCATTTTACAGAAGACTTGTTTGTGAATAGCCTGAGGGAGACCAATTGTGCAATGTTCACAATGCCAGGGGGAATTTCTCCCTTCCCACGGCCTTTCTCAGGGTTTCTGCTTTCTGTGAGCCTCTTCAGTGGCTCAGCTGGCAGACCTGGTATACCTCCTTGCCAGGTACTGCCCCACAGTCAATGCACAATGGAGGCACCCCTCCTCTTTCACTTAGGGGTCCTCGACCCAAGTTTTCTTATGCTTGCACTCAGGGTCCAAGACCCACTCACAATGGCTTGTCGTTTCCCTTCAATGGACCTAGGTAGCCCCTGTACCTTCAATAGGAACTCCCGATATGCTGAGTGGGTGCCGGCCTTTCCCAAGACTTCTACTGGCTTTTTCAGTCCTCATGCTGCCTCCCGTGGCATTGCAACACTTCACTGGAGCCGGCCTGCACGTCTCTGCTCGACAGTGGGGTTTGGTGAGTTCTCGCCCCTGGGCTTTCTTCTCCAGCTTCTGGGTCTGCCTATGAATTGCAGACACCTGACGCTCCGCAGTCCTGTTTGGGAGCCTGTCAGAGCATCTTTGTTCAACCGCGCGGTACGGTGTGGAAAGCCCTTGTTGCTTCTCGGAGCTAGGTACGCGAACAATAAATACCTTAATAAAAAAGAAACATAATAATTAAAAATAATAATAATTCACACAAATACACTGTCATGCACGCACACATTAAAAATGCATTATCCCTTTCTCTCAAACACAAACACACACATGCATACAGACACGTGTGTTTTCATTTTAAACACCTGAGCGGGCTGCAGCAGTGATCTTCCCTGGAAGGCCCAGGCTTTCTCCCTCGTCCCCCAATGCCATTACGTTGTTGGAAGAAGATCAGAGGTCAGGAGATGCCCTTCACACCGCCTCCTGCCTATTCCTCTGAGACAGAGGGCAGGAACAGCATTCTGACCCTGCTCCAACCTGAGACTGTGTTAAGACAAATTTCTGAACTCTGACCTGGTGGGCAGAGGTTCAGAAGGCCAGCCAGGTTTCTTGGAACAGGGTAACATTCTGGACAAGCCAGACCAATCAAGGTAGCTTGGCAGTGGTCAAGACTAGGTCTCAGGAGGGGTGAGGGTGACTGAAAGAAGACTTCAATGAGCACACAGTGTAAAGGACACTAACAAATCACTCCCATTCAGGTGTGTATATAAATCAAAAATACAAATACATTTATTACAAGGCCTTTGCAATCCAACACACAGTAATAAAATCACAGCAATACTATTAAACCAAAACAATCATATCTATACACATATATACAAGACCAATAGGGTCAAAAGGATGAATGCACCAAATGGGTCCACAACCTAAACGGGGAAGGAAGCAGGCAGTGCAAATAGTCTTTAGGCCCTTCGGCATCAAACACAGTCCTAACTAAAAGGCAGTCCAATCCCTAAAATGAGGGGAGCCTAATGCTCAAATGTACTTGCGAAGCTGGCACAGTGGAAAGGAGAGCGGCCCTCAGGGGCCACTCATGTGTAAAAATGGATGGATGCGCTAGGGGTCAACGGTTAGGGTTGCAATTGCTCACCGACCCCAGGTGCACTCCATTCCAAACTTCGGCAGTCGAGTCCACTTCGGTTGCAGGTTCAAATGCGGCAATCTCGCGGCTTTCAGCGACGAAGATACAGCGTTGATTCCCATATGGGACAGACATATTGGGACAGACATATGGGATCCATCCTCCGCTGCTGGAGGATGGATCAGGCCAGTTCTGCTCTGGCAGGCTTCAGGGCATAGAAGAGCACAGCTGCAATGAACTTGCAAAGTTCGTCACCACGGCTGGGCAACACGGTAACCGCGTATACTACGGTTCGGGGGCACTCGCTTTACTCCAGACCTGGGAACGCCAAGTGTACGAAATTCGGTTTGAGGTTGCCGTGAA
Source organism: Ambystoma mexicanum (assembly GCF_040938575.1). Lineage (NCBI taxonomy): Eukaryota > Metazoa > Chordata > Amphibia > Caudata > Ambystomatidae > Ambystoma > Ambystoma mexicanum. Next base: position 658,016,181 of record NC_090922.1, read on the forward strand.
CAGAGAGCTTGCGATGTACCAAGTATCAAGGGCCTTCTTGAAATGGCGGCGGTATCAGGGCAGAATGCCTGCGCAAGCTGGTCAGCCCACTGGTTGGCTCAGGGACACTTCCGAAAAGGCTTACTTGCAGGATTTGATGAAGGTGCCGAGAAGAGTTGGTCCTACTATTCCAATGGGTTGAAGCGTCTTCGCAGACCTTCTAGGATGATCAGATGCAGAGGGGTCCCACTGGACGACAGCGGGCTCAGCAGTGGAGTAACTTTGGTGAAAATGTTGGGGGGGACAACTTAAAGAAAGGGGCAGGGTGGAGGAATGGTGGAAGGTGGCTCTGAGGGATAACACTAAACTACTACACCACAAGAGTCCATTGCCGATGCTCTGTTATAACTTTCATAAGGCTGGTGGCGTATCTTTAAAATTCAATTCTAAAGACACGCCAGTCGTCTGAAACTTATAATACCACAGTTGGTCTTTAGAATTTACGGCATTGACAACAGTAAAAAAGGCTGCACCTCCTCTACCTAAAGAGGGCCTGCAAGCAGGCTAAAGGGAGCTGGTGTTTGATTATTGCCACCAGGGCACTGACTCAAACAAGCATATAGACATAATGCAAAATGGATGCCTGCAAGATTTTAAAACAGCAGATTAAGTTGATTATTCTGAGTTCATTAATTACTTGCAACATTCTGACTCATTAAAATTGAGGTATATTTTCCTGTGTTAAAATGACCCCAATCACTAGCGTATCGAGCGGCAGGCCAGACAGGGACATTTTTCAGTGGAACACCACTCGCATTCGGCACCTCAAAGAGGGTGCCCAACGGGAAAGGTGTCCCACTGGCAGGACAATGTGTGCCGAGCAATTCCTGCTCAGCATGCTTATTGTCCTGGCTGCAGGAGACCTCACCCTTCCCGAACGGTAGAGGTTTCGCACTGCCAGGACAATGTCCCAAGGAGCGACTATTAGCAGGGAGTTTGGTACCTTTAGAAATGTATATGGGAGGGAGTGATCAGAAGTGAGAAGGGTTCATAATGTTGCATGCTTTAAAAACTAATGACTATGGCTTTAAAACCCAAGGGGGATTTGTTAGGCTCACGTTTATCTGCATAATACTATTGTGACTTTGCATGCAGAATGGGGAGAATAAAACTAAAGCCATACTCTCATTCCTCAACATAGTTTATGACAATGTACATAGTGTACAATTAGTCAGACCCTCCAGGTCATAGCGATTTTGCGATCCCACAAAATGCCGCGAAAAACGGCAGTTTTTGCAAAAAAGCACAAAAATGGCAGTTTTTGCAAAAACACCCACACAAATGGACGTTTTGCAAAAAAATAAAAATAAAAAAATACTCAAGGGGCCATTTTCTCTACTTTTTTTTTGACTCAAGAAATGAAATGTGCAAGCAAAAAAAAAGAGCAGTCCGATCCACAAAGGACATCTGAATGGACGCTTTTTATATGCACCCATTCAGATGTCCTTTTTCACCCCTTTGCTCAAATCAGGGGGCGTTTCTGGGCATTTAAAAGCGCATCCCACATTGACAAGCAAGATGCGTTTTTAAATGTGCAGAAATTGTAGGCCACCCTATGCTCCTACTTTAAATACGTGCACGCGGGGTGCCACTGCTTTGCAGGGTCTTTACTGCCCCTACTGACTCATGCAATACTTATAGAAATGTGTTTTTTTGGGTTGCATTTTACAGTGGCAGGACCCTTAAGCACCAGTCACGGTGAAATGCACGGGGAGCCTGTAGACCATTGTCAGGAGAGCGCTTCCAAAACAAACTTATTCAAGGTGGCTGACCAGCGCATCATTTGCGCTACAGCTCAGCCCTGTGGAAATGCGCAGGTCACCTTTGAAATTAAGGTGGCCTGCTCGTTTCCAAAAATGGGTTATCTAAAAACAGCATATCCTCTGCTCTGTTTTTAGATGCCCCATTTTTTTAGGCCAAAATCTATAGTTTTCGTCAAAAATTGAAAAATGGTCACAATATCTGAGAGAAAGGAGTGTGAGGGTGAGTGATGGGTGAGCTGTGGCGTGGTAGGCAAGAAAGCAAAGGGAGATCGGAGGGAGAGCAGTGGGTCAGAGATGGAAGCGGTGGGCAAGAGCAGAGCGGATGCAATGGGGCAGTGGGCCAGAAATCAGAGAGAGGAGGTACAGAAAGTGGAAGGAACGTGGGCCCAGGGGTAGTAGTGGGCCAAAAGCAGAGAGGGGTTGGCTGGAAAAGGGGCTGTAAACTGCAGATTGGGAGAAAGGATGAGGGAAGAGTGATAGAATGGGAGAAAGGATGAAGGATGCAGAAGTAGCACACAAGAATGAAGGACTGTATACTGGCAGAGGAATTGGGGCGCGTGAGTTGGGAGTATGATTTGGAGTTTGGCAGGGACTAGAGAGTGCAAATTGTGACTTGGCAGTGTGACAGAGCATGTGAATATGTGTACGGCTGAGGGTGAGGTTCAAAAATACAAGTTGTGATGGAGAATTGGTGAAACGTGTGATGTGTGTTGGGTGAGAGAGGTGTGTGGGTGTTTGCGGGATTGGGGAACATAGAAGGGAAATATTTTTAGCATCAGAACTATCAAATAGGGATGCACATTAAACCAAAAAACTTAGCCAAAACGAACACTGTTCTGGCAAGCCAGAGACATCTAGGACTCTTCCTATTTGATACAAAAGATACATATATTGACACCCCGGCTCTGTTGTAGTTTTGCACACAGCCTCTTTCCTGCAATGTATCAATCTTGCACCTTCCAGTCAATAAAAATTGTGCTGCAAAAATGCTGCCATAAAGGTTTGTGCTGCAAAATTTGCCATTTCATGCCGCAAAATTTGCCATTTCATGCCTTAAAATCCTGGAGGGTCGGATTAGTTTACTATGAAAGGCTAGCTTGTTATGTAGTATGTTTTGCTTCCAAGGGACTGCTATAAATGATTATTTAAGCACATGAAATGTAAAGCAAAACCGTAATACATATTTATATCAACTAAACCTAGGAAGATGTGACTAGTTGCTTAAATTGTCCACATCCCAGTTTCGCAAAACAGAAAGGTGATGGTTGGAAGGTTGTGAATGAATCATAACCACAGGCAAAACTCTGGGCAACCCTCCAGACCATCCTTTTTCAGCCTGCCAAGCCATTACAGAAGGGGATAAAACCATATGCAAATCAGGCTTGGTCCTATCCCAAAAGGGTCAGTCCAGCCTGAACTGCTAGGTCACATTCCTTCTGCACGAGACCACAAGCATCCCCAGACATGTTTCAGCCTTGTTGGGCGTCATCAGTGAGGAGTAGCTTGGGTCTCTAGGACCGGCAGACTCGGGACCCACGTCTGGGCATACCCGTCCCACTTGGGGTGACTTTAGCAAAATAGAAAGGTGATGGCTGGAAGGTTTTGAATTAATCATAACCATGGGCAAAGCTCTGGGCAACCCTCCAGACCATCTTTTTTCAGCCTGCCAAGCCATTACAGAAGGGGAAAAACCATGTGCAAATCAGGCTTTGTCCTATCCCAAAAGGGGCAGTCCAGCCCAAACTGCTAGATCACATCCCTTCTGCACGAGACCACAAGCATCCCTAGCAGTTCGGGCTGGGCTGCAACCATTGGTGGCAGTAGCTGACTGATTTGCATACGGCTGGACCCCTTTTGCAATGGCGCAGACGGGCTAAAAAACGGTGGTGTGGAAGGTTGCCCAGAGCAATGCCAGTGTTTCAGATTCGTTCAAAACCTTCCACCCATCACTTTTGTGGTCACACATCCCAGTTTCACCATTCAACCAAAGTGTGTGTTCCTGGGGAATTCATTTAATCACATTGTATCTTATCTGATGCTATGTACGTGATTCTGATTCACTTCAAAGTTTATGTTAATATATCATGCTATTATAATAAAAAAGCCTAATGACTATAGAGTTGCTCCATATATAACAATAGTGCATTTTATGTATTTTGCACCACAAACTTATTTGCCACTTGGCTTACTTATGGTAACTTATTCTAAAGTCACTAACATGGTGCCTCCACGTATCAAAGACTGATGATGCTCCTTGCAATATCCTTTTTTGTGAAGTCACTTCTGTTGGTGCAATCCATGTGCAAATTAGGAGGTTTCCATGTATTTTGACACAGAGCGCCTGGACAGAGCTCTAATAGATGAGTTTGCTGCATGTGCAATGATCCTGCAGTTTTACTTATGTGTAAAAATGCCATCTGCCACTAATGTTACCAAAAAAGTAGATTGGGGCAGGGGTGGGCAGTTTGGGTGTGTAAGACTATTACACACACTGCATTGTGTGGCTCACCTCACCCCCCACTCTTGCAATGCTGGATACTGCCTAACCCCAAATGTGATTGTACAAAAGTAACCCCTCACTAGGGTCAGCCGCAGCCCAGCCCTCCAACAAACATACATGTATCTGAGCTCAGTTCGGCATTATGTAATGACCCGGGTCGGCTCGACCTGGGGAAGGGGCAAGGTGGCCAAAGGACAGGACAAAGCACCTTGTGGTGTGGCCATTTTGGAGCCAGGCCAACTAACCGTGCCAAACGCGGTAATCGCAGTTTACCTGACAAGAAAGGGTTAAAAATATGTGAAATGATAAGCTGCCACCAGCCTTGTCCAAGGCACATCTGCACTTCTCCTAAAAAATCCTTCGGGAGTATCTAGGGCCTTTGGAAATTACTTGTAGACCTGTGCACTGTACTGTAAGGTACATTGTACACTTGTTACATGTTGCAGAAAAGTTGCAACATGGACAAGGACTAAGGGAAACAAAGGGCCTGATTCCGAGATTCCGAGATTGGAGGTAGCCATGGCGCTATTTGCGCCATGGCTGCCTCCAATACCGGGTCCGGCACCGGTCTTGTTCAATGGGGAATTACCGGTGCATTCCGACCCTGGAGGAACCGGTAAATCCCCATTGAACAAACAATTCCTCATTCCCATTTGAGCCCCCATAGGGATCAATGGGAATGGGGAAGTAGCTAATAACGGTACCGCAATTTGCAGTACCGTTATTAGCGCCCTGGTCCATTAGCGGGACCCGTAAAGGACGTGTGGTCAGACCACACGTTCTTTGAGGCTCCCGCTAAGGGACCTCAGAATTGGGCGGTAAGGGATTACCGGTACCGGTCTCCTTACCGGTGCCCGGTATCCCTTACCGCCCAACTTGTAATGACCCCCAAAGTCTCCCAGTACTGACTGTCTTTAAGGGCATGTCAGTTTCCCCATAAGAAGTGAGTGAAAATCCAGAGGAGTGCAGCAGAAGGCTGTGCTCCTCTGGTAAAGTCAGACTATGGTGTTTAAACAAAGCAAAAAGTTGGGGGGTACACAACTGGAGGGAAAATTACACATTAAATGGAAATCTTTCCTAACAGACAGGCACAGGGAGGGGTGAAGAGCTATTCAGGATGCCTCCAGAGCTGTTTTCAACAGCACCCCCAAAGGGATCTTGAAGGACTGATGCCACCCGTGGTCTCCCAATGCCTTTCACAGAGCTCCACATGAGTGAAGGCATGGGTGTTTTATCTGCCGGCTTTCACCCATGTAAAGTGCTGTGTCGGGCATGTCGGGCATAAGGGATGCCACCAGCATTTGCATTTGCAAAGAATTTAAATGTTTTAGATACTTTGCAAATACAAATACTACATTTGCATTATTATGGAGCGAGTTAAATTCACTGGGTCCATAATGCAAGTGATTTTTTAAAACCTTGTAGTGGTTTTGCCCCCTATGAGCGAGCCCCCAGTGCTCTGTGGTCACCTTGTTGGCTACACTGCGCCTTTCCCCAATACATTTGTTTCTTGTACTTTTCCATCCGTTCAGTGTTGCATCAGTGTCCCACATGCCTGCGCTGCCTCCCAGCGCCAATGTTTTCTAGCAAAATCAGCATTTTTCATTGCGCCAACAGCCCTAATGGCTGACTCCTAATATGTTAGTGTTTCAGTTTGTGTTATTTAATGGCCATGCTGAACAGGGAAGAAGAACCCTAAAAGAAAGTAATGATTTTTACAGTTCCACGCTCAACCCTTTTGCACTTTATGTACAACCATCTATATTTCAAAAACAAATGTACACATTTCATGGTAAGTTAAATTGTATTGATTTCATTGGATCCAGGTCAATACAGACTGACCTTGTATTAATCCTTTAATATATGACCACAAATGTATTTTCATCAGGGCACCAAACTCCATTTGGTGTTTGCTCTCAGTTGCAGCATTCTCACCCTTAAGTAGAAAACATGATTCTATGGGGATTCTTGCTGCACTGCAGCAGTATACACATTAACTGAACCTTTATTAGAACAATATCAGCAGCAGCAATATACCAATACAACCTGTAATAGGACCATTGCAACTCCTAAGGAATGAACATGTTTGTTTTTAAATGCCTTCCAGAATTATGCATAATTTATTTATTTTTAAAAAATGTATTTTTTGTATTTGTGTTTTTTGTAAACATGATTCCTTACACATAAATCAGTAACATATTATGCATAATACATCTGACTTTGTGCACAAGGTGGTAGACTGTTATGCTGTTCCGAAAGCGTTTCTCTCTTTGTAGAAATGTTTTTATATGATGTGAATCTGTCTAATTATATCAGCTATGTGTTGGACCTGGGGCATAATATTGAGTACATCAGAAAGTGTTGTGGTAAAAGAGTTGACCAGTTCAACAGTCATTCATAGGTATGACATACCAACCTTTTTCTTTCAGATGGCTAGTATACAGTGTGTGTGTATTAATGCATATTTGCATTGTAAATTGGATGTGTTTAGAGGGAACACCGCTAACCCCAATGCAACTATCTCTGGAGATAAATAATTGTGTTCCCTTTCCATGACCCAATCCCTCCCACCACATCCTATCACCTAGAGCTGCTATCTGGCCTAGCTTCATCTTTCTGACACATTTCAATTGGAGCGATTCAAGGGGCCACAACTGCCAATCTGTTCCAATGCCTAACCAGATGTCCGGCTTTATCTCTGGGGTGCTGAGCACAAACCTACAGGACGGCCTGGCAGACTTTATCTGACACACATCTTTGTTGATGATCCCGTCCCACTGACAACCTCCACGCTGACAGGTTAGTCTTCCACTGGCAAGAGCCAGGATCCCTTTGATGGACCCAAAAGGTTAAAAGAAATACTGAGATCGTTGACAGTTCCAACTGCTATATATTTAAAAAAAACAGGTCACAATTTTCATCATTCAGGGGGAATCGGGAACTGTTCTGTGAGTTCTCTGATCCAGACTTGATGTTGCACTTTCTCGCTAATTCTTAGCAACTACTTAATCAGGAAATCCTCAAAATCTGAACATTCAAAATCCCATTCAATTGGTGCGCCAGCGAGGCTGACGTTCCAGAGCAGTCTCATTATCAGGTCATCAGGTCCTTAATGATACTGACTCAACTCACAGCTCGCCGACATTGGCATCAACGTTAATCATTTGCATCCCATTTGCTTTAGGGCCATTTGACTTCTCTAATCAACCCAAGCAGTCATGGAGTGATTGTGCCTTATCCACACTCTAGGGTGTAAATGCAGAATTGTTTTCATTTCACACCCAATCCTATACACCCCACTTACTTCTCACGGTGAACAATGCTCTCTGCTGTTTTAGATGAATGGCTGCGTTCTTGGAGCAATTCTAGAACTGGGAAGTCACTCGAAAGGCAGGGAAAGGTAATGGGAAACTGATAGTGTGTACAGTAACGTTCAAGGTGGACTGCCAGTCTCCTGATAGCTCTACCCTAGCTGTTGTTTCACAGCTCCTGGTTGAATCACTGAACAGGACATCATATGCTAAATATTCCTGTATGCAATATAGACAAGGCTTTGCAATGGTATCATTTTCCGTTGATAAATGTGTCACTTCAAAACAGGAGGGAGCTCTTTTTCTCAATAACCAAAATCACAAACAAATTGGGGGGAGAGGGCGGTGCGAGCGGGGGCGGAGACATATGTCCACTGCTTTCGGCAGAGGAATCCTTAGATGCATAACCTGACATGGGACAATAGTAGCTGTGATGTCAACAACTTTTATGTGTACCTTACCATCTGCATACCTTTTGATTAATCAGTCATAGTATCTTTCATACTCTGAAAAATTCAAAGGCTTCATTACGAGTTTGACGGTGCACGTAAAAACAGCAGTAAAATGGCAGTAATTTTACTCACACTTTACTGCCACATTAGTACCACATTGCCACACCACAAGCTTTCATGGTAAAGTGGAGCCGATATTTCCAGCAAAAAGCTGGAGGTAATTAATCTACTTTACTGCCATAAATCAACGGAATTACCATGGCAGAATTACTGCTCGTGATAATTCCACAAGAATTCAGATCGAGTCCTATGGACTCCAAATATGGTGAATAAAACTGCTGTGGCACCACTTCTGGCACCTAGTGGTAATTCCATGGGGCTGAGTGGTAGTAAAGGTAATCGATTTTGGCAGTAATTTTGCAGCTTTACTGATGAATTGCAGCCAAACTAGTAATGATCCCCAAAGTATTAGCCCAATACCAGACACGGTTGCTAACTTGATGGGCCACATCATTTTGTCTGACTTGACCTTATGCATTTGGGTAGTGGGTGTAATGGAAAATGTTGGCGTAGCATGTTTGGGTCTTGGTGGCTAATCAGTGGTAGCATAAATGCTTTCTGTTTATCTTAATCTGATGTCCAATTTAGGCTGTCCACACATGGGGGAACAACCTGCCCTACTTTACATTTAGTGGTGGCTAGAATGAAACCCAATAAAAGATCCAACCCACAATCCCAAGAAACTCGCAGTTCCCTACCTGCCTTTCAATTATGCACTGCTGTTCCCCGACAGCCAACTCCTCACTGCGGCGAAGTTGATGACATTGCTTAGACTGACACTTCAGGGTTATCAATTTAAATATGCCCCCTGTTCCATTCAAAGTGTTTTCTCTCCAAAGTCTCATTTAACCTTGTGAAGTTATGTACTCAATGACAAAATATAAAGAACCAACAATAAAACTATTAAGAAGTACCATCTAGCACCTCATCGTTTGCAGCTCCTTCTTCATTATTATAGGTTGCATGGACCAAGTGTGTTTACCTTGATGGCAGTATTTATAGTCCGCAGTACATGATGGAACCTCTTCCAGCGAGGAGCAGGGGTCGGCAGTATTTTCTGGCGGTGGACCTTCAGGTAACCAAAGTCATTTGTATACCATGAATGGCACCTCCTCTAGTACTTTTGGCAAGACTGCTTTTACGTGTGCGTGGATAGACTTAATACAGGTACTGAGTCTCTTACAGTACTCCAGCATCATGTTTTCGGTCCAATGGGTTCTCATGAGGGAACGATTTAGGAGTGATCATGAGGGAAGACTGATGGGATGTCCTAAACAAAATCCTACCTATTGTACTTCCAGTGCTAAAGAGTGTCAGTGGAAAGGCAACTAGACACGTGATACCTGTTTCTGCACACAATTTAAATCGTTTATTTTTCATGGAGCCTTTGTACCACTCCACTGCTCAATCTGATAGAAGATGGGTGGGGGAGTGCATTTCTGTTCTATCTGGAGTGATGTGCACAGCTTCACTATAAATACTCGAAAGGACACTAAATCGGGGTATGCAGTCTCTGACAAGTAGTTTAACTACTGTTGTAGTGTCTGCTTTGCTCCATGGCTACACCTCAACTTTGCTGGAAAAGGTGTCTGAAACACTTCCTGTTGTGTTTTGTGCTGTGCTGTCCCCTTTTTGCTGCAGCTGGTCTGTAATGACAGGCACTGGATGTCATACAGTTAAGATAGTCTTGCATTTCTGTTCCCAGAACCTCTCTAGTTGGCTGGGCATCACATATAGCTCTATCTGGGGGGGTGAGAGGGGTCCTCATCCTTCTGCCTGTGACTATCTCGTGCGGCGTGAGATGATGGTCGGGGCCAGGTTGGTTCCGAAGTGCATGCAATGCTAGTGGTAGACAGTACAACCATCCCTTTTTTAATGTGAGCTTCAATTTGGCTATCCTTTCCTGCAACAGGCCGTTGAGTCACTCACATATGCCATTTCCCTCCGGATGATACGCCAACGAGAATTTGTGCTTTATACCAAGCAACACGCTGATCTGCTCGAAAACTGTGTTAACAAAGTGAGCCCCGTTGTCTGATCTCATTACCTCACACCCCCCCCCATCTAGGGAACACTTCCCTCACCAGGAACTTGGCAGCACAGGTAGCGTCGGGGTGTGTACAGGGACCTGCTTCTATCCATCTAGAGAATGGACACACCACCACAATTAAATACCTGTACCCATTGCATACTTGAATCATATTGACATGATCGATATGTAATTGCTGGTATGGCCCATTTGGTCTGGGAATGATTCCTCTGACTACTTTTAGTGTGTGCCCAGCAGTGAATTGCTGGCAGATTATGCAGTTCACCATAAAAAATGCAACATGCTCCGCTAAATTTGGTGTGAACCAGTCTTCTGCGAGCGTTGCATCTAGGTTTTCTTTTGACATATGAATGGGGTAGTGAAGTTGTTCTAGCACTACCTTTAGAAGGGCGACAGGCATTACTGGTTTACCAGTGCTGTCTTGCCTCCACAATCCATCAGAGGGGTTTAAAGAACACCCTCGACGCTTCCACACATTTTTCTCCTCCTGAGGTGCCTCCCCCTGGAGCTCCATTAGCTGAGTCTGCCCCATATTGCTATAGGCTTCTGGAGTGGCTCGCGCTACCATCATCCGCTCATGGGTACGTGCCACCTCCACGTCCATGATTGTTTCGCACCTAGATGCCATGCGCTTGGCTTCCGTGTCTGCTTCATGGTTTCCACGTGACACAAAATCTGTCCCCTTGGTGTGAGCGGCACACTTCACGACCGCTATGCCCACTGGGAGCTGTAGTGCTTTTATCAGCCTGTCCAATAAGCTGCATGCTGCACTGGTGTGCCGTCTGCTCGGAGGTAGCCCCTCCTTTTCCAGCGTGCTCGTCCTGCATGCACTGTGGATGTCACATAGGCGGAGTCGCTATACACTGTTACTTCCTGGTCTGCATGATTCTCAATGGTGAGTATCAATGCCAATAGTTCTGCAGCCTGTGGCGAATAGTGAGATGGTATTTGTGCACTAACGAGTACTCGAAACTCCCCATTCGTTAGGTGCTTTATCACGTCCACGCCTGTATACCTTTGTCCGTGTTCTTGGTCGATTCTCGAAGACCCGTCAATGAAGACGATCTCTCCACTCACCAGGGAATTTTCCTTTACCCTAGGGATCTCATCAAACTATTCCGCATAGTTCACACAGTCGTGTATAGGTTCTCCCTCTGTGACTGGCTCAGCTATGAACACAGCAGGGTTTACAGTTTTACATGGCACTATTTTGATGGATAGATTGGAGATAATCACCTCATAGGCGGATGCTCTTTGAGATGTCAGTGTGCCCTTTGGCTTCTCTAGTATTGCGAACAGTGAGTGCTCAACATACAGTGTCATGGAGTACCCCATCACAATGGATGCCACCTTTTCGATAGCGAATGTGGCAGCAGCTAGGTTTTGTTCGCATGGGAAGTGGCCCTTCATGACCGGGTCCAGACTCCCTCTGTAATATGCTAGGGGCTTGAACCCCAGCGAGGTTCGCTGCGCGAGCACTGCCGTCAATAAATTACCAACAGATAGAATTCTTCTGCGTAATTAGGAATCCCGAGAACTGGGGCCCTACAAATTGCCCCCTTGAGTTCTGTAAACCCCTTATCCATTGCCTCAGTCCATTTGATATCTCCCCTTGTCACCTGGGCCTTTTTTAGGGCCTTAAGCAAGGGTTTGGTATTTGAGCTGTAGTGAAAGACCCATGCTCTGACGTAATTGCACAGGCCTAAGAAGCTTTGCATTTGTTTTATCGTGCACGGCTTGGCTGTGTTCATGATAGCTTCAGCCCTTTCTGGGGTTACCTTTTTCCCTTCATGTGAGATCAGTTGCCCTATGTACAACACTTCTGGCTGACAGTACTGCAACTTCTCCGTATCAACCTTGTATCCCTTCTCAGCCAGTGTAGTTAGTAGCTGGATGGAATTGCACCTGCATTGCTCTTCAGTGGTGCTGCAGATCAGAATGTCATCTACATACTGCAAAACAACACTGTCCACCGCAATATTGCTTAGGTCCATTTGCAGGACTCTGTTGAAAATAGACAGGGACTCGCAGTACCCCTGTGGCAACCTTGTGCTTTTCAGGCGCATTTGTCTGAAAGTGAATGACGTCAGGTCTTGTGAGTCATGGTGCAGTGGAATCGAGAAAAACACATTTTTCAAATCGATCACCGTGACATGCTTTGCCTCAGTAGGTATATTGCATAGAATTGTAGAGGGGTTCGGGACTAGAGGGAACTCTGCTTCAACAATATCCTTTCATCCTCTTAAATCTTGGATTAAACGCCAAGACCCTCCCTTTGATTTTTTGACAGGGTAAATCACCGTTTTTCAAGGTGATTCTGACGTCGCTAGGATGCCCTGCTCCATCATGGCAGAAATTGTCTTTGCGATCCCTTCATCTGCCTCCCTGGACATGGGATATTGTCGCGCTCATGGTAAAATTGCTCCTGGTTTCAGTTTAATTTTCACTTCACCTGCCCCCTTCAGGAGACCTTCATCATAGGGCCCTGTAGTCCATACTACGGCAGGCACTTGGGCCATGTCGTCATCAAAGTATTCTGGACGTATCAGTGCCAACATTCTCTGTGGCACCTCTCGTTTGATCATTTTGACCCAAAATATGAGACTCACTTCCACCCTTGTATCTTCTAGGTCAGGGTGTTCTTCGAACAGATCATCATCGGTGACGTCAGTCACTCGATACCCTTCTTCAATGGCGACAATTTCACACCATTGTCTGCCTTCATCATCATATCCTTCGACCAATACCACTTTCCCTCGCACTGTGTCAGATTGTATCATTAAGGGAAATACTTGTCCCTCCTCTTCGTGCATGGATATTCTTGGTCTGAATAGAAACTCATCAGGGGTTCTCATAGTTTTGTCTGTGAGGCCTGGCAATCCCGCCATAAGCACCCGCACGCCATATGCAAAGACTTCTTGTTCTAACGGTATAGCTCTCATAGCTATACGTCCTGAGTATGCTCTGATCATTTCGTACACGTTTGAATAATGCATTCCTGGGGTGGAGCACACTATACCGTTCTCGGTAAATGCGATGGTCATGTTTAATTTAGTCATCAGGTCCCGACCCAGAATATTTACTGGGGTCTGACGTGAATATAATGGGGGTACATTCATTTTGCGCTCTCCCACTGAGACTGGGAGTGTGTCTGTATGAGCTCCAGTGAAACTCTGAGTATCTATAGCCTCGGCGGACAAGGAAAATGTGCCCTCTCGTATGCACGAGCGCTTTGTACCCGTGTCAACTAAGAAGGAATATTCTTTACCCCCTATGGTGACATTTACCCTAGGTTCCCCATTGGGGTCTGGTGTCACTGATAGGATAGAGCACATCAGAGTCCCCCGTGAGCTGTCCTATTTCATATATAGGTTTGACCCACTGTATACTTGTGAGTTCCCCCCCCCTTTCCAGGGTTAACTCCCCCTCTGGAATTAGTACCCTGTGCCATCTGTGGCGGTGCCTGCCGGGGTTGTCCCTGTGGCAAATTCCCCATGTTCGGTGGTTGAACTACTTGCTGTGCACTTTGCTGCAAGCCTGAAGCCTGCTGCTGTACAGTGTAATTTAGTGCACCGCCCTGTTGCGGGACGGCAGGTTGATTCACCATGCCTGCCCCATCCCTTGGCTATTTTACCACATGCCTTGGCTTCAGCACATGCGCGCCATGTGTCCGGTCATTCCACACAGCCAACATACTGGCGGTGGTCGGGCCATCTGTCCATCTGGCGTAGCTGGACTGCTCATCTGTGCATTCTGGAAGCCCCCTTGAACATTCTGAAAACCTCCTTGGTTACCTCAAAACCCTCCCTGATTATTCTGCCATCCTCTTCCTCCAAAACCCCTTTCTCTCGGGTAAAATCCTGTGTTACCCTGATTATTCTGCGATGGGTTGGTCGCTTGTTGTGCGCTTGATTCGGCTGGGCTGGTAAGCATGGCTCCCTCGAGAGCATACTTTGAGAGTTTCTTTTGCACTAGCTCTGCCTCCTCTCCCTTACAAGTTGCCTCCTTTTTCAGATTCTTTTCTTGTAACAATCTACAATAGTGTGCAATTGTCAACTGTATTTTGGCCCATGGTTTAGCTTCTATTCCTACCAACTTCTTGAGCTGTTTTTGCACCGGTTCTGGTAACCCTTGGCACAATATATGGTAGAATACAGGGATGGAATTCGTCCAAGACTCATGCGTTTCGAGCACCCACGCGTCTTAAATTCTGGATATAGATCAACGGGTCCTCTGAATCTTTCATTTTTCGAGTCATTATACCTCCCATATCGGACGTGTCTGGGTATAGCGTTCGAAGTGCTTTCCATACTGCTGCTCTGCAGTTATTAAATGGCGCTCTGTCATGGGAGGTATCGGTTAAGGTTACCCTAGGATAACCTGCCCGCTTCCATACAACATCTGCTCTTTCACCAAGTATAGAAATTAGGAGGCCCTTAATGTCCCCTATGGCTAAGGTGACTCCCCCCGTCATTTTCTCTAACTCGTGTATCAGACTTCCCAGCTCCCGATGTCAGCATTGGAAGCTTATTTTTCAGGTTCTCTCGGTCCATATGTGGCCATGGAATATACTGTGGTCTTGCTGCCCCTTTTTCTAGCAGTGGGAACTGGAACGCACAGTCTTCCTTTTCTTTTCCCACAGCTTTCCTGTCTACTGGTGGGGCAGTATTCCCGCCTTGCCGTATACCCGGCAGTGCCCTTAATCTGCCTGTATAGGTAGATGCTGGCTCCCCCCTCTGTCCGTGGGGAGTTTCCTCATGTTGGCCTTGCACTGTGCCAGGCCTCGATGTACTGGGCTCAGATTTGCTAGCATCGGACCATCGTACCCCCTGGCCCCTCGGGAGCCTCTTCTCACACCGTCTCCCTTCCTCTTGTGCCTCGTCCTCAGTTTCCCCCACCGGAGTCGGTTTCTGAATGTTCCCAGTTCACGCAACTCCTTGCATCCTCTTCGTTCTGTCTGATCTCCAGCCTGTCAACGGACAGTCCCCTGCTCCCACTACTTTGGGTGACATCCTCAGTGTCATATGGCTGAGTGCTCTCTAAGCGCTCATCTTCCCTTCCCCCTTGGTAAATTAGTTCCAGCCCCATTTCGTCATAAATTTTATCAATCGTTTCCCCGATGCGTCTAGTGTCGAAGTCATCTTCAATATTGACTCGATGTCTCTTGTATGTGCCGGGCGGCTCTGCTGGCATGCCAGCCTCCTGTGGTGTAATGCGTAGGGGCCCCCGCACTGTATGATGGGTATCAATGTCACCTCCCGCTGTAGGCCGAACCAGTGGCCCAGTCCAGGCATCTGGCGCGCAGTGATACTGGCTTCAGTGCGGCATGTTCACATCAATGTGCTGTGGCCTCTTAGTGTCCCCTCCTCAGCTAATGCAATCCTCTGGATGCCATCCTATTGCCATGGGTGCAGTGGTATTTTGGACCCGTTTCCTCTGGTTGAACTCTCAACTACGGGTGTGCGTACTAACACGCTTGTTGGGTGCCTGTTGGGAGACCATCTGCATGCTGTATATTAGGCATGGCACCTATCAGTTTGGGCCCCCGACTGCTGCATAAGATCCCACACGCTGGACGTCTGCAGGCTTCCCCAGTGATGTTGCCAAGTGCTGCGTGCCCCTCCGGAGCTGGCTCTGGCACTTACTATGATACAATGTATCCGTTGCTGCCAAGGCGGTGCAGAGCAGGCGCCGCTGTTCTCGGCGTATCATTTAGAGCCTCTTCGAAGGCTGGTGCCTCCTGCCGTATCCCCACTCCTCAAGGTTAGGGCATCACAGGGGCCCCCGTCCTACTGGCAATGTCAAAGCCCGAAGACCGGGTGTTGGGCACAGAGTTGCGACCTCTCTGTCGTCAAATGCTCAGACGCTACCGCGGACCGGGGGCCGATCCTCCCCAGCCTCGCACAGCATCCCGCTGACAGTGCCGCACGTGAGCTCACACCACATTCTCATGCTCCATGGACTTCGGCCCCAACGTCCCGACACGGAAGGACCTCTCCCCATCCGCAAAGGTCCTCCTTTGTTGGCATACACACCAGGCTCTTCCTGTTCTGCCAGGATACGACAGGCTCGGCCTGCGCTGCGCCTCACCTGCCACCTCTCCCTGCGACGCAGCGGTCAGTTTATATGGCCCTTTGTTCGCTGTCCGCCATTTTGATCAGCCCCGAGAGCCGGGCTCCCCAAATCTTCCTGCATCCGTTGCATGCCCGTCACGCCCAAGGATCGGTCCTTCATTGCGCTCAATTCGTGCCCCTAATGTTCATGCATCCATAGGTGTTCGGCAGGCACATGTGGCAAGGTTGAAGCACGTTCACATCCAAGGATCAATGTTGGATCTGCGGGAGCCATCCAAGAACACGTCCACACACGTGGCCATGTCACCACGCCCAACACCGAGATTGTTTCAGGAGAAAACCAGAGTGATATAATTTAAAATCAGGGAACTTAACCCCACCCTTATCAAAGGGCGCTTTCAACTTGACCAAGGCAATCCTTTTGTTATTGGCCACACCCCAAATGAAATTTAATAGGATCGAGTAAATAGATTTAAAAAAGGAAGGAGATAGAGGGACACAAAGTAGTTGCAAATAATATAAAACAATTGGTGACAACATCATTTTAATTGTGTCGAGCCGTACCCACCAAGAGAGATAAAGTGGGGACCATCTGGAGGTTAGATCTCTAAGTTTATCTAACAAAGATTGGGTATTTAGTTTCATGGTAAAACGCATACCTAAATACTTGATAGAGGCACTACACCATTTAAAACCAAAGGGGTCAATGTCATGTTTGAGACAGTAGGGATTCAGAGGCATAATTTCAGATTTGTCTTTGAGTTTATAACCTGATACTTGGCCAAATTGATATAACTCATTAAGTAGGTAAGGGAGGCGTAGTTTAGGATTCTTGATGAGAATGAGGATGTCATCAGCATACACTGCAATTTTAATGTGAGATGTTCCTCTTGAAAATGCTGGGCCATTTTTATTAGATCTGATTAGTTCTAATAACGGTTCTAAAGAGAGGATAGGGGACAGCCCTGTCGAGTACCTCTGAGGAGAGGCAAAAAAGGGGAGGATAAGCCATTGATACATATTGAGGATGTAGGGGAAGAGTAAAGTAACCTAACTAGGGAGATACACTTATCGCCACAGCCGTGCCAATGTAATGACTGAAACATAAAGTTCCATTTGACACGGTTGAAAGCTTTTTCTGCATCTAATACAATGGCAACAAAACCCTGCTTATTCTTTTTATGCTTGGCCGATAGATGAATGGCCTTCAAAAGTAGCCTGGCGTTGGAAGAAATGTTGCGTCCTTTTACATAACCCACTTGATCTGGTTTTATTAGAGCGGGAAGAGAGGAATTGATTCTGTTGGCTAGGACCTTTGCAAAGATTTTGCCCTCCACATTGATAAGGGAAATGGGCCGGTAATTGCTGGGGAGTGAAGGGTCCTTATCAGGTTTGGGGACAAGTATTAGTAGGCTTCAGAAAAAGAACCAGAGGAGGATTTTTGGGAGATAAAATAAGAGAATAGATTTTTAAGCTTGGAAGTGAGGGATTGAGATATACTTTCAAAGAATTCAGCAGGGAGACCATCTGGGCCTGGAGCCTTGCCTCTACCCAAGCCTTTAATGGCTCTGGAGATCTCTGGAAGGGTAATGTCATTATCTAAGTGGGAGAGATCTGATTGAGGATATTTCGAGGGGATTGTGTCCTCCGACGTATAACACATCTTTGACATTGATTACCACAGCTGTGCTGCTTCGGAAAACTTTTTCGGCGTAGGCGTCCTGCGTCGATGACGTCGATACGCTCCCTTGAGGACTTCCTCCGATGGCCTACGTCACCAGATGTTATATATAGGACGCACAACGCCCCTAGCCTCAGTTCCATTTTTTCCTCAAATGTGTTCACTTGAAATCTCGGCGCGCCTCGGTTCTCTCTTGTGAAACGGTTCTTCGAATATCGCTGTGTTAAACAAAAATATGTCTTTGTCTTCTGCTACCCTGAAGTCGGGCTTCAAGAAGTGTCGTGACTGCGGTTCCACGATGTCTCTGACGGACCCGCACAACGTCTGCCTCTGGTACCTTGGTGGTAGCAATGCCACTAATGACTGCGACGAATGCCAGTCTTTGACGTCGAAGGCCTTGCGGGAGCGGAAGAAGAAGCTGTCGGCAGGTAGGGTTTCCAAACCCCGTAAGTCGAAGTCCGCTGGACTTTCGACCGACGATTCAAGGGGCAACTCTCCACGCCGGTGTAAATCCAGGGGGTCTCATTAAAGGAGTGGGTCCCGCCATTCCTAGGCCTCTTCGAGGCATGCACAGGTTGCTTGTCCCACCAAGATTTAATCTCTGGCGGAATGGGACGCCGTCCGCAAGGAGATGACGATTTTTGAGTCGCAGGGCACCGTTCCGTCCGTGCCTTCGATAGAAGCCAGCAAGGAATGCTCTAGAGCCACCGCTGCACGCCTTTGGGTTCGAGCGGTCGGCACGATCACCGGGAACCTTCGAGGTCCCAGTCGGACAAGGAGGATCGCCACCGTGCCCGCTCCAGGGCCCGCCGTTGAGACCGTTGGAGCCTGTGAGGCCTTCGAAGAAGGTATCGACGCCATGTCCGTCGAGGGAATTTCTCGAGGCTCCAGCTCAGAGGAAGCCATCGATGCCATTGGCGCTGAGGTCGTTGAAGGACACGCTCGGGACTCCGGCCTCGAAGCAGCTGTCGAAGTTGTCGGCGCCTCGGTCAATGTCACTCCCATCGGCACCCTCGATGCCTTTTGTAGAATTTTGGCCAGCGGTACCCCAGAGAGCTGTGGAGGCTCCTAGGAAGGCGCTCAGCAAGTCTGTGTGGCCTATACTCGACCCATACTCTGTTCCTCCTCCCAGGGTGGACTTGTTTGAACCCTTGGAGTACATTTCAGAGGTTGAGGAAGGGTCTGAGGAAGAGGTGCCTCCTGAGATTCCTGATGACCTGTTGTCATATCATAGCCATCTGGAAGACCTACATCAGTCTTTGCATGATGCCAGTGGTCTTGATACCTCCCCGGAGGTTGAGTTTGGCAGGCCTGAGCCTGGTACGCATGCTGACTCATCATACTGGCGTCTCATGTCGAGGGTGACGGAATATCTGGATTGGTCGGCTCCACCTGTGGATTTTCTGCAGGATGACCTGATAGACATCCTTGACCAAGGTCCACCCACTGACCCGGTGTTGCCATTTCATATGGCCTTACAAAGAAGAGTGGCAGCGGCTTGGACTGCTCCGGAGAGTCTTACTTCCTTACTTACTTATTTACTTCCGGCAGTAAATAAGCTGTTACCGAAAAATTACCATCCAGCTTGTGGCGACCCCTGCTACTTGTCCACGCACCCCACTACAGAGAGTTTGGTGGTACAGGCGGCTAGGGCCCCGGCAAAGCAGGCAGCGTACCCTACAATCCCTCCTGATAGGGACGACAAACGTTTTGACAGTTGGGCGAAGAAGGTATTTTCTTCTGGGAGTATGGCTTTAAAAGCAGCCAACTCCGTTTGTGCCCTTGCAAGATTCACGCACACTCTGTGGAATTGTGTATCTTTGGCGGCTGAACATATTCCCAAAGGGGAGGAACGGGATGGTTTTCTTGCCCTCGTTCAGGATGGCAAGGATGCCAAGTGTGAATCCGTTCAGTCGGGTCTGGACGTGGCAGACTGCGTCAGCCGGTCCATGGCGGCGAGCACAGTGATGCGCAGGTTTGCGTGGTTGCGGAAGTCCGGGTTTGCTCCTGATGTACAGTTCCGGCTTCTCAACATGCCCTTCGATGGTGTCCATCTTTTTGGCAGCAAGGCTGATGAGAGCCTTGGGAGGTTGCAGACCTCCAAAGCTGCAGCAAAGTCATTGAGCGCTGCAGTACGTCAACCTCTGCCTTTTTGTCCTAGGGGACAGCAATGGATGAGAGGTTCCTTTTGATACTAGTCTTCCTTTGGTAGATCGAGGTGAGCTGCCAGTCAAAGGGGCCAACGTAGGAGTACCAGAGGTGGAAAACAAGGTACTCAAGGTGCCAAAGCCGCTCGGGCCGTTGCCTCTTTGCCCTGAGGCAATGCCGCAGCCGCTTCTACTCAGTCATGAGGCCATGTCCCATGGTTCGCCGGTTGGGGGAAGGCTGGCGCAGCATCTGGTAGAATGGCGTGCCATTACTTCAGATGTGTAGGTTCTGGAGATCATTGCCCCTGGCTACTGTCTTCCTTTCTGGCAGAGGCCTCACGACACTCCACCGGGGAAGCTCTCTTTGAAGAGTCCGGATCCGCTCCTTGCGCAGGAAATCAGATCCCTGCTGGAGAAAGGCGCCATAGAACTGGTGCCTGTAGCAGAGAGGAACAAGGGATGGTATTCCCCATATTTTTTGATCCCGAAAAAAGACGGGGGATTGAGACCCATCCTGGACTTGCGTGGTTTGAACAAGCTCCTCAGGAAGGACGAGTTCAAGATGGTCACTCTCTCTCAAGTCCTCCATGCCCTTCAATTTAAGGACTGGTTGGTGTCTCTCGACCTCAAGGATGCTTACTTTCATGTGCCGATTCATCCCAAGCATAGGAAGTACCTGAGTTTCGCAGTTGGTGACTCGCATTTTCAGTTTCGGGTCCTGCCGTTCGGATTGACCTCCGCCCCGAGGGTCTTCACCAAGCTAATGGTGGTGGTGGCAGCGTATCTCAGGAAAGGGGGATTCATGTCTACTCCTATCTGGACGATTGGTTGATCAGGGCGCGCTCTCCCGAGCAAGTCCTGGATCATCTGTCAGTCACCTGCCACTCCCTTCACAGGCTGGGCTTCTCCCTCAACTTAAAGAAGTCCCTCTTGACACATACCCAGCGGCTCCAGTACATCAGAGCAGTGCTAGACATATCCCTGGGGCAGTGTTCACCTCCCCAGGTGAGGGCTCACCACATTCTGCAGATGGTGGACAAATTTCAACGTGCCCAGAGTCTCCCGGCGTTTGAGTTCTTGAGATTGCTCGGCCTCATGACATCCTGCATTCTACTGGTGCCAAAGGCCAGGCTGCGTATGAGATCTCTGCAGTGGGCACTAAAGATGCAGTGGTCGCAGTTCTCCAGCAGGATGCCGGACCCCGTTCAGATTCTGTCCTCGGTCGCCCAGGACCTTCGAAGGATATCTGTTCAAAGGGGCTCTGTTTTGGCAACCATGGCCGTAGGTGACGATTGTGACGGACGCATCCCTCACGGGTTGGGGAGCTCATGCCAACGAGCTGACAGCCAGTTCGTCTCCATCGGAGTCCAGACTCCACATCAATCTGTTAGAGCTGCGGGCTGTCAGGCTAGCCCTGAAGGCTTTTCTGCCATCTGTGTGGGGGAAGAATGTCCTGATTATGACGGACAATACGGTGGCCATGCACTACCTCAACAAAAAGGGGGGGGCAGGGTCACTCCCACTGTGCAGAGAGGCGATGCAGCTCTGGTTCTGGGCCATCCAGCAGGAAATTTCGATCTCGGCAGTTCATCTGGCCGGAGACGAAAACGCGGCGGCGGACACTCTGAGCAGGCACAGCACAGTCTCTCATGCGTGGGAGCTGGCTCAGGAAATTCTTTTGGAGGTCTTCGCCCTTTGGGGAACCCCACAAGTGGATCTCTTCACCACCTGTGTCAACTGGAAGTGCGAAAGATTCTACTCGCGGGAATTTCCTTACGGGACGCGTTCGTAGTGGAGTGGTCTTTCCCACTTCTGTACACGCTCCCTCCAGTCCCCGTCATTCCGCAGGTGTTTCGGAGGTTGCTGAGGTTCGGTTCCCAGATGATCCTCATTGCTCTGGCATGGGCCAGGAGAGCGTGGTACCCGGACCTTCTAGACATGTCCATCTGCCCTCCACGTCGTCTTCCCTACCGAGACAATCTGCTCTCACGGGAAGGGGGTCGAGTTCTCTGTCCAGAGGTCAAGTCTCTCAACCTTCATGCTTGGTATCTGAAAGGCTGAGATATGAGGATTGGGACCTCCCTAAGGATGTGATGTAGGTGTTGCTTTCGGCCAGAAGGGCTGCAACGAAATCCCTGTACCATTGCCATTGGAGGAAGTTCTGCAACTGGTGCAGGGGACTGTCATGATGCCTACCTCCAAGGAGCCAGGTCCGACCCAGCGACCCCAGAGGCAGGCATCATTTCCCCCAGGGGAGTACCAGCGGGCCCAAGCTGGGGCCCTTTGGACGCAGTCCTGGCGCCTTAGGCGCCAGTCTCATGTTGGACCTCTGTCCTGGCGCCTTAGGCGCCAGGCTCATAAAGCTAGACATGTGTTCAAGTGTTTTAATGTGCACTTACCTGATGCAGACCATGCTGCCACATCCAGGCCCTCTTGAGGCCTGAATGGAACTACTTTACCTGTGGGACTACTTTCCACCCGGGTGTTGTCGGGGAAGGATGCATACCTGATCGGAGGAAGGATACACACTTGGGACTTCTTCCAAAGCTATTTAAACCACACCCGATCAGCAACTCACGCTTCGCGTTGTTCTGCTCCTCGCAGCTGGACGCTCACCGTGTCAGCTCCTGCATCTGGACTTCAGCCACGCCTGTCAGCATCCTGGGTCACCTGCAAAGGGAGACAGGAGACCTTACCAGCTAAATCTGCACTACGGAGACATCACCGACGATCCTGAAAGGGAAGACATTATTTTTTAAAAGCATTTCATTACGATCGCTGCAGCGCTGCATTTCACTCACCTTTCCTGGGTTCCTCCATCTTCAGCAGCGATCATCCGGATACACAGCCACTTCCCAGAGCCTAGAGAAAAAGACAAGAATAAGAGGTGAGAGAAGGAAGGGAATAAGACTTACCTGTTGGGTCTTTCCCATTTCATTTCGGGTCTTGCCGCTTCCAGGCATTTTCCGGACCCTGGCCCCTATGGGGAAAAAGACAAAGACATTGAATGAGCGTATGCAAAGTCAGTTCCCGAGCGCTCATCCAGAACTAACCTGCCATTTACTGGAACTGGAACTGCATGTTTCACTTCGGGTCGGTGCCCTATCTCCGGCATTCCGAACCCCGGCCCCTAAGGGGGAAAAAAGACATAAGCATTAGCGCTTGCTGCAAAAGACAATGAACATTATTATTAAGCTTGGACGTTTGAACTTGCAACATAACTTTTACAGAGCCTTACCTGAATAGTCAAGCTTACCTGAACTCCCATCAATCCTCAATCCAGTGAAGTAACTGGGTTTCAACGCGCCCCTGCATCAGAAGCAGGATGGAGAGCTCATCCTTCCTGACCCTAAGGTGGACTTCACGGGGAATCGTGGAAGGGTATCGTGGAGGGTTGGAAGAGAGTGGGAGGCTTGAGCATAACTCAGTCAGTAGGTAATACTCCCTTTTCACGCACAGGGGAATATTCCTGCGAGCCGGAGAAGCCAGAGTAGAGGGCCCTTCCTGTCCATCTTCAGAGTCCTGCGCTTCACCATTGAAGAAGCATCAGCACTCGAAGCCAGACCTGCGCCTCCGTGGGAATCAGTTGAGCGTTACAGGGACAGAATGTGGATCCTTTTCAATGTACCATTCCTTTGGTTTTGTCTTTTTTGCTTTCTTTAGCCCACAAGGGCCTGAATATGGGTACCATTAAGGGGTACCTGGCAGCGCTGTCCATATTTAAGCTCTCGTCTGAGGAATGTTCGTATTTTAAAATCCCTTTGATTTCTCAGTTTCTAAAAGGGCTAACTCATGTATTTCCACCGTCGCCTTTCCAGGTGCCCGGATGGGATTTGAATTTGCTTTTAAAGTTCCTAATGGGAGCTCCGTTTGAGCCATTACGTTCTTGTCCATTGAGAATGTTGTCCTTTAAGACTGTATTTTTAGTTGCAGTTACTTCCGCACGCAGAGTGCGTGAGTTGCAGGCACTTTCCGCCAAACCACCCTTCACTGTGTTCCATAAGGACAGGGTTGTCCTTAGGGTACGGCCTTCCTTTCTTCCGAAGGTTGTGTCGGAATTCCATCTGAGCCAGAAGATAATTCTTCCGGCATTCTATCCTCCTCCACATCCTGGTAAGGAAGAGGAGAGGCTCCATAGGTTGTATCCTAGGAGAGCTTTGAGTTTCCATCTCTCACGGATGTCCGGGGTCAGAGTGGACGATCAGCTCTTTATTGGTTATGCTGGAACGCGTTTAGGTCAGGCTATTTCTAAGCAGACCTTGTCTAGATGGATCATTTTGACGATCTCTGAATGTTATCGTTTGTTGGGGAAGGACCCTCCTGTAGGTTCACGGGCCCATTCTACTAGGGGTATGGCTGCCTCCACTGCACTACAGAGGGATGTTCCGATTCGCAATATTTGTGAAGCGGCCACATGGGCCTCTGTCCATACTTTTGTGAAACATTATTCCCTGGACTCTATCCATGGGCAAGATTTGGCCTTTGGCAAGGCAGTCCTCTATTCTGCAATTTGATTGGGCATTCTAAATGTTCTAAATTCTTTTCCCACCTCCTGATGTTGGTACTGCTTTGGGAGTCTGTCAAAGATGTGGAATACGTCGTAGGACACAATCTCCTCGAAGAACAAGTTACTTTCTTACCTGGTAACGTTCTTTCGATGGGATGTTCCTCTGACGTATTTCACATCATACCGTCCCTACCTGCCCTGCTACAGAATTTCTTTTGCGATTGCAGCTTCCGTTTCCGCAAGGCTTTCTGTGGTAAGGCTGGCAGAAGATTGGTGCCACACGTTCTGGGGGAAAAAACTACAACTGAGGCTACGGGCATTGTGCGTCCTACATATAACATCTGGTGACGTAGGCCGTCGGAGGAGGTCCTCAAGGGATCGTATCGACGTCATCGATGCAGGATGCCTACGCCGAAAAAGTTTTCCGAAGCAGCACTGCTGTGGTAATCAATGTCAAAGATGTGGAATATGTCAGAGGAACATCCCATTGAAAGAACGTTACCAGGTAAGAAAGTAACTTGTTAGATGATCTGTTAATATTATCAAAAAATGAAACCATATTATTATGGGGAATAGAATTCTCAGGATAAAATTAGCATAAAACTTAGTATATCGTTGGGATGATGATGTGAAATACCAGATGTGTCTTTGATATGGGAAATATAAATATTCAAGTAAGAGGCTATACCGGCTTAATTGGAAGTTTCGTAGATTTTTGTCTTCTATTTAAGAATGGTCCCTGCAGCTAGATCAGTGATCTCGTTATTGATCTGAAAGCGTAGGGCCATGACCTTATGGAGATTATTTTAGTTAGAATTGTGATAATAATGTTGCTCCGCTAAGGTAAGCTGGGGGTAAAGGTCGTCAAGATGTTTTCTGCGCCGAGCCTTCTTTTTCCCTGAGAAAGCCATAATGTGGCCTCTTAGAGCCGCCTTGAACGCATCCCAATTGTTCACAACAGATGTATCGCAGTCTAGGTTATCAGCATAGAATAGTTGGGCAAAAGATTCAACAGATAGAATGAATTGAGGATCTTGTAATAGAAAGTTATTAAGTTTCCAACGAGATGAGGGTTTGTGCACGTCGGAAAGGCTGAAAGAGGTACATACAGGGGCATGATCTGATATTATGATGTTAGCTATTTTAGAATCAACAATGGAACATGTAAGGGTTTTGGTAGAGAAAATGTATTCAAGGCGAGAGAGGGTGTAGTGTGTTATGTGGAGGCGAGTGAAAAGTATAGTCAAGTAGGGTAGGGTGGGAAAGTCTCCATGTATCTATAAGGCCAGTTTCAGCTAAGCATCCAAAAAAGGATTTGTGGGACTTGGTAGTTTTGAACAAGCAACTGGATTTCCTTTCAATAAAAGGGTCAAGGACCTGATTTGTATCCCCACACATGATTAAATTAGTGAAGTTATTTTGAAGTATCATTTGTTTAATGGAGACCCAAAAATTGGGGTCAGGCATAGTAGACCATAGATGTTTAAGATGGTAACATGTGTAGATTAAATCAAGAGTTTAGCCTATACCCATCTCTCATTGATATCAGCACCTTGATCTACGATTTTGAAGGGTAGTTTCTTACTAATTAATATACCTACTCCATTTTTCTTAGCGACTGCCGGACTAGAAATTATTTCTTTAACCCAGAGGGATTTAAGTTTCAATGCTTTTTTGTTGGATAGATGTGTTTCTTGTATACATGCTATGGAAGGATTGAATTTATTGAGATGAAAGATGACCTTACATCTTTTAATGGCGTTATTGCTTCCTTTGATGTTCCACGTGACATATTTAAAGATCATTTTAATATTTCAACAATTATAGCAGCATAGCCTAAAACCATTGTAAATACACAGATTTAGTGCCAAAGAGATGTATCTTAAATCACAAATATTCGGGGAAAGCCACATAAGGAAGACCCATCGGGAAAGTGGAAGGGGGGTGGTATGGAGTCTGATCATAGACAAGTTAATAGGGTGCTAGAATTTAAAACAGAGATAAAGATCAGATGGGATAAGGGAAATGAAGGGAGAGAAAATTGCAGTGATGGGTGACGCCAGCTGAGTCATCAAAAGGAAAAAGAGCCACTCAGGATGGAAGAAGGATGCTGCAATGACACTTGTCCCATCAGGCTATAGTAAAATGATAATCAAGGCATTAAGTAGAAGATAGCAAAGCATAAGAGAGGATAACACATTCATGTAATAGAGGAAGTAGAGGTACTGGCAGGTGAAGATGTGTCCATGCCTTCGGATTTGATGGAGAGTATAAAAGCTCTTAGATCAGCAGGCTCATCGAACATAGTGGTACGACCTTCATGTGTTACTTCAAAAGAGCAAGGGTGGTATAGTCTGTACTGAATATTGAGCTGCTTTAAAGCAGGACGAAAGGATGAACATACTTTCATAAGTTGGGCTGTGCTTTTGGCAACATCTTGTGTGATGAATATCTCATTACCATTCCAAATGAGGGTTTTGCGTTCCTTTGCAGCAGATAGGATGAGCTGAAGTTGGGAGTATTCTAGAAGGTAGAAAATCAGTGTTTTGGACGATGGATATGGAGAAGTGGAGATAGATGATTGACCTATTCTATGAGCTTGTTGAATATTGAGTACTCTGTCTGAAGATAAATGAAGTAAGGCTGGTAGAAAATGGTATTGCCTCCTTCGGAGCCCTCAGGCAGACCTGAAATTCTAAGATTGTTACATCGGCTTTGGTTTTCTAAATATTCGTTATGCTTTTGAAGATCTTTGATAGACTTCTAAAGTTGTGCCACTTTAGGGAATATATACTCCACAAGACAGACTCTTCTTTCCACCTCATCCATTATGTTTCAAAGCCCTTCCATCTGTCATCTAATGGTTGTAATTTTAAATTTGTGGTCTCAGTGAAGGGTTTAAGTGAGCTCATTTTTGATAGTATGGCTTCAATAGCAGGATCGGAGATAATGAGCGGGGTGGTGTCATTTTTGGGTGTCTTAAGGTTAGTAGATGAGATATTAGATTCTTTTGGAGAAGGCCCACATTGTTTAGTGTTTTTATTGGTGGCCATGGTGGTAGCAGAAGGAATATGTTGAAGGTGAAGATACTAATATGATAGTATACAAACTTGAGAGCAGAGCAGAATGCATATCAACGAGAGAAAAAGGCACTGTTCAGCAATAGTGTGGTTCCGCCTCAATTAGTTGTAAGGAGTAAACTTCCAGATAGCATAGAAGTCTCTTTCTGGTTCAGTTCTGACTCTGGTAGTTGGTAAAGTTACGTTATTTCTGATAGTTTACAACTTTTATGTCCATATTATGCAAACTGCCTTTCCCCTGTTAAAAGGAGATCAAATGAAAATGACAGCGGATAATAAGATGTAAACTAAGGGGCTGAGATTTAAGGCGCTGCAAGTAACGTCTTACCAGTGACACGTTGAGCCTCTGCACTCAGATATTTAAATTGGAGTCAGCGTAGGTTTATATTTACCACGGTGAGGGAGCATAGAAAAATAGTCCAGGTATATTCAATAATGCTCCAAAACAAAATGTAAAAAGTAGCGCAGGTATGTTCAGTGGTGGTCAGAGGATAATTCAAGAAGTCCACACATGTTCAGATATGTTCAGAAATAGTCAAAAGATAGTAGGAAAAAAGGCTGTACATTTTCGTATCATGTAATGCCACTATGCAACTGGCAGCAGAGTTAGAATGCTGAAGTACAGGTTGCCACGCAGTAAAACAAAATCCTTAATAAGCAGTGAGGAAGTGCATAAATAGAGAGGAATAGATGACTTTAATATATATTATGAAGAGATGAAGTGCTATGGGCAATGCAACACTTCTGCCAGAGGTGCCGTAAGGAGAGATGGCGCTGAAGACGTTAGCAATAAAAATGTTTAATTTTCACTAGAGTCTTCGCATACATTAAATTAAAATGAGGAGCCGTGTATCACGAAGAAATCTCACTTGTGTTGCCGCATATGCAATGTTACCCTGGCACCAGAGGCGGCGATGCTGCAGAGGAGGGTCCACCAGGCAACAACCGGCACGTCACTGTGGGTGTGACGCCGGTTGTCTCCACAGGAAGGCCGGATCTCTGAGGAGGCTGTAGTCGGAGTTGAAGCGCCAGAACGACAACTGACTCGGAATACAAGGCAGAGCGGCACCAGAGCTTAGGCGAGAGCCAGTGAACTCAAAATAGTTTGTAAGGTAAGGGAAATGAGCTGCAGAAATGGAAAATAATGCCTTATATCATAGTAGATGGGACGGAGCTAAGCGGCCATCTTCGTAGGAGTTCGACCACGCCCCCACTGCACCTTTTTTAAAGGCTGGCATGGCTCCATTAGCAGCAGTTAGGTCCAGGGAAGAAAGGAAGAATGCACTTACCTCCTACCCACATACCTCCAGGGCACATGAAGGGGTAAAGGACATGCTGCTCGAAAAATGGGGGATAAAAGCACCCTCTATGTGCTACTGGCCTCTATTGACGTGCTCCACATGAAGGTTGATGAAGCTGAAAACACTGCAACATATATGGAGGTCAGCATAGAGAAAATGGAGGTCTGGGTTTTGGGGGTGGAGATAGGAATCTGAATAGGGGAAACTCGAATGCAAATGCTGGAGAGCCAACTGGATATTGCTGAAGCAAAATTGGCAGGTTGTAGTGCTTTTCAAAACAAGATGGCCGAAGCTTTGGTACTAGTGGACACTTAGCTGGAGCAATGTCAAAATCATGGAAGGGCAGGCAATGAGAGGGTCCTTTTTGCCCCCCAATTGGGGAAAGGCACGGATTTACATCAGACCATGCAGACCTTCCTTGATAACCTCCTTCAAAGGGCGAGAGGAACATGCATCATAAAAAAAGCTTTTTTAACTACACTTGAAGGGAGCTCATGACACTGAAAAATGCAGCTTAGAAAACGGTGGTGATGTCCCTTTGTATTCCTGAGGACCGAGATGAGCTCCTTCATAAAGATGCTGAGAACAGACATTTTGCCTACAATGGTAGCAAGCTTCTCTTGTTACCAGATCTCAGTTTGTGTACTATGTGCAAGGGGGAAAAGAAGTAAGAATCGGTGTCTCTTGGGATGGTGGCCTCGGTTTGGTACCCAGCTTAGCTTAACTTGGTTGTGTTTGTTGACCATGAAGCGGCGAAAGATTTTGTTGAAAGGTCACAGGATGACTAGGGTTGATATTCAACTGTAGGATTATCTTGCCTGGACACTTACGTTGTTGCTGTTTTACCACGACAACCTCAATATTCTCCACCTATATGTGAGCAGGATGTGGTATGTTTGTACTCAAACACATTTGGTGATTGCTTTTAGGGTCGACTGTTTCTTCCTGTTGATATCATGGATGCTCTTACATGCATACCAATACTCCCTAGCACTTCCTTCTTTGGTACACCTAGCGATTACCCCCCCTTCCCGACTCCCCCACAATCCCTTCTCTCTCTCTGCACTTGAAGGTTCCGAATGATCATAAGTCCTAGTAGGTCGGCCTCTATCTTTCATTGTTATATTTGCTTTATTTCCCATGTTCCCTCGCTGTTGTCCTGTGGGCGCTTTGAAACACAATTTACTTGATGTATAAGCGCAAAAAAGCACAATAAAATAAATAAATAAATACCCCGATCTCGCATTTTTTG
The DNA here is from genome assembly GCF_040938575.1 of Ambystoma mexicanum. NCBI lineage: Eukaryota > Metazoa > Chordata > Amphibia > Caudata > Ambystomatidae > Ambystoma > Ambystoma mexicanum. The sequence continues at coordinate 658,046,398 of NC_090922.1, forward strand.
GTGTTTATTTTCGTGATGTTCTTTAGAAAATCTATGGACCTATTTACTAAACATAGAAAAGAGTGTTATGTAGATATGGATGTGTTCTCTTTTGTGATCATTTAATTTTTGTATGGCCAAATCTGTACCTTTTGCCAACACAAATTGTTAAACTCAAAAAAGATTTGCGCAGTCATGCCACTGTAAATACACTGATGTCGTCTGCAGCCACTGGTGGACACTGGGAGCAGGCATCACTAACTAATAGCCCAAAAGGCTGGGGGCTAAGGGTTTGGTATGTGGTCCCTTTGCCCATGACAGCCACAGCTAAAACTAATCAGGCATTGGACAAATATGCAAGGGAGATGGGAGGATTGTAGTAGGGTTCACTGGGAATGGAGGAATTGAGTATTTTTCTTGATGAAGTTTCCTCTTTAATTTTGTTTGCTTTAAGTAGTTCAAACTTTTCATTTGCCAACATGTAATACAATTATTACTTAGTACATTAGCTTCCAAGACCACACAGGCCTCTTCTTCAGACAAAAGGCAAGTTGCTAAATAAACCTTAACCAAGATCGGTTAGCAACTCACACACTTTTCATAAATCCTGAAGGGATGCAAAGAGGTGCATATTTGGATATTTTGACTGGGCCATGGAAACGTCTTCCAGTGATCTATATGCCGCCATGGGCTTTGCTTCCTGCCCGCCCTTCTAATCTCGAATTACTGCCAAATTCATTTACCATTACTTCCACGCAGTCCAGTGGAATGACCACTGGATTAAGAGTATGTAACAGCAGTGTTTGTTCCCCTTTTTCGGGATCCAAAGGACTCCATGAGGATTTTGGAGTATTCACTGCGAGCGAGAATTCTGCTGTGAAAAATCCTCCAAATCGCCAAAGTCAGAATACGACAGTGCAGTAAATCTAGTGGTAATTATGTTACCACCAATAAGTCACCACACTGCAAAACTCTTAACGAGGCCCAGAATAGGCTAGCATATTATTAGCTGGACCCATTAGTGTGTGATGAAATATGTTTCTTAAATTAGGCCCAGCGCTGACTGCGATGTGGCCCCCAGCAGGAGTGGGATTTAGCTGTGGCTACCTGGAAAGACCAGGCAGCCAGCATGTGGGGGGCAGGGGCGGTTCAGAGACTTTGGGGCGGGGGGGGGAGGGACTTGCTTAATGTGGTGTTTGAGGCTGCCAACTCTGATAAACCAGCAGCAGGCGGGGCCTGTTGGACAGGCTAGCTGTGAGTGGAGATTTTAGGGATTTGAACCGAACTATCTCCATTTAAACCAATACGAAAACAGTGCCAAGAAGAATGGGGAAAACATTGTCTATATGATGTAACAGAAAATGTATATCAGCCTCATCTTGTTTCTGTTTTTAAAATGTGTGTTTAACATCTGTTGCTTTTGGTGTAGGGATGTGTGCAAGGAGGAATTTATTCTGCAGGCTCATGCTCCATCTTCGTGGTTTGTTAAAACTCGCCTTTTTAAAATGGCGTGGCCATTTCATTTTAGTGTACGATCGGTTTTAAATCAGACAACAGAACTCTTAAATCTACCTTCAGTTGATCATGTGATGCTATCAGCGGTCTGCTAAAGACTGCGTATAGCAGATCAATCCCAACATCGGGTTGGACACTAGGGTTCCTCTTTTTCCAGAGCAATGTACCTCACTTATATTTACAGGCGTTGCTGTGGGTGGGGGGCCACGGGGGCGGGGGGCTGTAGGCCCGGGTATTTCGGTTATAGCCCCAGATAGAAGCTCAGGGGCTATAACTAAAGGCTAGCTAGCCCCAAGTACCGACAGTCCCGACATTAGAGTAGCCCCGGATATTTTCCAGACCTGGCAACACCCCTTCTCATATTGCCAATGAAATGGGGCTCCTAAGTGACACAATGTGACCAGAGTCGTCACATTTCCCCTTGCCATGTGGGAAGGCAATGATTTCTGGTTTTTCTTGGAATTCTGGCACTTGTAGTATACCTACATTTTAAAGAGGAAAGCGAAAAAACAGAACTGTATGCCCTTCTTACGCATGGCAAGGAGAAACTTGAGACACAAGTAAATACGTGCTGTCCTGGAAAATGTTATCGGCACCCTCCCATAGCTGCGAGGCTGGAAACGTTTCTGTAACTATTCAGATACCTGTGAAAAACTTCAAAAGGCTTTTACAATTCTGTTTCCAAGATAAAATCACGAGGAAGCAGAGGTCTGCGATGTTTGACAGATAACTCGCGGAATATCATGATGAGACAGGTCGGGCACATTAGATAACCAATCAGGGCACAGGCATTCTCAACATTCCAGACCTCATTACTGTACAGGGAGAGTGAAGGCGCCTCACGAGCCCTGCGCGCGATGCAGTGTTCAGAGAAATAAAGGTATTGCTTCAAAAATTCTGTTCACGTTCCACCATTGGACTGGCCGCTCTATTAATTAGTAAGAAAAGAAACCAGTTTTAAATACAAATTTATTTATTTATATATATATATATATATATATATATATATATATATATATAAAATTGTATTTTTTATTTATTGTTCTCAATTCAAGTACAGAATTATATACAATAAAACAAAAACAGGATTGCATATAAAATTCACAGTACAATTATCATCACACAATTCATTCTATCTGTAGAGAATTAAAAAAAAAACCTGTAACTGCTAATACTACTGAGGTAGTACCTGCCAAACAAAATTTCATGAAAGAATCACTCTGCAGTGTAGCTAACATTGTTAAAAAGCATCTAAAATGTGTCTCGCGATTACCCCTTAAGAAAGGACAGGCTGTTATCAAGTGTTCTATTGTTTCTCCACAGAACCTACATTCCCCAGATCGACCGATAGCATCTTATACTGTATTAATAATCGCCTCACTATCTTATGTGGATACACAGTTAAATAAGGGGCTTCCTTACCATTTAACATTAACCTGTTATGTTCCTCATAGGGATTGCGTGCAAGGGGGACACCAACATTTTCAATAGCTATTTATTAAATGAATATACATGAAGCTGAAAAGGCTTTGTATATACAACATACAGCAACACTTTATAAAATGACAATAAAACAATGAAACAATATAACGTAACATGCATCACCAATTAAAATCAGCATTTGAGAAACTAAAACCTGAATAAAAACAACAGTTCATAGTATATCAAAAATCTCTACACACGTCCAGTAAAATTTCGACATAAAATACATTAACTTTAGATAATTTCCCTCCATAACAGCTTGCCAAAGCATTGATGTATCAGTACAGTCCATTTGATTGTTATATGATTTCATAAATTTAGCTCTGATAAAATTAAGGCTCTCACATTTTGCCATCACGTGTTCAAGTGATTCTATTGCGATCTCGCTGCATAATCTACAATTTCGTTCAGAGCGAGGAAAACCTAATTTTGCACTGTTCATTTCCAGCACGTCACACTGATTGAATTTAAGTAATAAGTACTGTTTTATAATCCCGAACTCGGGAAAAGCATCCATATATGTTGGATTACTGCTGCTGCGATTTCTGTATAGAATAAATGGGCCACTACTGGCTTTGGTTGATAGTTGAACTACATGGTTATCAAGACTGAAACTGGTTATCCACTGCTTTAGCCAACATTTGGTCCTATACAAATGAATTGATACCGAGTGAAGGTCACATCCAATCTGCCTTCGGTTAAAAAAAAGTTTGTATTTTACCCAAAGTACCCATCCAATTCCAATTCTCAAGACACATAAAAGCCTTTACATAGTCAACCATTGCTGTACCATTATTCAGAGCTTGTAATTTCACAAAGCACATATATGTTCTTGATATAAATATTGATACAATTCCAGTAAGATTTAGTTCAAGATATAGATATTCAATGGGAAGTGCTTGCGACATATGGAATAGTTTGCGCAACAGTTTTGCTTCGAATTTAATATGGTCTGTCGTGAACGCATGGCCCCAGATCTCAATCCCATAGGTCAGTACAGGAACAATTGGGGAATATAAAAGTACGACGTTCTTAACCGAATAGCCACCATTACTCCCAGTAAAGGCACTAATAGCGTTTGCCATTTTCAGACATTTGCTTTTAGTTTCCTCCCAGTGCAATTTCCAATTAAGCGTATCCTCCACATGAAGACCTAAATATTTATGTGATTTAACACATTCAAATCTTATTTCATCAAGGAGCCAGTTAGTTCTCGCCTTCGGTCTCATTATACCAGCAAATACCATGACTTTACTCTTAGCACTATTCCCCATAAGGTTATTTTAATTCGCAAATACACCAAGTCCGTTGACCAAAGACTGCAGCCCCTTAGATGTATGATTTAATAAAATAGGTCGTCGGCGTATGCTAGACAGCTGAGACGGTGAGTGCCAACTGTGACTGGACACATTTCTGAGTTATTAAATGACAATTGCAAGTCAGCTAGATACAGATTGAATAAGGTGACAGCTACAATAAAGCCTTGCTTCACCCCCCCCTACCAGTGGGGATAGAAGTGGACGAATGAACTACACCATCAAGGCAACTCTGACAGTAGTATCAGAGGGAAGCAGCATGATCATTGTAAGCAGCCCTGGTGGGATGTTCAAGGCCACAAGTTTCCACCATAAATTATTGCTTAGAACAGTATCAAAGGCAGCACTGAAATCTATATAGGCTCAGTATACTGGTGTCCGCCTTCGTAGCCAAGAATATTACAGGACACTAGCATGAGAATATTGTGAAAAGCTGAGGAGTTAGTTCTAAAACCAGTTTGGTATGCATTTGATATAGCATTTGCATTAATACATAAGTTTGCTTGATCAGGTAGCACCCTTGCAAACTTTTTTACTGGGATGTCCAGCATTGCAAGCATGCAATAATTTCTTGGGTCAGCTTGCTGCCCTTTCTTGTATGTGGATAGGATGTGACTCTCATGCCATGTAGTAGGTAATATGCCTGACCTTCCGATATCAGAAAATAATAAATGTAAAGCTCAAGCCCATAAAACAGAAGACATTTTCAGTAAACCATTGCTTATACCATCTGGTCCCACTGCACGTGACCTATTTAATGTCTCAATTATGAATATAATGACAGGTATGGTTACTTTGCAGAACCATGTCATACAGGGTATAGACATTACTTCATCAGATGAATCACATGACCCCAAGGTGGAATTAATGTGAGTGACCCACCTCTCCTCCGGGACACAATTTATAGAGAGGTCACTCTTGGATGCTTCCTTTATTACTCTCCAAATTTCTGTATTAATGTTTGATCTAGCCAACTGAGCAATGCATAACCACCATTCTTTTTTCGCATCTAGATGTATTGTCCTTAAGCCATTGGCAACAGTTCTTTTTAACACCTTTAATCTGAGTGTTAATTTCGACAGCACTATAGACGCATGATGGGGGAAGCAGCAAGGCCACAGTATCCGCCCGTAGTTGTTTTTTAGCAGCATTGATTTTTGGGTCATAGTTATTAGGCTTAGTATAATTTTCATTGGTACACTCATAAGGGCTTTAATAGATCTTTGCTTATTTATTGTGTTCTTTATACTGCAATCAGGGAAGAAAACGCTTCACCTTTACCGATAGGTGAAGTCGCCCACCACTCGAAAATGTCTCCAGAAAGACAGGTATAAGTTTTTCAGAAGCTAATTTTTCTTTATCCAAATTGTGAGGGTGCCATTGAATACGGTTACCCCCACTATTAACAAATATGTTGCCATTTCGGTGCTATGACCTTCCAATTTTCAGTGTATCAAAAGGCTTAAAAAGAACACATAAAGGTAAATGATTGCTTTTGTCACGTGATGTTATTGCCATATCTTCCACCAGAGCTAGGCCAAGTTGGTTCACGAAAACATAATCAAGAGTCGACACACTCTTGCCACACACCTGCATGAATGCCCTCTGTGCATCACCTGCACTGTGACCAAATACAGTGATAGGCACTTCCACTGAGCCCGGCCTTTAAGAGAACGTAGACCAAGTTCGTATTGAATTGCTGATACTGGAGTCCCCTGAGACACTTGGAAGTCCTCCACATCCGTCCTTCTATACCTGAAAGCAATTCTAGTGCCTAGAACGGGAGGATCTCAAATCCGCAAATAAAATGTTGGCTACAATCTTCCCCTCATAAACCTTTAATGAGGGTAACATTGAGTATCTCCCATACTTTGTGTCCACACAAAGTAATTGATTGCTCAACGCCATTCCCGTTGAGAATAACCATTCCTTAGCAAATTAAACATTTTCTTTCACTGCAATGGAGAAACCCAAGTACACAAAACCTGTCACTTTTACAATGGTCTAATGTTCAAAATTCCACATAAACGAATTAGGTCTACGTTTTAGGGAAAGTTTTAGATTTGCTAGAATTGGTTTTCAGCTTGTGTTCAGTTGAAAATTTAGAAAAAGCCGACAGTAAATGCTGTAGTCCAATCAAAGTTTGATCCAAGATCAAAAAATCATCAGCATACGCCCGCCAAACTAACTTCAGATATTGTATCTTTGGTGTGGCGAGGGCAGCTGGAGTAAAATAATTGCTGATATTGCTGAGATATAAATTAAATAGGATTGGCGCAAATACACAGCCCTGCCAAACCCCTCTAAAAGTTGGTGTACATCTTGATAGGTTGCCCTCATGATCCAATACAACCGGTATCTTGGACTTTTAGTACAAACCAATTATCAACCGAGGCAAGCCCGGTGGGATTCCCCATTTCAGTAACTTATTCCTCAATAGGCCTCGTTTCACTGTGTCGAACGCTGCTGACAAGTCGATAGTTACTACACATTGAGAGTCAAATTGACGAAGATCGACCTGTCGGGCAGCTACCCTCAGTAAAAATCTGTTAAGTGAGGTGGCATGATGTTGCCTGAACCCTGTCTGCCATAAAGGAATTATATTGCATGATTTCTGCCATGTTTCCAGAAGATCTAAGACTAAGGTAGCAAATAACTTACTACCAGCATCAATTACTGCAATTGGCCGAAAATGTAGGGGATCAGCATGTGAGCCCTTTTTGAACACTGCCAATATGTATGTACTCGACCGGGATCCAGGATACATACCATTAGAAATTATGTTATTAAATAAAACCAGTAGTATCAAGTCCCAGGTTTCAGGATCCCCTTAAATAAGATATTGCACAGATTATTAGGTCTACTGGCTCTCGAAGAGCTGATCCTATTGATAGCTACTAACATTTGAGCCCTTCTTATGGTCATCACCCAAGAGGCATGGATTGGGGCCGGGAGGAGAGGTTCTTCTGGTTCCTTGTCAGAGTGATTCCCAAAGACTGTGGTGAATTGAGAGACCCATTGATGTTCCACAACTGATCAAATTCTATGTGTTCAGGTTGCGAGCATGCAAGGTCATTCATTAAGCGCCAAAAGGATCTATTTTTTTTTTATTTCTAAGGATCAAGAGCATTGTTTCTGCATCTCTCTGGTACCATACATTTTGATTAACCTTAGTCCAATTCTTATATGTTTGCTTAGGCTTTTTTATCTGCTGTTTAAGGTTGCAGGAAAGAATCATGTTGTTCCTTATACTTTTGATCTTAAAGCAGAGAGCCTTCTTTTGACTAACCACTGTTGGATCAAAAACATGGCATTGCTTCTTATGAGTCACAAGTCTGAAAATGTTTACCAAAACTGGCAGACAGTTGCTCTTCCAAGAATTTGCCATCATTTTCCACAATAAACCCTAGTGACCCAGTAATTCCGGAGGCGGAAATCGGTAAATCCCCATTCCCATGGAGTCCGATAGGACTCCATGGGGATGGGGACCATGGGAACACTGGCTCCGTCTATGACAGAGCCGGTGTTTCCATGTCCGCCTGCAGGCGTGTGGTGTTAAACCTCCCGCCTGCAGGACTCGGTATCAGCCGGTCCGGAAACAACAGTGGTGGCGGATTTGCTACCACCGTTGTTTCCAGACCGGCTGACTCGTAATGAGGCCCTGTAACTATTATGGAAATCATGTACAAGGGGGTTAGTGCAGGAGAGGGTGGAGGTGTGGTGGTTCTTTTCTTTAGGTTTGTTGCAGTAAGCAGGAAATATGTGGTAAGTGATGCATGACATGACACCATGGCTGCATGATATCTGTTTGTATTCAGACATAATATGATGTTGTGACTGCACTACTGTTTGGCCTACGCCTTTATTTTTTCTGTTATTGTTATTTTTATTTTATTTTATGGCTTATATGGTTTCCACTTGGAAAACCTTTAGCCCGTTTGTAATATAAGCATACATACAAATCATTAAAGCCCAGCAAATAACATGAGAGAGATAAATAAATAAATAATGACATTATTCACAGAAAGTTGCGAGGAGAGGCAAAAAGAAGAAAAAAAACAAAAGATAAAAGAGAAGAAGATACAGCATAAAAATTCATCGAAATAAAAAAAATCATCTTTTCAGTACTACTTATCAAAAGGACAATGGGCCTCATTACGACCCTGCCGGTCTGGAAACAACAGTGGCGGTAAATCCACTGCCACCGTTGCTTCCGGACCGGCTGATTCTGAGTTCTGCAGGCGGGAGGTGTCACGCCCCGACCTGCAGGCAGAAATGGAAACACTGACTCCATCATAGGTGGAACGGTTGTTTCCATTGTCCCCATCCCCATGGAGTCCTATTGGACTCCATGGGAATGGGGATTTATGGAATTCTGCCTCCAGAATTACCGGGTCACCGGGGTTGTAATGCCCCAGTGATTCTGGCAATCACGGAGGCGGAAGGGTATTTTGTGTTTGGCGGCATCTTGCCGGTTTTTCCAGCACGGCTACCGCCAGACTCGTAATGAGGCCCAATGTCTTCATGGCTCTTGATTACTATAGAGCAACTCTGCAGTTTCTAATTTAGATTAGAAACTGCAGAGATTAATAACAGAAATTTCATCAAAGCAATTATGATATTAGGTTTCTCTCCTTCAACCAATATAGTCCACCATAATATTTCTGAAGACGCCCCGTGTTTAGCAATGGTCTCTCCCATGATATTAAGTCTTTCTGGTCTCAGGAGCACACAATTCATAACTAGATGTTTGATTGGAGGGATGGTGAATTGCTCCTTACAAAGGCTGCAAGCAAATGTTGACTCTTGACCAGTTAGGTTTGTTTTAGGAAATCTAGGTAGGCATATGTTTAAACGAAATCTCAGATATTGCTGACGGAGGAAACAGTTAGGTAAAATGTGTAGATATCGTGGAGAATCATTAAGCTTTCTCGCAGCTGCCCAAAACTCGTCCCGATTTTTATATTGGATTATATCTTCCTGAGTATCGATCCAATCTTTCCGGTAAAGCTTTTTCTTTAAACGACCTGGGTTTTGGAGCAGTGATTTCTCAGATTCATTCAGATATTCAATTATTTTCTGGCAGATATCCCTCCACTCTTTAAAAATAGTTTCTTTTTCAGATCTATCATAGTTTTTTTTAGGATCTTAAAACCTCCCTTTGGGATGTCTTCAAGGCATTTTCTATAGAGGAGATTGAGTTCCATCTAGCAATGGTTTTTAAGGATGTTAACGCCAATTCCCTTCTGACGATCTGAATTGGGATAATTTTCGGTAAACCCAATACAGACTTCTAGAGGATTCCCTCCAAAAGAGACCAAATATCTTCGGTCAACATGAGCAAGGTTTCTGAACCATATGTCAAAATCGGCACGACTTTGGCTCTGTAGAAAGAGATTAGTGGCATTAGTGAAAAATTGCAGAATTTCTTTAACAGAATTATCCCTTGTTCTGCAAGATTTTTAGCTTTTTTGTGCAAGGCAGCTATTCGGGGTGCTTCACATCTACTGGTGTTGATGTTAACTCCCAAGTAGGTCAACTCATTTGCCACTGTAATTGATTCTCCCTTAGAGAACGATGCAAATCTTTTGCCTCTTCTTCACAGATCATGGTCACCAAACACCATTACCCTTGATTTCTCTGGGTTTATTATTAAGTTATTTGCTTCAAGATATCTTTCCACGGCGGATATCTGGCGTTGTAACCCAATGGGCATTTGATCAATGATCACAATATCATCAGCATATAGGAGTCTACAAACACCCTTATTTGCAATCTTTGGTGGATAATAGCGCATATCCTTGAATGTATCTTCAATGTCTGATAGGAACAACTTGAAGAGCTCCAGGGCAAGTGGGCATCCTTGTTTTAGTCCCACGTTTGTGGATATTGCATCTGACAGATGCCCCTCCTGTTCTAACTTCACTCGGATAGAGGTTAACAGGTGCAGATATTTAATGTATTCAAGTAGCAACCTCGGGCATCTCCAGTTCTGCAGCTTTGCCCTGAGTTTCTCTCTTGGTATGGAGTTGAAGGCTTTCGACAGGTCAATAAAAGCCATATAGACCTTACCTCCATTTTTCATTTCGGCTTTAGCTTTCAATAGCTTTCAATAGATTGATTATAAAGATGTTGCATCCTGTTCCAATGCCTTTTACAAAGACTGATTGTCAGGGGTCACAAAGCTTGTTATCCCTACAACATCTAGAGAGCTCCTTTAGCATAATAGAGCCGAAGACTTTGCCAGGGAGATCCAGGAGCACATTTAAAACAAATTGGGACAACTACTGCCGATTTCCACGAGGCCGGGATCTTAGCAGTCTGCGCTATGCCCTTGAATAAATGATGCAAAAACTTCGCCCATAGCTTTCATAAGGGCATTTGTTAGTTCATCTGGGCCTGGAGCTCTTGAATTCATTAAGTTCTTAATAATATCTTCAAGTGTTGAAGTTGTGTCAAGTGTGTAGTCCTCCTGGTCCAGTTCCATATCTCTAATTGCTGATGGTGATTGTGATAGCTCATGTTCTTTCTCAATTTGCAATTTCTGATGATACAATTGCCAGGTCTTTGTCGGGACTGGATTAGGCAGTAGCGCATCTTGTGGTGCGTCTAAAGCGTTTATAATTGACCATATTTCAGCTGTGTTTTTTGTTTTAATATGGTATAGCATTCTTTGAGCGTCTTGATTCAAGATAGTCTTTTTATGGAGCTTCAGTCAATTATGGTATTTCTGTTTTAACTTGTGGATTTCTGATGACTCTTCCACAAGCTTCTGATTTTTCAATCTGCCTATTGCTTTCCTAAGTGCTCTTTTTTTTAAAAGAATCTAGTGGTCGAAAACATGTTGGTGGATCATTTTATGTCTTCCCTTCATCCCACTTTTAGTTACTGCAAATTGTTGTAATAAAGGACCATAATGTATACGCTAGTTTCCTCCTTCGCAGTTTATCAAAATTTCTCTTGCCAAGTTCTTCGTCAAGCAATCCATGTTTTTCGTTTGAATTTGTAGTGCCTTGCCATATGAGTTTACATCGGTTTTATGATCATACTGTGAGGCTAAGTGGGTGGTACTATTATGGCAGAACAATTTTAATTGATTATGATCACTCTTATCAGCAGTAACAACTTCCATGGTTTTTAGGATCCCACTCATATTAGAAGAGACGCATATATAGTCCAATATTTGGTTCGTTGCTGCTCTCCTCCAAGTTGGTTGCACCAGGGAATCCACTTTTATCCTGCCATTCAATACAATGCAATTCCTAGACTGCATGATGGTTCGCCATCTTAATCCCCTCTTTTCTTTGTTATTACTGATAAAAGAGTTACCGAGGATACGGTTATTGGCCAGATCCAAACATGTGCACTTTAAATCACCTACTAGCAAGATCATCGGGTCGTTCTATTTTAATTTTGCTTTGTTAATTAGATCTGCTTTGTTTCTTGGTTCAGCCGGATTCCAATACCGGTTTAAAAGTATCAAAGTTCTTGCTTTAGTTAACTGGGAGGTTGGAAGTTGTATTTCAACCTCCTCGATGAAGGGCGTAGGATTAGCAGAGTCAATCAGCGTCCAGCCAAGATCATTTTTTACAGCCACCAACAAACCACTACTCGGTCTGCCGGTTGAATTTTTGTTAGCCGGATTTAATAAAACCCAATAGCCCTCCATCATGGGGGGGTCCACCAGCCAAACCTCTTGAAGACATATTACATCAACTTTTGGAAGTTGGCTTCAGTTTTTGCAAAACAGGTGTAGATGTATATTCCAACTCACGAGTGACCATTCTGGTTTGTATGGTGGATTATGGCATTATTGGTTAGGTAGTTTATCTGCCAACAAATGTGCTAGCCATTTCCAATTGGCTTCATCCCCCTCCCTACCAGCTTTAGAGTTGCGTTCTGTTTTTTTATGGCGATCTCCTTGAGGTTCATCTTTTTATTCCAGTTGATAATAACGTTTGTTACTCACCCCATCAGCTCTATCGTCCTGCAATTTGGGCTTTGATGGTTTTAAAGGTTTATAATCCTTCATATCAAAACCTAATGGTCTCAACAGATGGGCTTATTTGAGCAGGAGATGTTTGGTCAATTTTGAAATTAGATGAACTATTACTTTATCAGTACACCTCTCCTCAGGAAATTCTATGACCGCAAGATCTTTTGAAGTCACCAGTTCAAGGATTGCGGTATGGTGTAGGAGACGCACTACGTTCACTCTATTGAGCACCAATCCATCATCAAAGAAGCACATTCACTCCAGAGAAATCTTCAGACTGTCGTATTTATTTTCTTCCCCATCTCGCTGCATAACCTCTTCCACCAAGGCGGAGGCTGCTAGAGGTTTTTTCATTTTACATTTTGGTGGAGGGTTAAGCTTCACTTTAGACCATGCTCCCCCATCTTGCCAATTTACGGATTTCTCTGTCTTCTTAGTAGTAGGTTCCACTTCCTTGCCAGTAGATTGGTGTAAATTATTTGCTGGCAAACCACTTAAGCTAGCTGGTTTCCTTAATGATTCTTCATGAACATGAGATTCACTAATGAGATTAATTGCTGGCTGTTGCTCTTTCTGTTTCTGTAGAGCCTTAATCAGCTCTTGGATCTGTTGTTTAATTTCATCCTCGACTACTGGAGGTTGAGGTACATTCAGCTGAATCTTATCCTGTTCCTGCGAGCACTGTCCTCCTTCTATAAGAAGGCGTCCTTATATAAGAAGATGGGTTTTGATTTTTTCATCAGGATTTCATCATCATGGTCAGAGGATTCAGATCCCGACTCTTCAGATGATGTGGACTTGTTTGCTGGTTCGTGTTCCTCGTGTAAGTTATTTTCTTCATCCTAAATACTGTAGGTGGACAAATCCATAAGGTCTGGCTCACTAGGTTCATCGCCCTCTTTGGTCGCGTTATCGTTCCCTTCCCAAGATTCGATTTAATCAATGATGTTTACTACTGCTGGATTTTTGGGTTTATCAGTTGGTGCCTGCTGTGCTGGGGGAAGAGATAAGTTATTTATAAGCAGGTGGCTTCTGTTCGACTTAATTATGACAGGTGTAGCTTGATTTTTGGGTTACTTAGCAGGCGTTAAGATGTCACGATTCCTAGTAAGGTGGGCTGGTCCTTTTTTAATTTTATGTTTCTCTCCTTCCATTGATTCCACATTTTTGTCTTGGCTTCTGTTTCTTACGAAGATTTGGCACAATTTAGGATCCGTGGCTTCAGATGATGAAGGGCGTGGCCTTTCCATCCCATGATCAATAGGAATTGAGGCAGGCTCTTCTTCTGTAGGAAGCACTGTATTTAACTCCTTATTAGCTTCCAATATCGACACCTGTGTACTCCTATCTAGCATTAATTTAGATGTAGTGTTGTTGCCTGGAGTATCGCGGGAAAGATGGTCTCTCGCTTCTGAAGCACCAGTGGGGAGGTCAAAAGGATTAGAAGCTCGATCTCCCTCCGTTGATGGATTACTTATACTCACAGATAGACGTGACAATCTTCTTTCTGTTTTTTCTTTAATAATTGGATCAAGGATATTATGAAGAAGTTGAGTTACAGCAGCACAGAAGTTCTCCATATTTGTTTCAATGGCTGTGACAAAGCCTTCAATGAAGATCATTTTAGAATGTACCATAGCCAGCATGGTTGACTGGTCTTTAATTGTCTCTTTCATTGTTTCATGTAACTTCATGTAAGGGGCTAGTATATTCGTTAGCGTTCAGACTAGGAGGAAATCATTCTTGTTCATGCCAATGTGATCGTTCATATTTTCATTTACATTTTCTACCATAGTCTGAGCTTGAGAAGATGTGGCTATTTTTTCCTTTGGGCTGTGTAGCGTTCTCCCACTGGCATCTCTCAAGTCAATCGACAGTGTTTGGACACTTTGGTCATAAAAGTCAGCTGCAGCAAGGTGTTTCCAAGCCCGAGGGGTAGACCCTCTTGCATCTTGAGATGCTAGTGCTTTATCATTTTCCATCTCCATGTTCAGAGACTTTTCCAATAGTATATCAAAGTCATTAGTAGCGTATTCTGAGGGCGGTGTCTCCGGACCTGTTGTTAGCCCCTTTTGCAAAGAAAAAGCAGTGCCCTCTGGGACGTTCTTCTAGGGCCAAACCAGGGCGTTTCCAAGTGCTATGGCAACAAGCCATAGAATTATTTATAGATACAATTTGCCTCATTTGGCTACCTGTTCTTGTTCCTGGGCCATTTCTGTCACTTTCCAGATTGGGATTAAAGTCAAACAAGTCCCACTTCGATTTCTTCCCAATTACATTGGCTATTTGGGGCAGTGAACCCGCTCCAACCAAGTTTGTCATAGTCCCCTGTTTATGTGTTCCACCATTTTCTAAAAGGAATTCAATGTCCGACTGTGCTTTACTTTTAGCAGTGAATTTCGCGTTATTGCTTATGGCAAGATTTCTCAAAGCCACTGCACCCTTTTGGACGAGGGGGGTTGGTGGGGTCATGTAATTTTTTAACTGGACCAACCGTTCCCTCATCATTATTAGGGCCCAATATTGTTTGGTTCTCATTTTCTTTGTGTTGAGAGTCCAGTTGTTTTTATGCATTGCCACATTGTACTGATTTGTGGATACTGTCGTTGGGAGACAGTGTCAGTGTAGAAACAACGAAAGGTGTTTCCTCAGGTTGGTCTGTCTGTATTGGGGCTAAAGTGTTCAGATGGCTCGTAGTAGAAGCACACACTTCAACTACTATGTTAAACGGGCAAGCTACAGCCCCGTGTAGAAGGGAAGCCTCATCATTTTTAAGCAGCTGAGGCAGGATTACGGGCCCAGGAGGTTGAGGGGTACCCACCTCCTTTGTCTCAGCTAAACATATGCCAGTAGGACCGGTCCTCAGAGAAGTGGGGGAAGCTGCAAAACCCCCATCTAGTACTGAGCTGGTCTCCACCATTGCAGGCAAACAGTGGGCTAGGGTCCTCTTCCCCCTGCAAATCCTGCGCTTACCGTTTGTTTAAGTGTAGCGTTGTCCTTGTTCCTCGCCAAACGCCAGACACTCTGCAAACACTCCGCTACTCTTCGCTCAGGGGGCAGGTTTTGTAGCAAGAGCGAGTGTAGCTGGAGGTGTGTCTTGGTATGCAAGTGGCCAGCCACATTAGATCGGGTTTGTAGTCCTCAATTGTAGTCCTTTACCAAAAGGCATATATTCTCAGGCGTCTGCGGCGCGAAATGCTGCTTTTAATTCCCAGCAGCTTTTTTTACCAGGCGCAGAGTCAATTCTAGCACAGTCCTCGTAGCACACCAGACACTCTGTATGGTTTGAAAATAAAAATAAAAGATTAAGGGGCTGATTCATGGAATTATTTGCGCCGAAAATGGGGATTTGTGCACCATTCTGCCCGCAAACCCCATTTGTTAAACAGGGATTTGCGGGCAGAATGGTGCACAAATCCCCGTTTTTTGGCGCAATTAATTCCATGCATCAGCCCCTAAATCCTCACAAATTTTTACAGAAGGCTACATTTTCCTACTCCCTTACTCCCTTACTTGTGCAGTGACTTTGAAGAACTCACTTGCCAGCACGGAGCATGGGCTGGGTGGGATGTAAGTAGAATTCCTGGCATAATGCCTGCCCACATGGGATTTTGGTGAATTTAGCCCCCAATCAAGTTTTGCACATCTGCAGGGCTTATGCTTATGCCTTAATGCGAACATCCAAGGAGAGAGAAGGAGCTGAAACAAGAGGGAGAGCACTTGGGCTGCGGTGTCAGAATGATTGAGTAAAGAGTTTGATGGGGGGGGGGGGGTTCAGCAGGTGATACTGATGCATATAGTCAGCTGGCCACAAAAGTGATGGGTGGAAGGTTTCGAATGAATCTAAACCACTGGTAATTGCTCTGGGCAACCTTCCACACCACCGTTTTTAAGCCCGTCTGCGCCATTGCCAAAGGGGACCAGCCATGTGCAAATCAGTCAGCAGCTGCCGCCACCGAAGGTAGCAGCCCAGCCCGAACTGCTAGGCCAGGTCCCCTCTGTACAGAAAACCAAGCAACCCCAGACATGTTTCGGCCTTGTTGGACCTCCTCAGTGAGGTGCAGCCTGGTTCCCTGTGGCGCAGCGAGCAAGGGACCCATGTCTGGGCATACCCTCTCTCACAAGGAGAAACAAACTGACCACAAAAGTGATGGGTGGAAGGTTTCGAATGAATCTAAACCACTGGCAACTGCTCTGGGCATATATTCAGCTGGCATGGATGTGGTAAGCAGAGATGGGAGACAAGTGGGGAAAGTGGCACACCATGCTGGTGTAACATTTAGAATGTTCTCAGTGGGGCAGAGGAGTAGAGAGAGGAGTAGAGAGAGAGCGGGCAGAGAGGCCCTGGAGGAGGCTTGAACTGGAGAAGTCGACTGAGCACAGGATTGGGGAAGGGAGTTTATGTGTCATGAATGGTGAGAAAGGAGTGGATTTTCCGGGTGGGCTAAGTATGCATCAGTGGCAGTGGAGGCTGAGATCACTGTTGCACAGCACCCCAATACTGCGGGGCTGAGAAGTTCAGGGGGACATGATATGCAGATTGAAGGAGATTAATAATCCAAACAGAAACTAAATATAGCGTCTCCCTTTCACAGTTATGAACTGAAAAGAAAGAGAAATATTAACTGAAAAGAGAGAAATATACAAGTATAGTGAATGCAATGCGTAGTCACTCAATTCAGCTAAATATATATTTAACTGAATTGAGTGACTATGCATTGCATTCACTATACTTTTATATTTTCCTTTCTTTTCCTTTTCATGTTTTATCGACTCTGTGATTTCGGTCATTAATGTTTCATGACTGGATTCTGGGTCATTTATATTATGATGTGAATTGATATACACGTATTTCTCAATGTATGCGTTACACATGATGGACGTATTTTGGAATTGTTAACGCTGCACAATGAACGTGATTGCGCCGTATGGTGACAAATGCATAACCATGATGGGTAATTTTGTGGAAATTTATGTTTTTGTTGATGTACTTGTACATATATATTTTTGATAACTTGACCGAAGGATATATGTAGATGTATGATCACAGGCCCCGCAGAAGGGCATTATGCCCGAAATGCATAGGCCAAATATGTGATATATCTGCTGCAATAAGCAATTATTTCAATTGATTGAGATTATTGAATTACATCACTAGATTGTGGTTTTAAGGTGTGCAGCCCACACCGCTGGCCTCACGGCCAAGGTCTTTTTCTTGCTTGTCTATACAGTGCCATATCACGGAGGCACGTTTTTTCAGGGGGGTTGCACCCCAAACTTAACAAGTTATATTGATCTAATGGAATGAAACTGTGTTGGAACACTTAAGTAGTGCAAAGCTCACCACCATCGACAGTGTAAAAGTGTCACTTTGCCTTGCAAGGCAGTGGCGAAAATCAGGGTGGCGCCATGCAAAGTGTATTTTTGCAGTGCAAAGTGACTGCACGGTGAAAATACACATTGCACTGTTCCATGAATCAGGGTGTTTGTTGGCAGTGCAAAGTCACTTTGCACCAGTGAAAAGTCACTTTGCACTGTGCAAATAATTCCATGAATCTGGCCCACAGGGTCTGCTGCAAGTACGCAATTCAAGAAGAGTGGTAGCAGCCATTTTAAAAGGTGTGGCGCACAGCCTTTTTCCATCCAAGTCAGGGTATTTATATTGACGGATACTGGCTGTACTGATGTACGTGTGAAGAGGGGGACAGAGCAGGCTCATGGTTTGGGACGAGGTCGATGACAGTGTTTTGGAGATGATCAAAAAAAAGAGACAGACGCAGGTATTTCATGGCCAACACAACAGTGGGGAGGAGTTTACAACAGGAAAATGCTTTCTTCAAACACCCTGGAGCTTCCATGAAATAGAAAAACGATGCACTGACCTCAAAAGGCTGGTCATGAGTACTGTGGCAGGCCATCTCCGGCAGTCCATGGCCACAAGCTTACCAGTGTGACACTGAAGCCAGGGGAGGAGGTGTCAGCTGTGCTCCTGTACAGAGATGGCCTGGATGCACAGGAGCAAACTATCCCAAAGTGTGCACATGACCACAAGGTAAGTGGCGAGCACCACAGCTGTCCTTAACAAAACACCAATGGCGCTGCATGATTTTCCCCATTACCAAACACATATGAGCTGCTAAATGTCCGTAATGGACACCCAAATGATTAAAGACCTCCTATCCCCTTAAAACCTAGATGTTCACCAGCTCACAACCAATCATGTTTATGCGTGCGCAGAGGATACGCATCAATCAGGCCTTGTGTGGGGCCGCGGACCGCTTGACTACGCCCACCTTTGTGCAGAGTGAGCGAGTGGGAGACGCCGCTGGTGAAATAGGTCAGGCCTTAGCGATTATTTCCTGCATTATTGAGTAGCAAAGCCTGATTGCTGCCCAGAAGGCACTTTCCTTGGGGAGGGAGCTGGTCGCTGAGCACTGCCAGGTAGTCATCGCCTGCATATCCAGCTGTGTCGGGCAGCCTGCGTATATATACTGGCGAGTGGCTAAGGCAGCAGGACTCTCCCCCACATCATCAGCGCAGTTTGAAAGACAGAAAACGGCAAAGCCTCCCCGGGTGTGTTTGGTTAAGATGGCAGTAAGATGGGGTTTCTGCGATGCATTGTGTTTCGCTATTGCAGGAGAGAGTTGATGTGCACTTTTCTTTCATATTTATTTTCAAATTAATGTTTTCTTATTCATCACTTTTTTTTGTTTGACAAAGTTTACCTCTACCTTCTCCGAGAAGGTAAAAATCTGAAATATTTGCATAGATTTTCATTTTGTATTTCAGCTCATAGTCATGCTGCATAAGTACCACATGCGGAGGTATCATGCGATGTCGGTGGTCGGTATGCGGCAAATGTAATACTCCATATTTTTACTGTTACTCCCTCACGCATATGGAAGGCCTAAGTCAGATAAAGGGTGACGGATGACACTCAGCTCTACCTCATGATATCCTCCATGGAAGACATCCACAGGCTCAAGGGCTGCCTCTCATTGATCAAGTCCTGGATGTCCTGTGCTTATTCAGAAGCCCAACCACTCCAAGTCTGAATTGCTACTGCTGATCAACAACACAGAACACCTGGACATCCATACCTGGCTCTCTGCTAGACATCTCGCCAGCTTCATATTACAGCTGGCCACCTGATCCAGGTCCCTTTGTTTTGACATCGACAGACAGCTCATCTTCAAACAGTAAAGAGCAAGGAAGACACAAACGGCGTGGTACCAACTTTCAAACCCTTCATCCCAGAAAACAACTTCCATTCTGCTGTCCAAGCATTGGTCCTCTCCCACCTGGATGGTGAAAATGACCTCTTGGAAGGCCTTCTGGCGACTACCTTTGCTCCCCTGAGATGCGTCCTGCATGCTACTGTACTACTCTTCAAAGGACTACGCACCTCATTTGTATTTGTTTATTTATAACGCGCAAAAACCATCAGGCCCGGAGGCATCAGGATGCAATTTGTACAAGGTTGCAGTAAAATACAGACAAAAAATTACAACAGAAAATTTACAGTAACAGCATATTAACCGTCTTTCTAATTACATATATTACATAAGTTACAGTGCCACTGGATTAACAGAAGGTAAGTCCTAGGGTGTGCAGACATAGTAACAGAGGTAGCGGCCCAGGAATGGTATCAGAGGAGGCAGGCCAAAGTATGTCAGGTAGAGATGCAGAGCATGTCTTAATGCTGGTCAAAGAGCCAAGATTTGGTTTTGGTCTTGAAGGTGTTGAAAGAGTCTTCAGCTCTGATAGTAGCAGGAAGGGTGTTCCATAGTTTGGAGGCTAGGACAGGGAAGCTGGTGCCCCCCGCTTTTTGAAGCTTAAACCTGGGGATCGAGAGACAATGGGCATCATTACACGGATGGCGGTAGGGATTTACCGGTACCGGTAAAATACCGGTACCGGTAAATCCCTCCCGCCTTACTACGAGGTCCCTTAGCGGGTTGGTGCTTTAACGCCTGCTTTTTGCAGGCGTTAAAAACCAACCCGCTAAGGGACCTTGGTGCTAATTACGGCACCGCAAAATTGCGGTGCCGTAATTAGCGCCTTCCCCATTCCCATAGAGCCCTATGGGGCAGAAATGGGAATGGGGAAGGGCAATGGCGGAAGGGGGATTTACCGCCCCACCAACCTTGGAATGGGGCGGTAAATCCCCTTTCCGCCAAGGCGGTGCCGGTATTTTACCGGCATGAGCCATGGCGCTAATAGCGCCATGGCTCACCGCCTTCCGTGTAATGAGGCCTAATGAGTCTGGACAGTTCTAAGTGGTCGAGTGGTAGAGTGGCGGGATAGCCGACTGCAGAGGTAGATTGGGGCTTTGTTAGCCAAGCATTTGTGTGTGAGGGCGAGTGTTTTTAAGGAAATTCTCTGCTTGACAGGTAACCACTTTAGGTTGGTTCTGGATTCTGAGATGTGGTGGTTGCGGGGGATGTTTAAGGCCGCTCAAATGGCATTATTCTGGGTGGTTTGGAGTTTGTTCAGGTTCTCTTGGCTAGTACCTAAGTAAAGAGCACTGCAGTAATCAATTTTTGCCATAATGAGGGTTCTAGCCAGTGTGACACTGTTGGGGGTGGTGAGAAACGGTCTGCAGGCTGCAATGAGTTTGCACGTGTAAGCAGAGGCAGACCTGACAGCATTTATTTGTTTCGATAGGGATAGATGGCGTTTTGGTGTCTTTCGAGACTCGAATGACATTACCGTCTATGGTGAATGACTGATAAAATGGCTCAAGTTTGCTCAGGCGTTGTGAGGTACCCAAGATAAGGAGCTCCGTCTTATCGTCATTTAGACATAGCTGGTGTTGGGCCATCCAGGCTTGGATGACCAGGTAGACGTCATTGAGGGCCTTGGTGTCAGCAAGATAATCACCTGAGATTGGAATGAGTATCTGGGTGTCATCCGCATAGTTAGTGTAGGAAACACCCAGACAGTCAAGCACATCAAAAAGTGGTTTCGTAAAAATATTGTAAAGTGTAGGTGACACGCAGGATCCCTGAGGTAGGCCGCAATGAATAGGGGAGGGGTCCGCGGCTGCGGATGGTGCAAAGACCCTCATGGATCTGTTACTCAGGAAGGATTTGATCCATGCCGCAGCGGAAGATGAGAAGTTTGCAGCTGAGTGAAGGGGCCTGCAAAGGATCTGGTGGTTGACCAAATCAAATGCGGCGGAGAGGTCAAGGAGTAATAGAATTGCTAGTTTTCCCTTGTCCTTCAATACTTCAATCTGGGTTTTTAGGTCTATTAGAGCAGTTCCGGTCCCGTGTCTGGGCCGGAAACCGGATTGTCGTAGGCCTGGCAGATTGTTAGATTCCAAATAGTTTTGGATCTGAAGGTAAGCTGTGCGGTCCAGAATCTTGAGCAGAAACGGTACTGTAGTGATATGTCGGAAGTTCGTAGGTATGCTTGGGTCTAGGGAAGGTTTATTGAGTAGCGGGAATACCCACGCGTCCTTAAGGTTATCCGGGACAATACCTGTTTTAAAGGAGGAGTTGATGAAGGCCGTAATGAATGGGGCTAGATCATGGGCAGAGTCCTTAATAATGGGAGCGGGGCAAGGGTCACCTTGGCAGTTGGATGGTTTAATTCTCCGAATGATATTTTCAACCTCAGTAACGGTGAGCGGTGAGAAGGCGAAAGGTTTAGTGTTGGTAGTGTCTAAAGGGGGGGACCTAGCAGGGGAGAGTGAGCGGTTGTCAGACTTCAGGCTGTCCTGCTTGTCTTTAATTTTGGATTGAAGCGTGGAGATTTTGTTTAGTAAGGCTGCTTGAATGTTAGCACACCATTTACTATCTTTCGTGCATGTGTCTGGAGGGGAGACTGGAGTTTCGAGCTCTTTTAGAATTCTAAAGCGTTCCTTAGAGTTTGAGTCAGCTTGCAAAATACGATTGTTGAGCGACTCTTTTTTAGCAGTGATGATGGCATCTTTGTAGGTAAGGGAAGCAAGAAGGAAGCCATCTTTATGCCCATCAGACGGGTAGCTTTTCCAGCGATTTTCCGCACAGCGTTTAACTTTGCGGAGGATTCTTAACTGAGGGGTGAACCATGAGTTAAGATGTGCTTGTGGTTTGGCATTAGCTCCCACTGCAAGCCTGCATCTTCAAATCCTGCTGCTTTATCTAAAAAGCTTTCACCCTGAAGTCCCCAAGCTACTTCTGAGAAACTCGGCATCTCCGGAGGCTCATGATCCAGCAGAAGTAAGGACATGTGTAGGCTTTGAACTCTGCTGGTGCGGGAAGGAAAACAATAGAATACAGGCCTTCTCTGCCTATGCCCCAAGACTCTGGAACCTCCTTCCCATCAACATCCAACTCGCCCCTCGCTTCTACTGCTCAGGATGGACCAAAGACTCACCGTCTTGTGGCCAATGTTGGACTTGACTTTTATGGACTTCATTAATTCACTGTGCATCATCCTTTCTCAACTCTCATGCTGACTTCCTTTGCATCTTGTTCTCATGGTGGCCATGAATAATGCTGTTCCCATCTTCATCGTGTCACCTTGTATCCTGGCTTGCAACATTGTGTTACTACTGACTTATGCAATTGTATTTGTTCTCCCCTCTTGCTTCTCCACTCTTTTTGACTGCTTATTCTCTGTTCTATCTTCCTCCCCTTCTCCCTTTTCCTAGCTCTCCCCCTTACTTGTTTTTTTCCTCCCCATTACCCCTCCAGCACTATCTGAAATGTTGTCAGGCCTAGTACGATAGTCGCTTGTTTTGTTCCTCCCCACCCTTTCTGCAACCCTCTCCCTCACCTTGTGTTTTTCTCCAGCTCTACCAGAAATGTCGTCAGGCCTAGTACCGTAGTCGTCTGTCTGTTTCCATTCCTTCCAACTCTCCCCCTCCCTTGCTTATCTATGTCTTACCTCTTGCACTATCTGAAATATCGTCAGGCCGAGTACAATAGTTAATTTCACATCCTTACTGTTCATGGCCTGTAAGAATGTCATTGGGCCTCATTACAAGGGTGGCGCTCCCGGAATGAAGGGTGCTGGTACGGGACCGGTACCCTTCATTATGGGAGCGCCTATTACGAGGTTCCCTTTGCGGGACCTGGAAAAAACGTCTGGTAAAACCAGACGTCCTTTCCGGGTCCCGCGAGGGGAAGAGGGAGCTAATAACGGGCCATTTGTAATGTGCCCGTTATTAACTCCCTCCCCATTCCCATTGAGCCCTATGGGGGCTCAATGGGAATGGGGAATGGTTCCTTCAAGGAGGAATTACCGGGTCCTCCAATGTTCGAATGACCTGGTAATTCCCCATTGAAGGAACCCGGTATAGTCGTCTGTCTGTTTCCATTCCTTCCAACTCTCCCCCTCCCTTGCTTATCTATGTCTTACCTCTTGCACTATCTGAAATATCGTCAGGCCGAGTACAATAGTTAATTTCACATCCTTACTGTTCATGGCCTGTAAGAATGTCATTGGGCCTCATTACAAGGGTGGCGCTCCCGGAATGAAGGGTGCTGGTACGGGACCGGTACCCTTCATTATGGGAGCGCCTATTACGAGGTTCCCTTTGCGGGACCTGGAAAAAACGTCTGGTAAAACCAGACGTCCTTTCCGGGTCCCGTGAGGGGAAGAGGGAGCTAATAACGGGCCATTTGTAATGTGCCCGTTATTAACTCCCTCCCCATTCCCATTGAGCCCTATGGGGGCTCAATGGGAATGGGGAATGGTTCCTTCAAGGAGGAATTACCGGGTCCTCCAATGTTCGAATGACCTGGTAATTCCCCATTGAAGGAACCCGGTATTGGAGCCAGGTATGGAGGCAGCCATGGCGCTAATAGCACCATGGCTACCTCCATACTCGTAATGAGGCCCATTGTGTATAAGCGCTATATAAATAAACTATCATATCATATCCTCTTCAATGAATGGCTCCTCCCTAACACCAAGGCCCATAAAGCATCCATTCTCCACTGTTCCTGAGACTGGTTGATCTGATCCCCACTGTTTCGTCCCCTGGTTACTTGTAGACCCATTACTGACAATAGCCCCCCCCACCTCTCTTTTGTTAGATCCTCACTTCTTTGTTTCTCTGCTCCCTAACCTTGTTCTTTCACATATGATTGTAAAGCGCTCTGTTGTTTCCTGAAGCTAGGTTCGCGCTCAATAAATACTTTAATAATAAAAGGGAGGAGACAGAGTCCAAACACACAAAACTCTCATGTTAGTGAGCAATAAAGGTATCAGTGTGATTAAAAGGAAAACTTTCCAACATCAAACTATAAAGACAGGAAATTGGGCTGATTACCTCTAGACGTGGTATGCAATGGGACATGCTCCACCAATGAATGCCACATGCCACATGACTAAATATGGTATTACCCAATTTGATCGAATATTATTGATCGAATGGTACATCTGACCGAATTCGGTCAGTACCACTCGATCGATTTGATTCAATCAAATTGGGTCATAAATACCAAATATGGGGAGCAGGGGTTGCGGGGGTGTCCCCCACTCCTCAGTTCGGTATTTTTGGCCTTGGGGGTTTGCAGGGCTGTCCCCCAGTTTCCTGAAGATTGGAGGCAGGGGACAAAAAAAAAGAAAAGGGGACCCTGCGGCATCGAATTCAACCCGCGTTAGAGGGACGGAACTGATGCTGCAGGGTCGGGAGAGGCAGCAGATGTGGAAACGGTAAGTGGGGGATGAGGGGATGTATTGGGGGTGTGGGGGTACATATATTTGGGGAGTTTGGCTGCAGTAAAATTTTATTCATGGTGGAATTGACTACTGTCAATTCCGCCGCAAGCAATTCTGCCACGGCCAAATAACCTAGACCCCTAAATCTAGCTTCAAAGACATTGCTGATCCATCCAAAGTAAACAGTGCACATTCACCATGCAAACACTTCCCATAA
This sequence comes from Ambystoma mexicanum, assembly GCF_040938575.1. NCBI lineage: Eukaryota > Metazoa > Chordata > Amphibia > Caudata > Ambystomatidae > Ambystoma > Ambystoma mexicanum. Next base: position 658,071,563 of record NC_090922.1, read on the forward strand.
GTCCCATGGGCAAGTATGGCGTCCTGAATTTCCATAAGGAATCATTGTAATCTCTGCCTACTTCAGATGTTGCGTGTTAAGAAAATTGACGGGGCAGAAAACCCTAGGCCCCTGAAAAGAGGTGATCACACCCACTCTCAGAAAATGTTAGAGCCTTTAAACCTACATTGGAAATATAGTTTGCATACAGCCAGCTCTGTACGTTCAGACATTCAGCACACTTCAACATGCGTATCACAAAATGTTTTTGTTGGCAAGCATATCCAACAATAGCAATGCAACCAGGTCACACAGGCATTTGCATCTTGCTTTAATATGAGATTAAGACGAATCTGCATTACGTAGGCAATCCAGAGATGATATCCAGAAGGGGTCATTTAGAAGATGGAATTCGCAATCAGTGATAACCTTCCTGGGGACAGCTGGCGTGCAATTAAATAATTGCAGGCTTCTGCCCCTTTGCAAGGAAACCACCATCACGTGTGTCGCAATATTTCTGGATGTGCAACAGGGATTAGATTACTTCAACTTTGTACTAATGCAAAAGAAATGGCGCAGATGATTCACTGTGTTGCACTCACAATCACAACAAAATGTTTAATTTGCTTAATCTGTGCACTAGTGCAAGCATCTGTATGTAATACGGATCTGACACAACATGGTTGCCCCATTGACCATGACGTAAGCAGCAACACTGGGTCCTCGGTATTAAAGCATCCCCGTGCGTAATGCTTCCTTTATGACAATTTCTCTGCAACCTTTCTCTTCTTGATATGTTTAGTTCTTCTTAGGCAGATTTTTACTTGACTTGTGTTGTGCACAGGTTTTGTGTGCTAGTTTTCTTAGTTTAAAGATCTGTGGATATGCAAACCGAAGTGGCACACGGGCAGGATCCTGCTTGGCATGATCGTAGTGGTGTGGTGAAGGTCTCTATTCCAAAGTTGCCTTTTATTTCCAATTGGCATCACTAAAGCAGACCCCCGCCCCCTTCACTCCCTAGACCTAGCTACCCGTCGCGACGCCCCACTGCTGCCATGACCAGGTCACCCCAAACCACAGAATCCTGATTTTAAGTACCTATCTCAAGAGATCTGGAAGCAGCCGATCTGAAAGATAGGGATGGACAGAATTTGGACACCATTCCGTGGAGATACCCCAGTAGGGATATGATAGGTTATTTATAACGTGCTTAATACGCAGAGGCTTCTAAGCTCGGACCCGGGGATCGAACCTGTGGTGCTCCGTGTCCTCTTGCTTCCAAGGCGAGCACATTGCCAATGAGCTATCTTCTAGGGACAAATGCAGAATGCAGTGAGATCTGATCCATGCCTAAACTGGGAGCCAGTAAGAGACTTCTGAGCGGGAACAATGCATCAGCAGGTGCTAGCATATTTTAGAAACACTCTTAAAACGAGCTGTGATTTAGATTATCTGCACTATCCTTACATCACAATCAATCAGCACCTTCATTTGTTCGACTTGAAAGTCATTACATACACAATTCAACACGAGTTAAACACATATAGATGTATGTACAAAAGGCCAAGGAACACTTGAAAGCAAAATACAAAGTACAATCAGGTTATTACAAATCATATTACAGTTCTGTATGTAAAAGAGAGAAGTATGCAGGAGGAGGGACGTATGCATGTTACTGATTCCTTGCAGTCCCCCTAAGATGGCTTGTGAGTACCGCTAAACAAAAGAAATGCCTGCCCATTCCAAGCCTTGCAGATGTAAGTAGTAGCTATGCCAAAGCCCACAACAGAACTCACAGTGCAATAGGCGGAAACCCTGACCATCTTGAGTAGGCTAATTCTAGCTTTAAGCAAGAGAGGCCTGAGAAGGCTGCACCTGAGATAACACTAGTGGGCGCACGAACAAAAGAAAATGGGTTACAGATTCCTGGCCTGGCCACATTAGCAGAGTCACTCATTGGGCTCACATCTTGCCACCCTCCCGTTCTGTCAAATTCAGGGGGAGGACGCCCAGATGATATATTGCATGAAGAGAGCAGATGTCTGAGGGCCAAATGATGTCCAAATAGACTGCCTGTCCCTTAAAACATTTCAGTTTGTAATATAAGCTTAGCCTATTGTTAGAGAGCGCCTCCTCAGGTGTAGCAGCAGTTTCTGCCGCCCAATGCAATTCCTTGATAGGTTTTATGGGGAAAGGGTTGGAGGAATCTCCCATTAGTCAGTAAGACCCAATGAGCCTAACAGCCTTTTACTGTGACTGAACAAGGGCTATGGCACCTCTCAGACCGAGCATCTTCTGCAAATTAACTTTGGAGACTGTACCATCCTCGGCAGCCCAGACCCGAGCCTGTAGAAGGATGGGCCTTTATGCCGCCTCTTTACATATCATATTTAGGCCCATTTCTTCAAGCACCTAAATTGACGGAGAATGTTAATGGATTTTTAATAACTTTTGCACAAATCCATTTTCGGCTGTTTGTAAAATATCAGCTTTAGTGTGTCCTTAAGGCTCACTAGCAGATAAGGCACTTGCCACAGCCTGGGCTTTGTATGCTTTAAAGGGGGCAAGTCATTGCATGGCCCCAAACCTTTGGCTAAAATGTAGGATACCCCCTTCTGCCGGTTTCAGAGCTAACTCACTCTTCTTCAACTGAGGCTACCAAGAGCCACAGCAAGAGAAGCATGTTCCCAAATATCCATAATGGTGGACAACTTCCAGTGGTGACCCTGCAACTGCTATTCTGCACATAGGGGATAATTCCTTCCCCATGGCCATCACCTTAGTCCTGGAGCTGTTTATCTCAAGTCCCCTTTGTGCACAGTACTGCTCAAAGCTGCTTGTTAGCTTGGAAGACTGTTCCATGTTTGAGGCAGGAACATGGCATTGTCTATAAATGGAAGGACAGGAACCTTCAAGGTCCCTAACCTGGGGATATCAATACCCACCCCCTGCAGCCATGCATCCAGGTCACTAATGAAGACAATTAACTGGGTAGGAGCCAAAACGCATCCTTGCCCCACACCTTTCTCAACTGAAGATTCCAGTGTGACTTTCCCACTTAGGATCTACCTGACCCACCCCTTAGTCTTATCCTGTAGAGCATGAATGACTGGGCTCAGAGAACAGAACATCCCTTCCATTAGGAGGGTATCCCACAGGAGATCCCGATTGATTGAATTAAAGGGGGCCCGCAGGTGAAAAAAGGAACTGGATGTAACCATCTCCTTAAGCACAAGACCTGTTATGAACCGTAACTGTAACTCCATTCAGTATTTGACTAAGTATGAAATGTAACCCAATGAAATAATTTGCCTGAAGCTCAAGACCTGTTATGGACTATGTAAAAAAAAGAAAAACATAACTGGCTGCAACCATTTTCTTAAGCACGAGTGCCAAGATGCCCGAGGATGAGGCGCGCTTTATAAATGTAATAAATAAATAAATAAAGCAACCCTTAATTTATAACAACATACTTGGCCCTAAGGAGTATATGCCTCAAATCCTGCTTCACTGTCTCAGCTCCCTTCCAAAATCCCCCCTGCAACTGTGAAGGAACAGAGGCATCTGTCATTCAACATAATGTCCTAGACCAGAAGATCTTCCTAAACATCTTGATTACAGCGTCAAGAAGTGAAATGGCCTGGAATTTCCTTGCTGGCTCCTGTCCCCCTTTTGGACATGGGAAACACTTCTGCAACTTTCTAGGAGACATGAAATCAACACAGAAGCATATAACGGCACTAAACCGACAGCAGGGTACTGAGACTCCAAGCCCATACTGCATCCCCAGGCTTCAAAAGATCTATAGGCACTGCATCGGGGCCCAGGCCCTTTCCAGATCTTTGGGAATTCAACCTTGAGATCATATCCGAAAGGGGGAATTCAGCAAATTGAAATCTCTGACCACTGTGGGCCCCAATGTTCTATGAGGGAGTCTCATTGAACCTCTCAGAGTCAGCACTGGAATGTTCCACTAGGCCATAAAGGTACCCAAAGTGAGCCTCCCTTTCTGCTGCTGCTGGAGAGAAATCTCTCGGCAACCCGTGGCAACATGAGACCAGAAGGTTTTTGCATGTTAGGTCTTTGCCCCCACCTCTAGATCCTCCCGAGCCCTAGTCCATACTTGGGCTATTTTCCTGTTGACAGGTTTGTGATGAAGACGCCTTGCTGATCTAATATAACATGCTCAATTGAGCGTCTGCCATGAAGCTTTATTTTCTTACCACCTGGGTTACAGCCTTATCGTGTAAGAGCAAAGAAATATCGATGTTGAGTACCACAAATGAAATACACCAAACACGGGCTGAAAAGATTCACAGATCTTTTATTCTACACAGTTTACAAAGAAACACAGGTACAAATACAGACAGCTATCTGGCTCTCAACACCCCGCAATGTATACCACCCTGACAATGAGAGGTGAGAGAGTGCTGGACATCTAAACATTCATACTTTTATACAATTTCGAATAATATTGTCCAGCCTCTCCTCACGTCAATAATTCATGGTCTAGAGTTCATGCCTAGTTCACATACAGCTTATACAATAATATGCAGAAGGATTACATGAGTTTGCATTTCCATCAAGTTACAACGGTGGTGTATATTCTCGGATCCCGCGGTAAGCATAAGTCTATATTCCTACACAATATAGTTTGGCCTGTGTCTATGCTTGATGTTTACTTTACATTGTTCCAACGTTTATACAAGGGAGAGTCTTATGTGCACAGACATTACTCAGATGGCTGTTCATATGGAGCGCAAGGTCTCTTTACCTAGTCGAAACAGTCGGCTCTCGGACAACCTAAACATTAACAGGACTCAAAGGTCGGGAGGCTTGATTGCAAGTTGAAAACACAGTCCACCATTTTAGAACAGAGAATCGTACGAACAGAAATAAAAATGGCGGATGAATCTTAAAATGGCGGCGAAGTCGATCCAAAAATCGGAACTTTGCAACGCGGTTTTCTTCGTAGAGCACTAGGCTTAGGCCAACATTGATCACAAAGGAGGCATTTTATATTTACCGTTTCACAATCGAATCATGGGCATCGTGACCTTGGAATGACCTGAGCAGTGAGCTCTCAGGAAGAGACTTTGGGCTGCAATAAGGTGCACTCACTTGTAGCAGCAGCATTCTTCCCACAGGCGGCAGCCATTGAGTCAAGAAGGACCCCCAACCAGTTATCAATTAAAGACTTCCCTTGATGAGATTTAAATGTAAATGTTGCGTGTAAATCATCTTGTGTCAGGCCAATAATGGCTCGTACATCATTGGTCACTGCCCATGATTTAATTTTTAGCCCTGGTATACTGCTTTTCCGATGTCCCTGGAGATGACACATAGGTGGACATGTCCCTGGAGATGACACATAGGTGGAACCCCTCTTTCCTGTTCCTATCGAAGAATCAAGTAAGGGTCGTAACTGATGAGCCTTATATCCCTGGTTCCACCTTATAGGCATTAAACAGTATCATAATCAGTGAACTTTGATGTAAGGCATATTACGCTAGGGGAAGCTGTATCAATTTGCTCGATAGTAACTTTAAAGCGATACAAAAAAGCAACCTCACTTTGGGGCGAACCTTTCTTAGAGCGACTTGCTGGAACATGCAAGGAAGCCTAATTCACCTTGAATACCAGGCCAAAGGACCAGGTTTCTTGGGGCACAATTATATCAGACCTCTCATTATTGGATTGCTAATCCATCTCGCCAAGACTGGATGCCAACCCCCGAATATTACAACTAATAATGAGTGAAGTCTGCCTATCGTCCAATGGGGACAACCCCCCCCATGTCTAATTTGTGAATACAAGCTACAAATCCTATAGGGCTTCATCCGGTCAGCCCTGAGACAAGAGCAACAACATTTTCAAAAGTACTTCTAAAATATATACAAAACAGTCTTTATATGGTGCACTGTAAACTGTGCATGAAAAAAAGTACTTGTGAGACAGCCTGGCCAGGGCTGTCTCAAGGTCCTTTCCTGGCTGCAGTTCTTTCTTTCTTCTGCACCTTAGTGGCCACTAAGGCTGGGCTGCGTATATGTAAGAAGCTGCACAGCACCCCACAACAGGGGGTGGGGGAATTCTTTATAAGTTTGTATGGATGGACTGCGTTTGTCAGGTACAGCCCGGCTTTAATTACAACATGGGGGGCCCCAAACCAATGCTCCACCTGGGCCACATATGCTAGTTGCAGACTGGGGAGTCTCTGTGGCTTACATTGGTAGGGGGCGAGTCCTGAAGATTGATGTGGTGCTCCCACACTGTGCAATTCTGGAGCAGCGCAGGCAGGGTGGCAGTGACTGTTGGCTCGCAAGGGTGCTGAGCGGTGTACCGATCCCACCCTTCTCATGGAGAGTTGTTAAACTCTATTTGTATAATACTGTCTTGTTATGAATATTGGCGTTGCACAGAAAACCGGAATTTAAATGCTCCGATTTCTGATCAACTTTGCCGCCATTTTAAGAATCATCCGCCATTTTAATTTTAACGCTTGCTTTGTGTCCTAAAATGGTGGACTGTGTTTTCAACTACAGCTGAGCCGAACGACCTTTGAGTTATGTCAACATTTAGGCTGACCGAGAGCAGACTGTTTGTTCTGTACAAAGAAACCTTGTGACTCATATAAACTGCAATCCAAGTGTTGTCTCTGTTCACAAGCCTCATCCTCATCTAAAAAATGGAACAATGTAGAGCAAACTCAAACCGTGTGCTTTGGTTGTAATATATTATGTTCTTTCTTGAAACTAGGCTTACTATGAGCCGGAGACCCAATACTGCCATTGTATCTTCATGGACAAGTAAACTTGTTTAATCTGTTCAATAATATTGTCATATTTGTCATGTGAACAGGGCACGAACCCTAGCATGTAAATGATTAGTTTGGAGAGGGGCTGGACAATGATTGGGAAAATGTATAAAACAGCTTGCATTAAGATGTCCAGCACTCTCACCCCTCACTGTGTCTGCTGGTACACCCTGCAAGGCGTTGGGAGCCAGATAGCTATCTGTTTTACTTTGAATTCTGTACAGAAATAAAGATACTTGTATCTTTCAACCCGTGATATGCATATTTAATTTTGTGGTACTAAGCCTCAATATTTTTTTGGTCTTTCAGAGTCTGGTTAACGGCGCTCCACTCACATAGCTGGCAATGTTTTGTTCTTTCTTTTAAAGCATCTCCTGTGAGCATCACATGCTGGTATTCCTTTCTTTCCCGTTCTTCTCCTTTTTTTGTTCCCTTTCCCCTGCAGGGAGTTGCAACAGCACCATGCAATCACCACCATTGACCTTTGAAACAACCAGCTGATTGTGTTTTATTGTTTTTATCTGGGCATTGGGTGAGAGGTTTTCATAATTCCAGCATGACTTCCCTCTTAGGAGATCCTTTGTGGAGTGCCGCAGGACTCCTGCATCTCACCCACCCTTTTTAATCTTTTTAATTAAGCCACTATTTGACATTTTAAACAAACAGGATATTTCATACACCAATTATGTCGATGATATGCAGATTTTAATTCAGCTTTCTGGTGATTATACCACTGATGCAGGGAGAGTCAATGGAGTTTTTAGTCTCATTCATTGTTGGATGATTCACAACTCACTAAATGATGCCAAAACAGAGTTATTTCTTGTTGGAACTCAGCAAAAGCTGTCCAAATTGCCGGCTTCATAAAACATTTCTCTACAGCTAACTGTGGGATTCCAGTATCGTCCAAAGTAAAAACTTTAGCTGTCACTCTTGACTCCAAACTATCCATGAGTGATCATGTTAACTATATTACCTCCAAATCAGTGTTCTATCGGAAACTACTTTATCATATCAAACCTTATCTTTCTAAAGAGAACTTGGAAATTGTGGCTTGCGCCATTATAGGAGCTAAGCTTGACTATTGTGGAAGTCTCTTAGTGGGTATTGCACAGCAATATAGAGTAAAGTTGCAAGTTCTACAAAATGTTGCTGTCTGCATTGTGGCCAACATTAGTCAGAGGGCGCATATTACTGCTGACCGTAGGGACCTTCACAGGCTCCCAGTGAGAGAACGTCTACATTTTCGGATTCTCTCTCACTCCTAAATGAGTTTATGGTAAGAGCCCTGCTTATTGGAAGACCAGGATTTAGGAGAAATGCCACAGCCGAACATTGAGATTGTGTGATGGCAACTTGCTCGACATACCTTGAGCCAAACCGGAGAGAGCAGGCAGACGCTTATTTCATTTTCTCGCTCCCACCTTATGGAACAAGCAACCTAGTTCCATGAGACTGGAAACAACCTTACAGTTATTTAAGAACGCCTTGAAGTCCTACTAGGCCTTGTGAGCATTCGGAACATGCAAGCGCAGAGCGAGGGAGAAGGTACAGGGCAGGGTGGTAGCGGGTAAGTGCTGGAGGTTCCACAAAGGGGGGGAAGTGCCAGAGAACCTGTTGCTGAGCAACTGGTAACTGCCAGGCAGTGACCACTTGGAAGGACAGTGGTCACCGGCAAGTACAATAAGTACAGGTCGGTGGGTAGCCCAAAGGCAAGTGCAGGGGAGGGCAGAGGCTGCAGGCAATTGGACAGACGACCAGGAGCCAGAAGGACAGATGAGGGCCCAGGCCACCAATCTGAGTGACTGTGGGGATTAGCACAGGGAAGAGGGGGAAGGAGGAGGAGAAGAGGAAAGTCTTGAGGAGCTTGCGGAATTTGAGGAGATCTGGCTCAAGATGGAGATGAAGGGGGAGGCTGTTCAAGAGGAGGGAGCCAGCTGAGGAAAGAGTCTGGCCACCCAATTGCTGCTTATAGAAGCAAGTGACAAGCAGAGAGTTGGAGCCGGAGAATCAGAGGGATCTGGAGGGCAAGTATTTGGTGAGAGCAAGTTGCAGATAGCATGGTCCCTGGCTCCATACAGCCTTATGGATGATGCAGAGGGATTTTAATTTGATTCTTGCAGCAACCAGGAGCCAGTGGAGAGGTTTTAGGGCTGGACAGATGCGGTCCCTGGGTTGAGGCCAAGGATAAATCTTGCAGTCTTATTCTGGATTAGCTGGAGTGGCAGAGAGAGGAAGAGGGTAGATTAAGGAAGAGGCTGTTGCAATAGCCCAGACTAGAAAGTACCAGAGCTCTAGTGACATTGAGTTTCTGGGGAAAGTGAGGAAAGAGAGGGTACTTCTGAGGAGGTGGAGTTGGAAATGGGCCTTCTTGGCTAAGTCCAGGATGTGAGGAAGGAAGTAGCGAGAGGAGTCAAAGATGACTTCAATGTATCTGGCTTCAGAGGAAGGGGAGGCGGAGAGCCCGCAGAGGGTGGCCAGAGTGGAGGGAGAAAAGAAAGAACAGCCGTCCCAATAGGAAGAATCTCAATCTTGCATGCATTGGGACAGAGATCAATAGAGGCGCACCAAGATTGGATAGCAGACAGGCAGGCAATAATGGTAGAGGAAGAGGTTCAGAGGGAAGTTTGAAAAAGAGTTGGGTGTCATCTGCATAACACTGGAAGTGCAGTGAGAAAGTGCCAGCGAAGTCAAGATAGATGTTAAGGAGCCAGGGCGATAGGACAGAGCCCTGGGGAATTCCACAAGTGGAGATAGTGGTGAGGGAGGAGAAATAACCCAGGATAACCTGGGAGGGACGCTCAGTGAGGAAGGAGGTCAGCCGGTCTAGTGCCCACTCCGAGATACCCAGATTATCATGGAGCCGCTTTATGAGGGTGGAGTGGTTGACCGTGTCGAAACCAGAGGAGAGATTGAGTAGAATGAGAACAGCTGCTGAATTAGAGTCAAAAGATGCAAGCACGGGTGTTCAGGAGAGCTGTTTCCGTGCCCCTGGTGCTCGGAAACCAGGTTGATGGTCGTGTAGGCAACCAACAAGCTCAGTATGATGGGTTACAATATGGTGGTTATATCATGGTTATACCATGCCAAAATAGGGCACACTTTTCCCTAGTGCTAATACCGTGCCGTTTTGCACTTGCACCGGTGCAATGTTTCTGTAATCTGGCCCCTGTACTGTTAACATGCGGACACATTTCAACACAATATTAGTACCTTTGTGTTCAAAACACCCACATAGACATGCCTTTTAAAAAACCATCCAAACTCAGTAAAACAGCCTGATGAACAGCAAAGATGTCTTGTAACCTGAGATGTCTGGAATAACGTTTGTTATATTCTCAACAGATAATGCAAGTGAGCAACAGAACGGTCAGGCATGTGAAGTAGAATAGAAAACCAAATGTGTTTCCTTGTGCAGTTTTTGAATCTACATTGAAGCTAAAATTAAATAAACAATGCTAGCTGCCTACTTTCATTTATGCTGTAGTCTAAAAATTGATATGAGTGGCAATCCAAAACTATAAACAGTTCTTAAATGTATTGGCAATTTAAGCTTTCACGAAGGTTAAATTAAATTAAAATAAACAAAGGTTGAAAGTTGTTAAATACAATGGGCCTCATCACGAGTTGGGCGGTTCCCTGGCGGTTTTATTGCTGGGGCTATCAGCGTTACTGCCAAACCCCTCTGGGGCAATTAGCGCTGAATCACGGGTTTGGTGGAACAGTAAGACCCCATTCCCCATTGGGCCCATTCAGGAATTCCCCATTGGGGCCAATGGGGAATTTTCGATGCTATTACCGCAGGCAGTATTAGCGCAGTGGTAATAGCGCTGAAAATTGGCAAAATCGCAGCGATTTAAATCCTGCCAAAACCGTGATTTGGCAGACCCTTAAATGCAGCGATAATAGTGTTACCGCCGCATTTAAGGGTTACCGCCAAACTCGTGATGAGGAAGAATGTAGAAGAAAGAGCTGTTAAAATTATCAAAATGTCATTTGAAGCATATTCTTTAATATTGAAAACAGTGCTAATATGTTAATAGGTCATAAACTTCTAGTAAATTTGATTTGGATTCCATAACCCAGTACGGGACAGTTCTTTAGTGACGTGGCCTATTTACATTGTTCAGGCCTCAAGTTATATCTGCGAGATTCGAAAAATAAGAGGATGCTCTAATAATTACTTGGTAACTCCAAGTATTGACATTTTTGATAATGATACAAACATTCTGTGGTGGGCATGCATGCATTCATTAGTATATAAATCTCATTCAACATCACACTTTGTTGGAGGGCAATTGTTTGTCTGAATTACATTTTTGCGCAGTTTTAATCCTCAAAGATAAATCCAATATGCCTATATCTAGATGCCTGTAAACAAGCAAAAGGCTGGCGCCATCTTGGAGTGAATGAGCTAATTTAATTAATCCAACAACCATTAAGAAAATATTACTCTTTGTTTTAAGAGGATACAAATGCCTGATCCCTACTATTATCCCTACTAAATCAGGAGTCAACAGAAATAATAGGCCTTTCTTATTTGCACACTGGACATTCTTTAAAAAAAATATATAGATTTATGCATACCCCCCTCTCGTCATATATATATATATATATATACATATATATATATATATATATATGTATATATATATATATATATATATATATTCAGTGAAAAAACGTTGTTAAAGAGACGTTATGGTTAAGTTGCGCTGCTAAAAACCTTTCAAATTCAGTGAAAAAACTTTGTTAAAGGGACGTTATGGTTAAGTTGCGCTGCTAAAAACCTTTCAAATTCTGTGAAAAAACTTTGTTAAAGGGACGTTATGGTTCCAAGTAAAACCGAAAAACCCTTGAAATTCGCCAGTTATGGTAAGCTAAGCAACCATAACTTGCGCCACCACCGTGCACTGCTAAGCCTAACACCCAGGACATCAAAGATGACATCACAAATGTCATTGATGGCCTCACTGATGACATCACATGTGCATTTACCTTTCATGAAAAGTCTGCACAAGGGATTCTTAGTGTAATGTTAATAAAAAAAAGTGTCAAAGATTATTGGAATACATATTAAGTGCTAATCAGTGTATTAAGCAATGCATTGATATAAATAGAATTCTATTATGAAGTTCCATCCAGTATACTAAGGTACTCATGTAGAAACATAGGCATTGTGTGCAGCATACATGATGGAGGTGCAATATTCATAAGCTTGCCATGTTGAATAGTGAAATGATAACTGTTTTCATATTACAGTTTTGCATACAGTGAAACTTGTGATAAGTAGGTAATAAAACCAACTTACTACATAATTGCATTATTATAGACAAATCACAAAGAGACAACACCACATACAAATATGAATATATACAAGGGAATTGAAGTAAGAAAAAAAAAACAGCAATAGTAGCAGAAAGTGTTCATAACCTAACTGATTACCTTTATGCAAAGAAATGATTGCTCTGTTTCAAAGCTGTTACTTACCCATCTATATATATCACATGATGTGTCTGGACCCCAAGAAAAATAGTGTGAGTACAGCATATAAAAATATGATTATGTACAGGTACAGTAATAAATAAACATCAAAACTAACAGAAAGTGCTGATAAATCTACTGATAATTTTAATGCACAAAAAGGATTGCTGTCTTTCAAGGTTGTGTCTTCCCCTATGTATATGTTTCATATGATATGACTGGACCATAAGGGAATTATTGTAAGAACATACTTGAAGGATAAGTCTATGAATATAGTACATTTACAATGTTTAGTTCCTGACTGTTACTGAAGAAAATCATGTGGCCTAGATATGTCAAGAAAGGAAAAAAGGGGGAGTCAGACATGTGATGTCATCAGTGAGGTCATCAATGACATTTGTGATGTCATCTTTGATGTCCTGGGTGTTAGGCTTAGCAGTGCAAGGTGGTGGCGCGAGTTATGGTTGCTTAGCTTACCATAACTGGCGAATTTCAAGGGTTTTTCCGTTTTACTTGGAACCATAGCGTCCCTTTAACAAAGTTTTTTCACTGAATTTGAAAGGTTTTTAGTAGTGCAACTTAACCATAACGTCCATTTAACAAAGTTTTTTCACTGAATTTCATAGGTTTTTAGTAGTGCAACTTAACAATAATGACTTTGATTTTATATACATGTCATATGGAACTGACTGAATCTCTTCTACTGTACTTTATGTCCGCGAACTCATTTAATGTTCGCGGACATGTTCGAAGAACAGTACCACTACCTAAAAACTCTGGGGGGTATGTTTGATTGTTATATCATAACATAGGAAGATTTAACAAATTCAAAAAGGAGCACACAAACACATTATATGTACTAATACATAAGAAATGTAACCCATATATGCAACACACTAACCATTCATTTAAATGCACTATGTTCTAAAATGGAATATACCACAAGAAGATAAATTGGCTTCCAACATAATTAAATCACAAACACGACAGAACTGAGAACAAGAGCAGATCCACTGAGTACATAGAACATATCTTACCTGAAATAGTAAGTGTACTTAATTTTATTCATATATTTATTAACTTTCTGTATTAGATAAAAAAAATATTATCTTTTTTTTTTTCTCACAGAAATGTCTAGTACTCTGGAATGGCTAGAGGAGCATTTCCCACATGAAGAAATGTCACAAGATAGTGAAACTAATGGAAAACACTTTATAATATAAACCATTTAATTATTATTATTTTGTATACATTTAACATATATATATATATATATTTTTGTACAGAGCATACCAAAATAGAAAATACTTCAGAAAAACCTGTTATGGATAACACTTTTCACAGTATAGAAGAAAAAATTGATTTATTGTTGACTAATTTTAATAAATTGAAAACTTTTGTGGAAGATCATTTTAAACCAAAAACCTCGTACCATTGCCCCACATGTACTTGTCCCTCCTCACCATATCCCAGTCAATTATGCCCAAACCCTCTCCATAACCCAAAACATTTTGATGAGACTTCCATCCCTTCTTCACCTAATAACAATCATGTTGAAACCCCTAATTCTCCTGTTTTTGTTTCTGTTTCTGCCTCACCTTCTCTGTCATAAATTATTAATATATGTTAAATAAAGTTTAATTTTTATATTGTGTTGTAAATAGTTTCATTTTTTTTTAAAAAAAAGCAATGTAGGTGTCCGCGGACAGTGCAGGTGTTCTGAAATGTTCGTAAATAAACGAAAATGGAGGTGTCCTGAAGAACACTATACCTGTTCGTACTGTTCTCTAGCAAGTTGAAACTGTTCTAAGAACACATGTGGTGTCCTGAAATGTTCGTAAAGAAACTAAAATTAAAGTGTTCTAAAGAACACTATATCTGTCCTTAATGTTCGCTATCAACTTGAAACTGTTCTAAGAACACAATTGGTGTCCTCAAATGTTCGTAAATAAACGAAAATGGAGGTGTCCTGAAGAACACTACACCTGTTCGTAGTGTTCGCTAGCAAGATGAAACTATTCTAAGAACACACGCGGTGTCCTGAAATGTTCGTAAAAAAAAAAAATTAAAGTGTCCTAAAGAACACTATATCTGTCCGTAGTGTTCGCTATCAAGTTTAAACTGTTCTAAGAACACAATTGGTGTCCTGAAATGTTTGTACGTAAACGAAAATGGAGGTGTCCTGAAGAACACTATACCTGTTCGTAGTGTTCGCTAGCAAGTTCAAACTGTTCTAAGAACACACGCGGTGTCCTGAATTGTCCGTAATTAAACGAAAATGGAGGTGTCTTAAAGAACACTATACCTGTCCGTACTGTTCGCTAGGAAGTTGAAACTGTTCTAAGAACACAATTGGTGTCCTGAAATGTTCGTACATAACAAAATTGAACGTGTCCTGAAGAACACTATATCTGTCCTTACTGTTCGCTAGCAAGTTTAAACTGTTCTAAGAACACACGCAGTGTCCTGAAATGTTCGTTTCACGTGTGACACTTTTTTAAATACTTCAGGACCCGAACAGTGTCCGTAGAACATCAACGCACATGCGCTAACCAATCTCTGTGCATTTGGTGTCCTGTGGACATGCGCTTCCTTCGCGGACTTGTTCGCGAATGGATCATATGACCGTGCCCACGCTGATCGCGTGTTCTGAATGCGGCCACTGTTCGTGTCCCCGAACAATTTAAAAGTACATTTTCAATTAATCCATAATATTTTTCAATAAAATCTCACCATGGCACAAGTCCCACATAGTAATCCTGAGTTTCTACATACCTTTTGAAACTTTTCAAACTTTTTTTTGTGTTCGATATGTCCGCGGACAGAGCACATGTCCGCGGACCGCGCACAAGCACCCCTATAAAAGACCACGCCCTAGAGCTTATTCTCATTGTGTTTCTGGCTATTCTTCAGAACACAGCGATTTTTGCTGCCACCTGCAGATTACACCATCATCGAGATGGCATCCATGGCTGAACTACTGCCACCTGGTGCTGCACCTGCTTCAGCCCAACCCCACCCCACTCCCTCCACCTCCACCACCTCCCCAAGGGCCTGAAGAGGGGAACAGGAATGAGGATGCAGAGGAGGAGGAAGAAGAAGAGGATGATGACAATGAGGTAGAGGAAATCCCTACTACCCGCACTAGGCGTGAGTCTTGGGTGTGGCGTTTATTTACCATTCATGGGAATGGCCCTAAGGCTCGTGCGAACCGGGTTACCTGCAATGAGTGCAAAATGATACTCAGTCACGGGAAGCACGGTAAGTACAGCTTTGGAACCACTACTATGAAGCGACACCTGAGGTCATTTCACTCTGGGGCTATTCGCAGGGTTGTGCCTTGCGAAGAACGTAGCAGGTTGATTTCCTCTACTTCATCCTCTGTTTCTGATCCTGTCACCACAAGGACCACCTCTGTGGGACAGCGTCTTCCTCAAGCTGCCTCACAGGCCATACAGAATGCTGATGACCCTTACCTTTCGAGGGTCACAGTTGTATGTTTGTACTGTGACACAGTACTCTGCAGGGGGAAGCGACTTCGTAGTGCTTTTGAGACTATCGTCTCAGAGCACGAGAAGATCTGCTCACTACCCAAATAAAACCCCCTCTACATCTTCCTCTCTTAGCTCGCCCTTTCTTATCCCTGTGGTTGGTGTCCCCCCTCTACCTGCCTTTCCCCTCCTCTCCTAGTGTGTCGTGTATAAAAAACCAAAAAAATACAAAATAACAAAAATCAAAAATAAAATAAGGCTCTTTTCAGAGCCGCCTTTCACAGTTAAAAAATAGAAGTGAAAATAAATGAAGCAGGGCCATTTGTATTTTTTAGAAGTCCGCGGGCAGTTCGCGAACATTTAAAAAATTGGGTTGCTACCCTATCACAAACATTGCAATTTTCTCTGGGAGGAAGTGGTGGCTCTGAAAAGAGCCTTTGGGAGGTGTTTGTAAGTCAAAAATTATAAATGCTTAATACCTACTTTAAAATGGATGTTGTAATTCCAAAAAAGGTCGCAATGCATTTTGTACATTTCTCAGAAAAATCAGATTGCCACCATAAGTAAGATGGACTCCATCTCTGCGAAAAATGTTTGTACTACGAAACAGAATATTTTCATTGTGAAAAGAAGACATGCCAAAATCTTTTAGAAAGGCACAAACAGCTTTATTAACATTGCGCCTTGCTTTTTCCATTTGTGGACCAAATGAAGAAGAACAAAGCCACATTTGTCTCTGCGCAATCCGTGAAAATATCACTTGAGAATTAGGAAACATGTCCATAACCTTTCCAAGTCTTTCTTTCATAGCAAATAAAAATTCCAGTCACATGTCCTAAACTGTTCCCTCCACAATGAATTACAATTATGTCTGGATGTTGCTCTGTCTCCAAAGTAGCACAGAGATGTAGCAAGTCCAACCACTTCATTCCACGTACTCCATGCCAGTGTACTTCCACATGTGGGAATCCAAGATCTACAGCTACTCCACAGCTATCTGTTGTTCTCTCAGCAACACCAGTATATGAGAAACTCTCTTCTGGCACAACACACCCACTAAACTTTCCTGACCAATCCCTTTCAGTACTCATTCTCATTTGCATGACTTCTGAACCCAAAAATCCCCGCATGTAACTCCCGATGTCCGCGAACTACCGCCATGTCCGTGGACATATCGTAACATGAACAGCCCTTCTACCATTTCCACTTCACTCTCTCTGCCATTCCCTCATTGGATGTAGCTAAGAAGTCACATGACCATGCACCAATCACATTCAAGACCTCTACATCTAACTGCATCATCATAGATCAGCACTGCAAATGTACTGTGAATCTCTCTGAGTACAAGTGTCATATCATTGGCAAGCACCATCTACCAGAAATACTGTACAAGTCTCCAAGATTTCTACTTGCAGCTCCATGCATATCCATATGCATGAACACAAACTTCAGGTATGCATATTTTCTGTACAGTAGATGAACACATTTTCAAACAGACTTTTAGCTTGTGTAATCTGTAAAATGAATTTACTGTATTTTTTCAATTTCCTAAAATCAACTATCACTTATAAACCTTTATACTATTTACTTTATTTATACACACACACTCAAATCATGTTAAAGTAACATTTTTTAAATGAAATATATAGACTACATATATTAAAACAAAATTGCATGCAAGCACAATCTATGTTTAAATCGTTAAAAAAAATACTTATACAATTTAATCTT
The DNA here is from genome assembly GCF_040938575.1 of Ambystoma mexicanum. Taxonomy (NCBI): domain Eukaryota; kingdom Metazoa; phylum Chordata; class Amphibia; order Caudata; family Ambystomatidae; genus Ambystoma; species Ambystoma mexicanum. Next base: position 658,089,062 of record NC_090922.1, read on the forward strand.
TTTTTGTTTTTATTTATTTATTTACTTAATTACTTTAATTTAGACATGACATTGAGGCGCTATTACCTAGAACAGCTTAGTTACAGAAATAGTGGTATTCACTGGTATATTATACATTTCACAAGACATAGTAAAGATATTTTTTTTGCTACAGTTAGTCATTCAATACAATTTGTTCATTAAGAACATATCATATGTACTGAACTGATGCAATGTATCTTATGTAAATAAATTAGTTTAATGGTTTTGAAGAAGGCGCTGAGGATTTCAATTAAAAAAATCAATATCTAAATTATAAACAGCACTATATACAAACAAAATTACTAATTTGAATCTTTTACAATTGCAGTGAAGACCAGTCTCCTGAAAAGAAGCGGCCGAATTTGAAGAACAAAGAAGAACTAAGAAGTTACCTGTTAATTTAAGAAAAAAAGTAAGTAGAATATCACCATAATATTTGTATTATTACTCAAACATACTGTAAAGTTAATACAAGCTATTTCTGTGCCTAAAAATAGAGATTGTGTACCATTTTGTCCAAAAATCTTCATGTCTTAAACAGCGATTTACAGCCAGAATGGCCCACAAATTCCTATTTTTGGACACACAAATTACCCAACTGAACCGCTACAATTTTCATATTATAAAACAAACAACTGTTTTAATTGTATACATTATATTTACTATTTGTACTTTTCCACACCACTAGCTTACTTTTTCTTGCCATCTGAACCCCAGTTTAGTAACACATACATACAAGAATACCTATCCCTACTAGTTGTAGTTCCCAATGCACAATCACACACCATTACATACATCTTTATCATCTTACTCAAACACTCATGCACACTGCAGAACACCCCAACCCATACCTTCTTTATTTTTTCAACAGACCTTAAAGAATGCCTACCAAAAGTCAAGTCCGTAGAAAGCAACGCAGAAGTAGAGCAAATGAAAATAAAAGTGTCCAACATAAGCATCCATCTCTAGCAGAATTTGTAAAAAAAAGTTGAAACAAAACAGCTAATACAGTCATTTAGTGAAACACAAGAGGTTTCAAGTACAAAAACATTGCCTCCTATATCAAAATGTAAAACAAACCAAAAAACAATTAACAGAAAATCAGCTATCACTACAGATAAAACTACTTCTTTAAATTTTAATATAGTGCAAAGTAAGCATACCAAGAAAAGTATTTTAGCCAAAATGTACCGTCACAAAGTCCTTCAAAATCTTATAAAAACAGGAGAGAAATCAGGTTCAATGCTTAAAACTTATCGTAGGAAATTAATCTTAGAAGCGTTGATGGACAGTGCAATTCTTCTCAAAAGAAAGTTATTTATTTTAGTGTTAAACAAAATGAAACCACTAACAAAACTAATAACTAAATTACAAAAAAGACTTCTCAATAAGCGAAATGTCAACAGAAAGAACTTCTTAAGTATCTGCGGAGGTGAATGAAATCACACTACGAGCACAGAACCATATTTTAATGAAGAAGTGTACAAACAAAAGCAAACAAATACAATTGCCATACATAGCAGTGGTCGAGGTTATGAAAAAGTGAATAATACCATAATGGAACAAGAAGTACTCCTTACAAAAATATGCCCTGAAAACTTAGAATTACCCCTCCATTCAACTGAATCAGAACGTCTAGTGTACAAATGGCCATGCACGTCAATGTGTAACATTCCCAAATAATGTTTCAAATCTTTACGCCAATTCCTCAAAAAATATGCAAAAAGCAAAGACAAAATCAAAATTAAATTACTGCAAAATATGGATACCTGTCCAGTGCACAAGTACACAGGACTACAAGGACATTCATTGGCCTGCATTACAGGACCTACTTGTAAAACCACTTTCCATGATATCAAAAGGATACCAACACATCATTCAACTATAAGAAATCTAGTCTATAAACTGTAATATGCTAAAAGTCCTGCTTTAGCAGAAGCAAATTTAAATAACATCCTTCTACATGGTACAGCAAAAGACCTACTTGAAGAAATTGACTATATCCAGAAAAAATATTTTGGAAGTGAAAGCCATTTACAGAATGAAATAGCTTTAAACCAATTAAGCAACAATTCTACACACGGCAACCTTTTGCTAAACACATACAAAAAAGAAATACTAAAATTTAAAAGTACATCAGCTGAAGTACCAAACCATGTATGTGTATGTTGCCGTAGAACCTTTTATAAAAGTAACACAAAAACTGTACACCTATCATACAAAATAGAAGACAATGAAGATTCTAAATGGTTTGAATTAGCTCTCTACCTTGTAGCAGAAAACAAATACGAAAAAACTGACCCCTTAATACTTTGCAGTTACTGCACTACAAAACTTGACAACAACCAAACTCCTTCACGTGCTATCACAAATAATTTGGAATTATACCCAGTACCAAAACCCCTACAACAACTTAATTTATATGAGATCATCATAATTCAAACAGTACACCCATTTCAAGCAATAATACGCCTTCAACCAAAAACAGCAAAATTACCTCCCTCTGAATTGGTAAAAGGCATTTGTGGAAAAGTAGTTTATTTACCATTAGATCTAAAAGAAAATGTGCATACTCTAGGAGTGCAACGTCCAATGCAGCAATCTTTAATTATCTTAGTAAATGGAGTACCTACAAAAGACAAAAAAATATGGCAACAGCTGGTAGATTTACATAAAGTTAGACAAGCCTTGCAATATCTTAAAGAGAATAATGAATATTACAAAGAAATTAATATTGAAGAAAACTTGAAAGATACAACTGAAATAATTCAAGAAACACAAGAAGTTGGTCAATACTAGATCCTGCTACAATATCCAATACTTTAGACCATTATACAATTCATCCTTTGCACTCTAATGACACCATAGAAGATGTACTGTAAACATACCAAATGCGTCAAACAAAAGGATCGCCAATCAGCATTTGGGAAAAAAGTATAGAAGCACGTGCTTTTCCTCTACTCTTTCCTACTGGCAAAGGAGGAAGGTATGATGATAGACCTATTTAAATATCAGCTTCAGAATACCGCTCATTACGGATGTATTCTGAAGATCCCAGATTTAGACAAAATGTGGAATACATATTCCACCTACTTTTTGAAAGTGAACTAGCAACTTTATGTTACAGAGTTGCACACATATTAAAATCAGGATCACACTTTCAAAATATGACAGCTACACAATTTTTAGAAAAAGTGCAACAAAAGGATGAGGTTTTACAATCAAATATTACAAATCTATTAGCAAATATGCGTGGTACTAAAGAGTACTGGTTTCGACGTCTGGGAGATGTACGTTGTATGATCAGAAACCTTGGCCCACCCACTTGGTTTCTTACATTAAGTTGTGCAGAATATGCATGGGAAGATTTACATGATTTCCGACGCATATCAAATAAAAACAAAACAAACATAGATATACTAACACCTGGAGAAGTGTTCTTTGGATCCTGTTAATGTTTCAAGATATTTTCACCATCGCTTCATTGCTATGCTACATTTTATTTGTAATAAAACTGTTCCTCCCCTTGGAGAAGTGCAACACTGCTTTTGGAGAAAAGAATACTAAGCCAGAGGAGCACCACATATCCACATGCTTTTATGGATTAAAGATGCTCCTAAATTTGGTCAAGACAGTGATGCCACTGTTTTACAGTTTATTGAAAAATATGTCACTTGTGAAATTCCATCAGAAGCCACAAATAGTGATCTTCATGCACAAATTTTACAATTTCAAAGACACAAATGTGGAAAATATTGTCGTCGCAAATACAAAAACAAAGGGAAATACTACACCAAATGCCGATTCAGTTTCCCTAGACCAGTTACAAAAACAGGTTAAGTGAACAACCTCATGTCTTCAGTTAGACATAGTGTTAAAGGTAAGTCACCTAAAAATACATATTACATAAAAAGAAAAGAAGAAGAAAAATATATCAATGATTATAATGCAATCATTGCCCACTTATGGAATGCAAACATAGATGTGCAGTACATTGCAGACAATTCTACTGCAGTTGCACGATATGTCACAACATACTTAACTAAAGCAGAAAAGACAGAGCTCCAAGACCTCTGGAATGACCTGTCATCAGATAAAACAGTGTCTCAGAAATTATGCAGCTTGGGCATAAAAATGCTCACCCATAGAGAATGTGGATCATATGAAGCAGCTGATCGTTTAACTGGTACTGCATTGTATGGTAAATCTGAAAATATAGTATGGCTAAGTCTTGGTCCAGCTAAATTTAGAAAAAGAGTTCTAAAATCATATGAAGATATAGAAACAATAGCCAAACGTGATCCCAACAGCCAAGACATTTTAAAAAAACAATTTATTGGACACATACTACCCAAACAGAAGTAATACTTTGGAAAACATGTGTCTATACCACATAGTCCAAAACTACACATAAAAAAATAATATGAAACCTGATGAAAAAAGGTAAATATAGAGTGACAAACTGTGAAGGCAGCTTAGTTAAACTCACTAAACCAAATGTAATTAATCATATCAAATTGTCATTAAAGACTCCTCAACATAAAGAAGTATATTACATGTCCCTGCTACAACTCTTCAAACCATGGAGAAAAGAAGAACAAATACTAGATAACTATGACTCATATGAGGAGGCTTTCAAAGCAAATGAAAGCACTATAACTGATGTAAACTTTACACAGTACATAACAATGTTGCACAATGAACAGCAACATGAAGAAGAACTCCACACCCAACTAGATAAGGACACTCCTGACAGTAGTCAACCTTCTGTAACAGGAAGCCGAGAACCACTGGGAGAACCACTAATAATAAATGAGGCAGAATTAGCTATGATAGAAGTAGAAAACACCATGTGTCAGTATGAAGATAAAGAAGACTTAACTATACTACAATCAAAACTAAACAATGAGCAACGTAGCATTTTTCAAGAAGTAACAAAACAAATTGCACATGGTGTAAAACATGAAAATAAAGAATGTTCCTGCCATAATTATAAACCTATACTACTGTACGTCAGTGGTGAAGCTGGTTCTGGCAAAACGTTCCTAATCAAAATCATTAGTAAGTTCCTTCAACAATTGACAAACTACAAACTGTCAGCTGTTGTCACTGACCCCACAGGTTTAGCTGCCTACAAAATAGGTGGTGTTACATTACACCGATTACTACTATTACCAGTAGAACACCAGAACAAATTAGACTATTACAAACTTTCTGCAGAAGCTGAAATGGAACTACGCAGAGTATTGAAACAAATGAAAATGCTACTAATAGATGAAGTGAGCATGGTCTCCAATCTGATGTTAGCTTTGATTCACCTCAGATTACACGAAGTACTCAAAACAGACTATGAAGAGCTCTTTGCAGGAAAACACATTATTGTTTTTGGAGATCTGCTTCAATTAACACCAGTAAAAGGTGAGCCTATTTTTAAAACATTAGGACACAAACTCTGCCGTAAAACTGTTGGCAGCATTGGAAATGTCAACCATTGGCAACATTTCCAATACAGAGAATTAACAGAAAACATGCAGCAATCTGCAGATCTCACTTCTGCCAACATTTTAAAAAGTATCAGAGTTGGTATGCTTTCTAAAGAAGCAGAAGCAATATTGAAAACCCGGCACATTAATGCACTTTATGGCGATAATGCATGTGCTACAGATGTTATGGACCAATTGGCCCACAAAAATGTCAATTGTATGGCCTTAATGCCAACTCTTGCAAGCTGTTTCAATGAATTCATGCTAAGTAAAGAAATGTAACCAATCATGGAAATTAGCGCCACAGACAGACTAGATGTACATGGTATGACACTACCCATGTGTGACCAAGCCACAACAAGACTAAATAGTTTAGAAAAATCAATCTCAAACACAGCAGGGTTAGAAAAGATATTAAAATGATCCTTAAATTGCAGAGTAATGCTTAAACGTAACCTTGACGTGGACCAAGGACTAGTTAATGGAGCACTGGGTACAGTTGTTGGCTTTCAAGCATACCCACACGACAACAAAATTCAGTTTGTCAATATACTCTTTGACAAACTTTCAGAAGTAAAAAGGATAGGACGCGCAACAGCTAGATTCCTTCTCTTCAAAGATATGTATGTACGCAGAGAACAATTTTCTCTAACTCTTGCATACGCAGTCACGATTCATAAATCACAAGGTCTTACCCTAGACAAAGCAATGATAGATATTGGTAACACAGTCTTTAAAGAAGGCATGAGCTACGTAGCACTATCACGCTTACGTACACTTGACGGTCTATTTCTAATCAACTTTGATGCAAGTAAAATAAACGCTGATATTCCTTGCATTTTAGAATACAATAGACTTCGCCCACTATACACCCCCCACCTAAACACATATTCTGTTCCACAAAAAGTAAAATGTTATAAAAGAAATATAAATCAAACAGAAATGCAACAGGATGTCACTGCAAATCCTCCAAAGAGAGTAAAAGAAACTAATACTTCATCAAGTACCACAAGTAAAAAAGAATCAATTAGGGAAAGTAAACCAGGTACTTCTTTAAAGAAGGAAGACAAACTCCAAAAAAAGCAGTTAGATACAGAACTACCTGGACCATTTAAATTCCCAAATATAGTTGGTGTAAGTTTCTACGCAAATGCAGCAATGAATATTCTATTTCAATTACCACCAATTGTTGACAACATTTACTTACACAGTACAGACCCATTGTGTATGCAAATGTTAGTACTTCACAGAAATGCAGCAAACAATCCTGATAACACATTTACAGGCCGATTCATGGAATAATTAGCGCGGCGCAAGTGGGCAAAAACGTGCGAATCGCAGTGGAATAGCGAAAATCGCAGTGCAAGTGCGAAAATCGCACGAAAAGCAGCGCACGTCGATTCATGGAAGTCCGTGCGCGAGAAAACCAGCGGATGTGCGATAAAAAGTGCGCCGCGCACGTTGGCGCACAGGCCATCTTACAGCGTGCGCCAGGTCACAGCGAAAATCGCACAGGCCACAGCGAAATTCGCACATAGCGCGGCGCACGCAACAAAAGTAGGCGGAACACGGGCGTAACACTCGGAATGGGGAACAACTTGCAAAAACGTGGGCGTCACGGGGGAAGTACAGGGCACAAGTGCGCGGAACGCCCACACGCTCGCCTACAACACGTATTCATGGAATAGAATAGGGCAAAAAAGCGCACGCTCAAACCAGCGCACAGGCACAAACACGACCGCCACAAGAAAGCAGGCGGTAGCGTCTCTGCGGCTGTAAGAAATGTGCGCCAAAAGGTGCGCCAACAAATAGCACCCATATACTGCCATGATGAATGTCCTATACTGTGGCCCTCCTGGACAAATGACGTGCAAAGGGGTACCCACAAACACGGACACGCTGACAAAAAATACGTGTGCGTGTATACCGGGGTGCGCGGGAAGTCTCACACGCGATTTGGCCGGGTACGTGGATTTCATGGGTGCGCGGGAAGTTCCACACGCGATTCCAACAGGGTAGGTGTATTTCAGGGGTGCGCGGGAAGTTCCACACGCGATTCCATCAGGGTACGTGTATTTCAGGGGTGCGCGGGAAGTCCCACACGCGATTACAGCAGGGTACGTGTATTTCAGGGGTGCGCGGGAAGTTCCACACGCGAATAGCCTGGGCGCGTGTATTTCAGGGGTGCGCGGGAAGTTCCACACGCGAATAGCCTGGGCGCGTGTATTTCAGGGGTGCGCGGGAAGTTCCACACGCGAATAGCCTGGGCGCGTGTATTTCAGGGGTGCGCGGGAAGTTCCACACGCGAATAGCCTGGGCGCGTGTATTTCAGGGGTGCGCGGGAAGTCCCACACGCGATTACAGCAGGGTACGTGTATTTCAGGGGTGCGCGGGAATTTCCACACGCGAATAGCCTGGGCGCGTGTATTTCAGGGGTGCGCAGGAAGTCCCACACGCGATTACAGCAGGGTACGTGTATTTCAGGGGTGCGCGGGAATTTCCACACGCGAATAGCCTGGGTGCGTGTATTTCAGGGGTGCGCGGGAATTATCACACGCGATTTGGCTTGGTACGTGTATTACAGGGGTGCGTGGGAAGTTACACACGCGATTAGGCTGGGTGGGTCCTCACAGGTGTTCCCTGTACACCCTCCACGGCCCCTGCAGGCAGCCCACAAAACAGGGGACTACCCTGCACACCTGCTCATGTCTCCCACCACCCCCACCCCCCACCATCCAGGGGCACCCTCCACCAGGCCCCCACTCATGTCTCCCACCACCCCCACCCCCCCAGTCACCAGGGGCAGCCTCCACCAGGCCCCCACTCATGTCTCCCACCACCCCCACCCCCCAGCAGTGCAGGGGCACCCTCCACCAGGCCCCCACCCATGTCTCCCACCACCCCCACCCCCCAGCAGTGCAGGGGCAGCCCCCACCAGGCCCCCACTCATGTCCCCTATCACCCCCACCCCCCAGTCACCAGGGGCACCCTCCACCAGGCCCCCACTCATGTCTCCCACCACCCCCACCCCCCCAGTCACCAGGGGCACCCTCCACCAGGCCCCCACTCATGTCTCCCACCACCCCCACCCCCCAGCAGTGCAGGGGCAGCCTCCACCAGGCACCCACTCATGCCCCCTATCACCCCCACCCCCCCGCCACCAGGGGCACCCTCCACCAGGCCCCCACTCATGTCTCCCACCACCCCCCAGCAGTGCGGGGGCACCCTCCACCAGGCCCCCACTCATGTCCCCTATCACCCCCACCCTCCCAGTCACCAGGGGCACCCTCCACCAGGCCCCCACTCATGTCTCCCACCACCCCCACCCCCCCAGTCACCAGGGGCACCCTCCACCAGGCCCCCACTCATGTCTCCCACCACCCCCACCCCCCAGCAGTGCAGGGGCAGCCTCCAGCAGGCACCCACTCATGTCCCCTATCACCCCCACCCCCCCGCCACCAGGGGCACCCTCCACCAGGCCCCCACTCATGTCTCCCACCCCCCCCACCCCCCAGCAGTGCAGGGGCACCCTCCACCAGGCCCCCACTCATGTCCCCTATCACCCCCACCCCCCAGTCACCAGGGGCACCCTCCACCAGGCCCCCACTCATGTCTCCCACCACCCCCACCCCCCCAGTCACCAGGGGCACCCTCCACCAGGCCCCCACTCATGTCTCCCACCACCCCCACCCCCCAGCAGTGCAGGGGCAGCCTCCACCAGGCACCCACTCATGCCCCCTATCACCCCCACCCCCCCGCCACCAGGGGCACCCTCCACCAGGCCCCCACTCATGTCTCCCACCACCCCCACCCCCCAGCAGTGCGGGGGCACCCTCCACCAGGCCCCCACTCATGTCCCCTATCACCCCCACCCTCCCAGTCACCAGGGGCACCCTCCACCAGGCCCCCACTCATGTCTCCCACCACCCCCACCCCCCCAGTCACCAGGGGCAGCCTCCACCAGGCCCCCACTCATGTCACCCACCACCCCCACCCCCCAGCACTGTGGGGCACCTGCCAGCAGGCCCCCACCCATGTCACCCACCACCCCCACCCCCCAGCCACCAGGGGCACCCTCCACCAGGCCCCCACCCATGTCACCCACCACTCCCACCCCCCAGCAGTGCAGGGGCAGCCCCCACCAGGCCCCCACTCATGTCCCCTATCACCCCCACCCCCAGCAACCAGGGGCAGCCTCCACCAGGCCCCCACCCATGTCCCCCTGCCCCCAGGTCCTGACGATACACAATCATGGCAGTAATGGGCAGCATACCCAGCACAAACACCCAGGCAAGGATTGCATCCACCCACATAGTGAATGCAATTACATGACACAACCCCAATGGCAAGAATGTAAATGAACACATGTCCGTCACACACACATACACAATGGCTGCAAGTGAATGTCAAAACCCATATCATGACATGTATGAAACCAAAGACAAAATAACACAAGTGGAAGTAAAAATAAAAAATGTATTAAAGATTAAAAATAAGTAAACAAATCAAACATACAACTATGTGGATAACAAAATAAATGGTCCATGTCGGAGAACAAAAGTAAAAATAAAAAAAAGAAAAAGGAATACAAAAACTAATGTTGACCAAAGCAATATCAAGTAGAAGGAAAAGAATGAAAAACCATTTCCACATGGTGAACACAATAATGAAAAAAAGAAAATGTTCCTTCAAAAAACAAACTAAATACAGGAATGTACCAGGGTCCATGAGCCCAACACCATAAAGGAAACCTACTACTACCTAATGAAAAAAATATATACAAAAAAGTGGCCATTGTCCGAGCGGTCCAAAATAATAAAAACAAATAAAGGAAACCTAACACTAACTAACTATATAACTATATACAAAGGCAGCGGGCAAGTCCTGCGGCTCACTTGTTGATGTTGCTGGCCAGGGCATCATCGAACTCCATGTCGATGTCCTGGAGGCGGGACTCTGTCCTGGCCCCGAGGTCTCGCAGGGATAACCCCATGTTCAGCTCAAACTCCCTGCGAGCTTCCTCGAGGCACTCAGCCCACCTCAATGCCCGACGCATGGAGAACTCCGCCCTGACCATGGCGAGCCGCTCCTCTTCCGCCCGCTGCCGCTCCGCACCTATCCGCTGGACCAACTGCTCCCACACGGAAGACACCACCATCCCAGGGTTGCCCTGCCCTCCGGCCGATGCCTGCCCCTCTGATCTTGATGGCCCCGAGCCATGATGCCTCCCACGTCGAGCGCGCTGCTGCCCCCGACGCCACTGCCTCTGCCAGCACGACGGCATCCAGGCTGATGGAAACCACCGACGTCGTCGTGCACGTGCCCTGCCTGATGATGCTGTCACATCTTCCATCTGCTGGGGTCCAGTTGCTGTGTTGTCCACCCCTGCTGGACCTCCGACTCCCAACTGTGGCAGGGATGGGATCCCCACCGAGCTGGCTGCATTGGTCGGGGCAGGTCCACAGGGGGCCCTGGTGGCATCTGGGCTGGAAGACGGCAAGGAGAACGACTGGTGTATAGCCTGCACAGAGGAGGAGAGGGCCGCCACATTGGCCAACACATGCAGGAAACCCCCGAACATGGCCGATCCCAATTGGGCCACGTCGGCACGGTGCACTTCGTGATGACGTGCGTGCTCCTCCCGGGAAGCACGCACGGCATCACGAATCACAGCCGTGCGCATCGCGACCCCAATCAGGACCTTCTCCGCACGGCCAGGGGTTCCCACGTCCGCAGGTGGAGGGGAGTCAGGTGACATGGACATCCCCTCTACCTGCGGACGGGCCTGGGACGGGGCATCCCTGCTGGTGCATGGTGGTGCACTCACAGGGTCAGGGACAGCGACATGCACAGGCCCCTCCACGGTGACCTGTGCTGCCTCCTGCCCCTGGCCCTGGACTGCACCACTTGCACCAGCAGGGATGCCCCCACCAGGCCCCATGTGTGCCCCAGTGGGGGCCTCCTCCTCCTCCTCTGTGCAAACCACCAACCTGGATGGCTCCTCACCGTCTCCCACCGTAGCAGGCCCCTGTGGGGGCTCACCCACCCCTTCCGCTGCAGCCGTGGGGGCATCCCCGCCGCCTTGCTCCACAGCGCCGTCTCCGCCCTCTTCTTCACTAGCCGCTGCGTAGAGGGAGACAAAGAACACAAGCATCAGGGTACTGTACAATGGTCCCCTAGACAGGAAGCAATAGCAGATGACCACCACTGTCAAAGTACACTTCCATCATGTCCCTCCACAACACATGGGTCAGTCCAGGCAAAACACACACAGTAACAGGCATGCTGCATGCCATGGACATTTCCATGCATGTCCAATGGATTCTTGAAACATTCAATGATATGGAACTCACATGCATCATGGCTCATGCCTTTCACATGCACACACTTCACCTCAGTCACATCCATCTGGCCCCAAACACAACAAACACAGCGGATACAAGGGCAATTTGGCTGCTTCACTGAATCTGTGCATTGTCACACACATGTGTCATGCATCCATGGCATGCACAAGTCACAGACACGCAGGTCAGCCACACAGACATGGCTACCACATATGTACCTGGCATCAGCACCCATCCCTCACCCCCACCCATGTCCCGGTACAGAGACTGGCATGCTCTCATGTTCAAAATCTGCATAGGGGTCCCCATGCGGCATTTGAACACATGCAACAACCATGTGGGTCACACATCACTGGTTGCACATGCATTACCATGATGTCCATGCACACATACATGCATACATGGCCTATGGCACACATACAGGCAAGTATCATAGACCCAGCACACAGCAACATGCCCTGTGTCACACAGTAATGCTTGGACACTTACCGCTCAACTCCAGACGGGCCTCCCTCTCAAGGATCTGGGCGTGGAGCGCTGGGCGTACGCGTTCCAGGACCCTCATCTGGATGGAACTCATGCGGCCCCGGCCCCCCTCCACGAGGCGCCGGGCCTTCACAAGGGTCCTGGACCTCAAGTCCTCCCAGCGCTTCTTGATCTTCTGGACTTTGCGGGTTGCCACCCCCTCCGCGTTGATGGCAACCACACAGTCGGCCCAGATCCTCTCCCGTCCATCCTTGCTGGCGCGGGACGATCCAAAGAGGGCATCATACTGCCCCAGGACATGCTCCACCAGGACACCAACTTCGGTGGCAGTGAAGCTGGTGCCCCTCTGCCCCTCTGGCCTGGGGTTGCCACTGGTGCCAGATGTGGAAGTGCCCGACATGGCAACCCCAGAGGCAGGTGTGGGTGGGCAACTGGGTCCTGGGGCTGGGCTGTGGAGCGATGTAATCCCAGTCGGGAGTCTTCAGTTCCAGCAGGGGTGGACACAGCAACTGGACCCCTGCAGATGGCTGATGTGCAGGCACCAAATGGCAGGGCACGGTGGCAGCAGGCAGGCAGGCAGGCAGGCAGCAGCAGATGGCACGTGGGAGGCTGCTCGGGGCACGGGGGGCAGTAACTCTGCCTTCTGGGCAGGAGCGTGGTCTTCCGTGTGTTTTCGCGTGGCCAGCTTGATACGGAGTGATTTGGCACGTGAAAATTCGGCACGTCAGCGTGAAATCCGAGGAAAGGCCCTTAGCGCGTAAGCACGCATACGCGATTCTATTGGTCCAGAGTCCCTCAGCGCGTAAGCGCGTATGTGACGTGACCTGCACGGGTGTTCCCCACCCAGCACGTGATGACGGAGCACACGTGTAAATACTGCACGTCAGAGTGTCATCGCGTGTAATTGGACAAAAGTGCGCGTACACGCGATTGGCCTATGTACGTGTATTTCAGGGGTGCGCGGGCACTTACACACGCAAGTACGTCAGCGCACCTGTATCCCGTTGTGCGTGTGAATTTCCACACGCTATTGGACTGGGAACTGGATTCCAGGGGTGCGCGGGTCACGCGCTTGCCTAGAACACGCGCAAAGCATGAATTTGCGCACTTTAACAATAACAAGCCAGACGCCAGGATGAACATACCGTTCCTAGCAGCAGTGGCAGTGGGCTACCAAAGGAGGAGGAGGAGGATAGTCAGGGCCAGAATATTCACACCCAGAACCAGCCTTTTCGGGATGCCTGATGACCAGGTGTATGGAAGGTACAGGTTTCCACCACACATAATACTGGACCTGGTGAGTGAGTGGGAGGATGACCTCACATCACCCACCCTGTGCTCCCAAGCACTCAGCCCCCTGGAGAAGGTCCTCAATGTACTGCACTTCTTAGCCACTGGATCATTTCAGCGGACAAGTGCCATAGTGGGTGGGGTGTCACAGGCCACCCAGTCACGCTGCCTACACCAGGTCTTGAACATCATCACTGCACGCCCATCAGTCCGCAGGCACATATACCTGCCCAGAACACCTGGTAGGTGCCATCGACTGCACCCATGTGGCTCTACGTCCCCCCAGGGCATCTGAGCACATCCATAGGAACCGCAAGCACTGGCATTCCATCAACGTGCAGGTAGTATGTAATGCCAAGGGAATCATCACCTCAGTATATGCCAACTATCCCGGCTCCACCCACGACAGCTTCATTTACCGAATGTCCACCCTATGCCGGGACCTAGATGCTGGGCGGCATGGCGATACATGGCTGCTTGGTGAGTATGTATGCCACTGCACATGCATGCATGTTGGATACTGAGCAAGGTCACAACCCCACCAATGATACCAATCACCACCTCCACAGGGGACAGTGCCTACCCTCTCAGCCCCCACATGATGACGCCAATTCGGAACCCCACCACGCCACCCGAGGTAAGATATAACACAGCCCACATTACAACCCGGGGCATAGTGGAGCGCACATTCGGAGTGCTAAAGTCACGCTTTTGCTCCCTTGACCGTTCTGGCGGGCAGCTGTTATACGCTCCCCCAGTAGTGTGCAGGATCATAGTGGCAGCATGTGTCCTGCACAACGTTGCAACACGCCGGGGCCTGGCCGTGGACATGGTGGTGGCCCCACATCCCCAACCACATGCACAGCCGCTGCGCATGGGAGGGGAAAGGGCACGTGGGGAGGCAGCCCGTACACAGCTAGTGGCTAATTATTTCACATAGAAATCACACCCCTGTGGAGTGCACACTGCCCTGGCACATTCCATCTGACAATCAATGATGACTCAACCTGACACTGATCCTGAATGTCTGGAGAATGAACCGTGAATACCATATCAGCCTGAGATTGTTCACCTGGAAGTGTCACAATGTGTGCATCCCTACCCACACAGACACCACCAATGCAGTTTTGTGGAGTTACACATTCAAGCAGCTAAAAAGAATACCCACTTGCAAAATGCAACAAGAGGACAGTGCCATGTCAGCCAACCCAACCCCAGCACCGCCACACGACACACCGTGCCATGTCATGCTATTTGCAGGTAAACAAAGTAATCCCCACAACATGACACTAGTGTCACTATGTACAGTGTCCCTATTAGAAACCTGCAACACCTGAAATGCTCACAGCAATGCCGGACCAACAACATACTTGAGCACGTACTACCATTAACATGACATCACAAATTTTACATATTAGTAGTCTCACCACCTGGAAATGCCTGCACTCCCACCACCACCAACTGTGCAGTGTTGGCGCCATGTAGAGTTGTAGGTGCACTGCTGCCAAAATGGACCCCATCTCCAGACTAGAGGTCCTTGTGTAGACATGAGGAAGGGACCTGCAAATTGGGAGGTAGACACAGAAGATGAGTTACACATCAATGCAACATGCAGTGTACAACACAACAGCAATATGCACTAGGAATGTATACACAGTATTGACTACAGACTGCCCACACAGCTCATGGGAGTCCAACGTCACTGTGTAATTCACTGTCACTTGGGCACACCCTTTGCAAGCCCATGGAAACGGGAAGCAGGAGGGGTGTGTGTGACTCAAACCCAAGCATCTGAACCAAATACATTACTAGCCTGCATGTGCCCAGCCACAATGCAGCGTATGCCCACAGGAACCACGGAAGCCAACAAATCGTCCCAAAAAAATAGGGAATAAAATAAATAACAATAAAAATAAAAATAAGAAACAATCAAAAATGGCCATTGATGGGCCCGGGGGGGTTTTGGAGGCCACCCAGGAGGTCCGAGGACAGGATGCACACCAGAACCCACCTGCGTGGATCCTGGGAAAATAAAACACCTCCATGGGCTCATGGCCCACACGGCTACCCTGTTGTGGGAGTATCACTGCTGTCGCTATTATCACCCTGTGCAGCTGCATCCGGAGGTGGTTGCACTATGGGAGGCAGCCCACGCAAGGCCCTAGTCTGCTCCTCCATGGCTGCAAGCATGCGGGTGTGGTAGGTCTGGTCCTGGAGGATGAGTGTGCGGAGGTCCCCATGCAACAACTCAGGGGATGCCCGGACCTCCGCCCTCGTTGCCTGCATCTCAGCTGAGAGCGTACGGGTGAGACGCTCCAGCTGCTGTTCTGTCCTTTGGTGTGTTGAAGCCTCAAGCTCAACAAGAGTCGCCCTGAGGTGAAGGAGCTCCTGCCTCAGGGCTTCCCTGTGGCCCTGGGACTCAATGGAGATGGCCTCCTGCAGAGTCGCCAGTGCCGCCCGCCTGTCCCTGTTGGACCCCAACATGTCCTCCCTGTGTGACTGGCAGATGGAGTCGGTTGCCTGCTCTAGTCGCTCCATCAGCCTTTCTGGGGGGACAATGGAAGTGGCCACCCTATCCATGGCCTGAGCCATCATCTCAGATGATGCAGCCTGTTGGGTTGCCATACCGTAAATGGATTGCTCCCATGCGGTATTGCCAGGTGGCGTACGGCCACCACGTCGGCGGGCACCACACCTGTCTGGGGCAAGGCGAACTGCGCCTTGCTGTGCCGGCACTGCCTGAGGCTGCAGGACTGTATTCCCCCTCTGATCTGCTGGCCCAGGAACAGGATCAGATGTCGCGGAGTGTGACCCTGCATCCGTAACCACCAAAGGCGTAGCTGCCAACACTGACATCCCCATGGAGGGTTCTGACCCTGGTGCAGGTGGGTGAGACAGAACAGAATCCCTCCCTGGAACACTCACCTGCGACGGCACGTAGGTCTCATCCGAATCAACACCTGAGTACAGCTCGGGGGAGGTGCAGCCAGAGACACCCCTTGAGAGCACGACCTGCAGCACTTGTGGGTTCTCCCCCACCACCACACCACGTCCCTCACTGGTGGTTGGTCGGCCCTCGGACCCCTCCTGGGTCTGCACCATCTCCACAACCCCAGCAGTATCAGGTGCGTCTTCCCCTGCAAAGACATGAAAACAAAGAAATGGAAACAGGCATTAGCACCATGGCACACAATGAGGGCTGAGAAGCAAGAGAACCAGTACTTGATTGACAAATGTCCCACATGACTAAAACCCTCCCATGCATGCACCCTCACTGCGTATGAAGTGCAGGCAAATGGCACACACTGATGACACCAAGATGGAAAATGAACACATTTTCTGCATGCTGCCTGGCAGTGGCATCACACATTGGCCTGTGATTGGCAGGTGAAACACACATGCCATCACACAGATGGCATGTGCCATTGCTATTGAGTGAAGATGGAGAGGAGGGCAGCACCTATTCATTCAGTCCAGTTCCCGCATGTAATTGCTTTTCTAATTCTAACAGGTCAGATTTTTCACCTGGAGCTGCCAGTCTGAAATGGTCCAATTGCACAGGGACATGTGTGTACAAATGATATCCAGGTAACAAAGTCACTCCACTTCACCATAGCCATGTCAGACATGTGACTAGTGGACAGCGACATGGCTAGTAAAAGTGGGGGAATGCAAACAATCTGACTGAATGAACAGTGAAAAATAAGCAACAATGTTGTGGCAAGGTGACACTTCAAGGGCAACTGGCGTGCAGTTGGGCTAGATGTCTACTGTTGGCAGAAGGGATACTGCTATGGCCAAATGCAGCTGCGCAGGAAGTATTGCATGAAGCACATGGCTGACCCATACGACTCAGGCGCACACACTCTCACCTGGCACACAAACAGAAGCCCTCACACACACACCATGCACATGGATGACACACACATGCATGTGCACTCACCGGACAATGCCTCATTGTAATCAGCCAGATCTCCCACGCCTTGGATCTGTTCCTCCGTGACGTAGGTCCCAGCGACTGACTCATGTGGAGTGAGTTCCATGTCTACTACTGGAGACCCACCTCCAGTCACTAGAGTTGCGGCATGACTTGAGGCCAGCTTACTCTTTGCCCTGCGCTCTAGGTCATTCCAGCGCTTATAGCAATCATTGGCTGTGCGCCTCACGATTCCAAGGGCACTTACAATGTCCGCAACGGTCTGCCAGTGTGCCTGGCGTTGTGCAGGTGTGGTCTTGGATCCTGCAACAATGACCATCTCGTTGTCATGTCCGGACACATACTCGACAAGTGCATTCAGTTCGTCATCCGTGAAGCTGGGCTTCCTGGACGGGCCTGACTGTGTAGCCGTGTCTGGGGCATCAGCCTGTGCCGGACGAGCACTCTTCCTCTTCCGCTTGGAAGGTGGTGGTGATCCTGAGTGTCCTGCGCCGCTCTGGACACTAGGGGCAGGGGCCCTGGTGGACTCTGTATCAGGAGTGTGGGATTGCACACTCAGCATGGGAGTTGGTGCAGGCATTGGCTCTAGTGTGATGGTGTCAGGGGGAATGTCAGCAGCATGGACTAGGACCGACACTGTCCTGGCTGGGTGTGTGAGGGCTGGGGTGGATGGAGCCGCAGCTGCCCCTGCAGCCTCTCCGCCCTGCCTCCTTGGTGCAGCAGATGACCTTGCTGCCCCAGATCCACGTGGCATGATGGCATCAACGTGCACCAGCGCACGTGTCGTAGCCCTGCTGACCTGGAAGTCAGCCATGGAGTCAGCCAGGTCTGGTGCCACAATGGGCTGGTCCAACAAGGGCTGAGCATGGATGGTGTCAGCCACATCAGCCTCAACGGGGGGGGGGGGGGGATTATGGGTGCCCGTGACTGGTCCTCCACACATGGGGGGACAGGCTCACCCTGCAAGTTACGACCACGTCCCCTACCGGATCCACCACGGCCACCACTTGTGGCTCTTCCACCTTTGCCACCGTTACGGAATCCTCGCCTCCCAGCCATGGCACTGATGTTAATGTGCGTATGGGAGTGGATGTAGACTATTGTCCTGGGCAATTGGGGGTCAAAGGGGTTGGGTACCAGATGGTAATTGTACCCTAGTGCTCTAGCAAGGCTGAATGTAACCCCTGGGGAAAGATGACGGGTCACGCAACGCACAGGAGGCCCAAAAAAGGGAGATGACGTGCACGCAACCCCTCCTAGACCACGTGTGCAGAAAGAAAAACCTGCACTACGCTGTGGCACCCAGTAACACAAGAATGAACGTATGCGTGTCACACACAGCCTAGAATGACCTCTGAAGGGGTAGGCTACACACGGGGCAAGCACAGATGTTAGATACGTGCGTGACTCACCGTCTGCCTGGTAAACGAGCGTGTAAAAGGAGCACGTTTGGTTGGCAACACCCCCGCCAAAAGAAGATTTGTACGCTGTCTGAGGAGACAGGACAACAGTAGAAGGGAACACTGTTTGAGGGAACAGGCCCAGGTAAACCAGTAAAAGAGAAAAAAGAGAAAAAGCTGTCAGAGGTAACAGGGAATACGAACTTGAAACGCCGTGAAGTAAATCGCGTGTGAAACGACAAGAAGTACAGAATTCACCCACTCGCTCTCCACGAAAAGCACGTACAAGGAAAACGTGTTCTACACGTACCTTTTATACAGGCCCACACGTCCAGCGTCACTTACGCGGCGTGTACGCGCTAGGGCCATTTCCACCAATTACATGCTTTGTCACTTCTGCGTGTAGGGCCATTTCCACCAATCACACGCTTTGTCACTTCTGCGTGTAGGGCCATTTCCACCAATCACACGCGATTACACTCTGACGTGCAGTCTTTCCACGTGTGCTCTGTCATCACGTGCTGTGTGGGAAACACCTGTGCGGGTCACGTCACAGACGCGCTTACGCGCTGAGGGCCTTTCCTCAGTTTTCACGCTGACGTGCAGGATTTTCACGTGCCAAATCACTCTGTACCAAGCTGGCCACGCGTACGCACACGGAATACCACGCTCCTGCCCGGAAGGCCGAACTACTGCCCCCCAGAGCCCCGAGCACGCTCCCACCTGCTGCTGCCTGACTGCCTGCTGCCCCTGCACTGCTGGGGGGTGGGGGTGGTGGGTGACATGGGTGGGGGCCTGCTGGCAGGTGCCCAACAGTGCTGGGGGGTGGGGGTGGTGGGAGACATGAGTCGGGCATGAGTGGGGGCCTGGTGGAGGCTGCCCCTGGTGGCTGGGGGGTGGGGGTGGTGGGTGACATGGGTGGGGGCCTGCTGGCAGGTGCCCCACAGTGCTGGGGGGTGGGGGTGGTGGGAGACATGAGTCGGGCATGAGTGGGGGCCTGGTGGAGGCTGCCCCTGGTGGCTGGGGGGTGGGGGTGGTGGGAGACATGAGTGGGGGCCTGGTGGAGGCTGCCCCTGCACTGCTGGGGGGTGGGGTTGGTGGGTGACATGGGTGGGGGCCTGCTGGCAGGTGCCCCACAGTGCTGGGGGGTGGGGTAGGGGTGTAACGGTACACCGGTATACCGGTATAATTACCGTGACCCTCCTCATTTAATCACAATAACCTTGACCTTCTACATACCGGTTTACCGTGTGTGTTCAGCATCAAAGCAGTTTTGTTTTCAGTGGCTTCCCCTTACACAGATGAACACGTGGGCGACAGGCAAGGCAGCAAAGCAGATTTGTTCAGGGCTGCACACGCAGACAGTGAAGTTCGGACCACTTTACTATTTTGTTTAAATTGCATGCAGCTGCCTGTCACTTTCAAGTAAGCTAACACCCCCACTGAGCACAACACATAAGCTGATGTCAACGAGGCGAAGCTGCATTCTGCACAAGGCTCCAGTGAAGAATGGAATTGGAATCTTGTGCCACAGCTGTATTGCTTGGGCCCTTTAGTAATACATTTTTTTTATTTTCCACACAAAAATAAACACTTCCTGCATGACAAAAAGCCTTTCATGTGCAATGCGAAAAGGGCTGTTGTCCATGTTCAGAGCCTGTGTGTGTAAAGAAAGCTTTGTATTTTTTTCCATTTTGTTTTGCTTTCGTTACTTATTGAAACAGAAAGTTATTTGAGAGAGACAGGCAAATCAGCAGGCCCGTTGCAAAGCAACCACCCTGCCAGCAGGATCATAAAGCTATCAATTTGGTCCAGGCCCTTTGAACACTCCACAGAAGAACACATTAACCCCTGTCCTGCAGCACACTTTGCGCAAGCTGAGTGGTGGTCTGGGGCCAAGCTGCTTTGTTTGGGCAAATACCATTTCAGTGAGCCACTGTCTCCAAGGTTTGGAGTGTGGACACTGCAGAGTAAAGTGCTAAATATAGGTTAGGAGAGGCCTGTGGTCAACAAACTTAAGGATAGTCTTTGCTTCTGCTCGCCCAACTACGTGGAGGGCCCAGACCTGCATGCTATCAGTTTACACCCATCAGAAAAGTCCAATCGTACTGAAAAAGGCTGCTTTATACGCGAACATGAGCTATGTTGTTTGTTCCTTTTACATGGCAACCGTCTGCATTTTGAAAACATTTCTGAAGTGCCGTTAAGCCTATAGGCTACTTTCGTGGCATGCAGACTGTTCCAAAAAGAGAAGTATGCAATTGCACGAGGTCCCGAACCATTTTAGTAAATAGAATATGTCCCATGTCCTGGTTTTCACAGGGGCTTGGCGGTGACTGAGCATGAACCAAATATTTAAAATGTTTGCACGTGTTCATGGTTTCTTTGGCCCCACTTTTGGGATACGGAGTGATTGCCAGGAAATATCCATTAACCAGCTGTTAAGGGTACCTCTAGATCTGGTTGAAGATGCATGCTTACCCATTTCAAAATGTTATTTGGGGAGCCACATTCCCTAAAGCTGGAGAAAGCAGCCTGCATATGTTAACAAACGCAGTGTTAGTTTATGATTTTCAAATTCAAAGGGGCAGTGAGAAAATGTTAACTATGTTTTTTGGGTACAAACAGTTTCTGGTGGGGCAGTTTTGTATCCCTGAAGGACATCCCTGATGACAAAAACAATACATTGTAAGGAATGAGAAGGAACTAGTTCATTCAGTGCAACATAAGGATTATGGATTATATAAATGACATTTTAGATTGTAACAGATTATAATGGAGAACGTGTTTTCTAATGCATACTACAATGGGTGAAGTCCCTGGTTTTATCATTGAATTTGAATAATCTCCAAATATATCACTGCCGCACCACACCCACTAGCTGAAAGCAGGGCGAAAATGGTCTGTGATTATTGATCACCTTTTGGAGCAATTTATCTTTGGCCATCAAATATACATTTGAAGTGACACAGCTCAGCCTGTGCCTTAATTTTGTGGTGTGTAGATTATCAAGGGGCATTAACTGCAGAACAAAGAAAAGCAGCCTAGTTGTGGAGCTGAAACCCTAAATGACCCCTTAAACAATGCTATTGGCTTAAAAGGGCCCACAAAGGCTTTAGGGTCTACTTCAATAGAAAGGGTTGAAGTTCATGGCTACCTATACCCTCATCCAGACATTTGTCCAGCGTGGGAACAGGGCTTCTTTACCCTGGTGATATGCGCAGTCAGTTTTTGCTATGCACTCAGTGCAGCCAAAGTGCATTCAGTAAACGAAGAAGGGAGTTTGGTTTTCCCAATTAGCAATTGCCCACTTTTGTCACTTCTACTAGAACATTTATATACAAAAGATAACTTTTTGTTGGGTAAGTCTGTTAAGAAAAGTCAAAAATGGTCACAAAGTATTAATTAAGGTTACTTTAACATGTGTGCTATACCGCGATAACCGTGGTATACCGTTACTTGGCAAGAAGGTTATCATACCGTCCATAAATCCATACCGTAACACCCCTAGGGTGGGGGTGGTGGGAGACATGGGTGGGGGCCTGGTGGAGGCTGCCCCTGGTGGCTGGGGGGTGGGGGTGGTGGGAGACATGAGTGGGGGCCTGGTGGAGGCTGCCCCTGCACTGCTGGGGGGTGGGGGTGGTGGGAGACATGGGTGGGGGCCTGGTGGAGGATGCCCCTGCACTGCTGGGGGGTGGGGGTGGTGGGAGACATGAGTGGGGGCCTGGTGGAGGCTGCCCCTGCACTGCTGGGGGGTGGGGGTGGTAGGAGACATGGGTGGGGGCCTGGTGGTGGGTGCCCCTGGTGGCTGGGGGGTGGGGGTGCAGGGGGGACATGAGCAGGTGTGCAGGGTAGTCCCCTGTTTTGTGGGCTGCCTGCAGGGGCCGTGGAGGGTGTACAGGGAACACCTGTGAGGACCCACCCAGCCTAATCGCGTGTGATAATTCCCACGCACCCCTGTAATACACGTACCCAGCAAAATGGCGTGTGATAATTCCCACGCACCCCTGTAATTCACGTACCCTGCCAAATCGCGTGTGATAATTCCCGCGTACCCCTGTATTACACGTGCCCTGGCTAATCGCATGTAAGACTTCCCGCGTACCCCTGTAATACACGTTCCCTGGACAATCGCGTGTTGAACTTCCCGCGTACCCCTGTAATACACGTTCCCTGGCTAATCGCGTGTAAAACTTCCCGCGTACTCCTGATATGAAGGTTGACCGCTTTGCGTTCCTTGTTTGGCAGCCCTGTAAACTGGTCCAGGGTTAGCGCAGCCCTTTGCGATGATTTAGCGATGTTGATGGCTTTTCCTTGCGCGAGGGCGTTCTTGGGGGCGTTACTGGCGCTGCTGCAGGGTCGCTGCGATTCTCTGCGCCACGGCTGGTTTGGGAGCATGGAATCCATGAATACGCTGTGCGCGGAAATCGGTTTTAGCGCACGTGCCTGGCGCACACAATCGCACGCGGACACTCTGCGCCAGCCGCTTGCGACACTTTTCTGCGAAATTCTATGAATTACCCTCATAGTGTTTATGGAATAAGACAAAAATTGGACTACTGTGCTGGAATGGTGAAATTCACTATAAACTCACAGGAAGATCCACAAGAATTTCTAATGTACTTACTACAAGTACTGGAAAACAAAGCATACCTATAAATGAAATCTTCCAGATTTCATACATGTGGAAACATACATGCACTCTCTGCAACAATGTGACACAAGAAGAAATCCCCAATGAACGCTTCATATATATATCAATACCAAATTGTGAATCCATTCCATTTCAGCGACTTGTACAAAATGCAAACCATGGTAGATTATGCTCTACCTGCAATTCAGAGAATCGCTCCACGTTAGTAATACAAACACACATAGTAAATACATAATACTAATGCTTCTACGTTAGAATGCAGATGGTACCAAAAACAACTGCAAGCTGACTGGATTCACACATGGTCAAATATCACTTGGTAAGAAAACCTTCACAACAATAGGCATAATCTACCACGCAGGAGCCACAACCAATTCAGGGCACTACACTGCATATATAAAAAAGAAATGTGGATGGTTTGAATGTAATGATAGTACCATTACTCTAAAGCAGAGATTACCAGCAAATCTTACAAACGCTTATTTGATGTTCTTAACACCAAAATTTGATAACTAAACTGTATTTAAACCCTAAGTAAACTTGTGTTAAAAAAATATAAACTGTTAGAATACTCCAAAAGCTATCTAACTGCTCAAAGATTCTACAACAACTAATCAGATAAATCAATACCACTAAATTAGACCAAAAAATACACAGTTAGAATACGCCAATTGGTAACTAACTGTCCCAAAATTTAACAATATCCAAATAGATAAATCAATACCACTAAAATATATCAAAAGAATAGACAGTTAGAATACGCCAATTGGTATCCAACTGCTCCAAAATTTTATAATATCCAAACAAATAAATAATATGTTACTGCTCCAAAAAAATGCAACAAGCCAAAGTATAAAGCATTAGCCAGAAACAACAAGTGAACACAGAAAACAAACAAACAAATAAACTATAGCATAACAGAAAAAGTTTTTTTTTTAATCCAACATGGATTTTTTTTTCTCCCACAGACCCAATGATTTTAGCAACAAACACAGAAACTCAGCAAATTGCACAGTACTCTGATTTGTAATCTACTAAATATGAGGGTCCAAAAAAAAAAGTATTAGTATTTTGTAATGACTTATTACATTGTATAATCAACATACTAACATGCTATTTTCTTTTATCACAGAAATTAACAAGAAATACATGTACTCCGGTTACTAGACCAAACAGTAAGTATACAATAATAAGGAGAACCATCGCAGCATATCACATCCATAGTATCTAATACCTTTTGTTTTTCACCCAAAGTTATAAGCAAATATTAATGTGATATGCTGTGGTGGTTGTTTCAACTTGACAACGAACAGTGTCCTCAGAACAACCCCATTTCGTTTATTTGCGAACATTTCAGGACACCGCGAGTGTTCGAAGAACACATTCAACTTGCCATCGAACAATACAAACCGCATCTTTAGGACACCCCCTACGAACATTTCAGAACAACGCGATAGTTCATTCAACTTGACAGAGAACAATACGGACAGCGTCCTCAGGACACCCCCATTTTGTTTATTTGCGAACATTTCAATACACCGCGAGTGTTCTTAGAACACATTCAACTTGCCAGCCACTACCCCCATTCATATTTGCGAACATTTCAGGACACCGCGAGTGTTCATAGAACACATTCAACTTGCCAGCCACAACCACCCATTCATATTTGCGAACATTTCAGGACACAACGAGTGTTCGACAACGTCTTCAGAACACCCCCATTTTGTGTATTTGCGAACATTTCAGGACACCGCGAGTGTTCTCAGAACACATTGAACTTGACAGAGAACAATACGGACAGCGTCCTCATCACACCCCCATTTTGTTTATTTGCGAACATTCCAGGACACCCCGAGTGTTCTTAGAACACATTCAACTTGCCAGCAAACAATACGGACTACGCCTTCAGGACACCCCCTACGAAGATTCCAGGACACCGCAAGTGTTCATAGAACACATTCAACTTGCCAGCCACAACCCCCCATTCATATTTGCGAACATTTCAGGACACAGCGAGTGTTCGACAACGTCTTCAGAACACCCCCATTTTGTGTATTTGCGAACATTTCAGGACACCGCGAGTGTTCTTAGAACACATTCAACGTGACAGAGAACAATACAGACCGCGTCCTCAGAACACCCCCATTTTGTTTATTTGCGAACATTTCAGGACACCGCAAGTGTTCTTAGAAGCGTCTTCAGAACACCACCATCTTGTTTATTCACGAACATTTCAGGACACGCGAGTGTTCTTAGAACACATTCAACTTGACAGAGAACAATACGGACAGCGTCCTCAGGAAACCCCCATTTTGTTTATTTGCGAACATTTCAGGACACCGCGAGTGTTCTTTGAACACATTGAACTTGACAGCCACAACCCCCCATTCATATTTGCGAACATTTCAGGACACAGCGAGTGTTTGCCAACGTCTTCAGAACACCCCCATTTTGTGTATTTGCGAACATTTCAGGACACCGCGAGTGTTCTTAGAACACATTCAACTTGACAGAGAACAATGCGGACAGCGTCCTCAGGACACCCCCTACGAACATTCCCCGGACACCACGGGTGTTCTTCGAAACGTCTTCAGAACACCGCCATTTTGTTTATTTGCGAACATTTCAGGACACCGCGAGTGTTCTTAGAACACATTCAACGTGACAGAGAACAATACGGACAGCGTCCTTAGGACACCCCTTTTTGTTTATTTGCGAACATTTCAGGACACCGCGAGTGTTCTTAGAACACATTCAACTTGCCAGCCACAACCCCCCATTCATATTTGCGAACATTTCAGGACACAGCGAGTGTTCGACAACGTCTTCAGAACACCCCCATTTTGTGTATTTGCGAACATTTCAGGACACCGCGAGTGTTCTTAGAACACATTCAACTTGACAGAGAACAATACGGACAGCGTCCTCAGGACACCCCCATTTTGTTTATTTGCGAACATTTCAGGACACCGCAAGTGTTCTTAGAACAGTTTCAGCTTGCTTGCGAACAAAACGGACACATATTGAGTCCTCAGAACACCGCCCATTCAGTTTATTTAGAACATTTCAGAAAACCCGTGATGTCAGCAGACAAATCGAACACAAAAAGAACGTCTAACACATAAAAAAACACAACTTTCATCCTATCTCATACACTCCCACCCTCCCCAAACACTCCTACACACAAACACACTCTACTAAATACAAATTTTGAACAAAATTTCACTGCGCTGTCCGCGGACATCCGCAAATCCAAGATGGCGGGCGCTACCGAAAATCTGACGCGCTTTACGCTCCACGCCGTCCAATCAGCGAACACGTCGCATGTCCACGGACATCACGCAAGTCAATGGACCAATGAGGACACTGTCCGCGGACCGAACAGGGAAGTGTGTCCGCGAAGCGGACACAGATAGCACTAATTTATTTTGACCTACTTTTTGGTCATTTTTTAAAAAACTACTGGACGGATTGTCACCAAATTTGCAAAAGCACGCTTTCGGGACCAAGCCGCTGCTCCTGGTCCAAATTTGGTGAAAATCCGTCCAGCGGTTTGGGCTGTAGACGCGAGCAAAACAATTTTCCCATTCAGTCTATGGGGAAAAAAAGTTTTGGGACCCCCCCTATAACTTTGCCCCCCCTGGACGAATCCTCACCAAAAAAAGATTCAGAGTGACCCAAATACTTTATTTGCAAAGTTTGGTGAGGATTCGTCCAGGGAGAGCGAAGTTATAAGCTGCCCAAAAAGTGCTCTTCCTATGTAAACACCAACTTAACCATAACTACATGGCCACTACCGTGGCAATGTAATATATATATATATTTAAGAAAAGAAAGGGACTGGAATCCAATCCTGGACGCAACGGCACTCAGGCTGTGTTCGTGAGAAAAAACATCAATCTTCTTCACAAATCCACACGCAGTCAGTGTTTTTTTTGCAGCCAAAAACGTCCTTTATTAGTTAAAAAGTACATGGACAAACGAAGGCAGCAGCAGTTTAAAACAAAAAAGAACGACGCGTTTCACCCTACTCGGGCTCCGTCTGGTACATAACATGGAGCGAGGACTGCAGTATTATAGATAATCATGCATAAATCCATCTTCAGCGTTTTGCACTTAAGCAGGTTAACTGAAAATCACACAGCAAACAAACAAAACAGGCAGCCATGTTGGAACATAGTGAGCATTACTTCTGTTCTCTGTCAATGTCTGTGTTTGTATAGAGTACTTGCAGTTCACTATTATAGCTGTGCATGAAATCGACCCAGAATTAGATTATCCCAAGTAGGTTTGAACAGGATGATATGTAAAAAACTATTTCATAATTTCTTAGTTTTTAATTAATTAATTTTATATTTTTTTTAATTAGTAATGTGTATATCATCCTTTCAAATGTTTGGCATTTTGAAAATAGCACGGCAGGGTGGTTATTCTGCATTTTCTATTATGCGGACCTAGATAATGTTCGTCTTCCCAAATGGGTAAATTTATAACTAGGTACTGCATAGTACAACAAAGTGATGTGTGCTTTTCAAAAATGCATATTTTGAGACTATGGGTCTCATTACACGGAAGGCGGTAATGGTTAACGGCCACCGTTAATGGTAAAGGTGGCCGTTAACCATTACCGCCTTACTACGAGGTCCCTTAGCGGGTTGGTGTTTTAACGCCTGCTTTTTGCAGGCGTTAAAAACCAACCCGCTAAGGGACCTCGGAGCTAATTACGGCACCGCAAAATTGCGGTGCCGTAATTAGCGCCTTCCCCATTCCCATAGAGCCCTATGGGGCAGAAATGGGAATGGGGAAGGGCAATGGCGGAAGGGGGATTTACCGCCCCACCAACCTTGGAATGGGGCGGTAAATCCCCTTTCCGCCAAGGCGGTGCCGGTAATTTACCGGCATGGTCCAGGGTGCTAATAGCACCCTGGACCACCGCCTTCCGTGTAATGAGGCCCTATGAGTAATTCATATATATTGATATATCCCAATACATATTAAAGTGCTGCGTGCTATGTAAACATAGATGAACTGTTCAATAGTAAAGTGCTGTGTGCTGTATAAACATAGATGAACTATTCAATGATAAAGTGCTGTGTGCTATCAAAGTGCATGTTTGAAAAATATATATGATTAATATTTTGGCATAGGAGGCTGTGTGTTACGCTTGCGGGTGCCCCTATAGTCTAAGTGTATGCTGTGTGAACTTAAAAATATTCAAAATACTGAGAGATACTAAAAGATCCTGGGGCCCAGATGATTCTAATAGCACTAATGGAGGCTGTATGTTGCCCTCACAGGTGCCTCTAAAAAATAAATTGACCTGCCTAAGTGATTGCTTTTAAACAAGGACAGGGAGATATGTGATTTCATGCCATAACCAGAATATGAGTTATTTATAAGGTCCAAGTAGTTCTGTTGGGACAATGGAGGCTGTATATTGCCCTCGCGGGTGCCTCTGCAGTGTAACTTAACCCACCTAATAGGGCTTTCTAAGCAAAACAAGAACGAGAAGGGATTTAAGATAATATGCCATAATCAGAGCTTGGGCAGTTTGTTGCCCTTGCGGGTGTCCAGCTATGATCAAACACTGAAATGAGATCACACTTGTGATTTATAGGAAGGGGCAACCATAATGGGTACTGTGACCATATGTTACCTACTCCTATTGTTGGAGTGTTAACTCAAGTATATTAAAGTGCATAATGCTATATATAAGAAAATCACATTTCATAGTAAACCAGCAAACATGTTAAAATGGATAGCCCACAGTTTTACAAATGGAATCATTAGATGGTTAAAAACAACTGAGGGCGACAGATTAAGATACAAAATATTAAATAATACAATCATATATTAAAATCTGCATGTTTGAAGCATTAAAGTAACAGTGTTTATGCATTAAGATTTTGTATCACATTGTCCCCTTCTTGGTCTCATTAGTCATTGTGGTGGGCTCCCTACCAAGTTGTTCTATTCTTAAGAAATTTTCACAAAGATCACCTATTTAAAAATGACACATATTGTGCACTATTGACAGCAAAGCACTTAATCTATAAATGCTTGCCAATCTCTCCTATTTTCCACCAAAAAGTGCATGTAAAAACTGTGATTAAAATATACTTATTGGAAAAATCAATAAAATATAAATGCAAAAAACTGCATTCTGCTGAATAGGCGTCCAACTCGTACATAATGTACTGAGAAACTTCACCTTTCATGTTATGGCACACTATGTACAGAGAATAGGAAAATGATCGGGAAATTTTTACACTAAAAAAACCTGGCAAAAACGGAGATACATACACAACAGAGTATAACAATCATGACAAACATAGGATTTAAGATCCCAGGAATACATATAATTCTTCGTCACGATTGTGACCTCCCGGGTGTGTAGTGTTAAAATCTACTATGTATCTTGATTCCATT
The DNA here is from genome assembly GCF_040938575.1 of Ambystoma mexicanum. Taxonomy (NCBI): domain Eukaryota; kingdom Metazoa; phylum Chordata; class Amphibia; order Caudata; family Ambystomatidae; genus Ambystoma; species Ambystoma mexicanum. The sequence goes on from NC_090922.1 coordinate 658,119,106, forward strand.
TGTCTCAGAGTCCGCAATCTGTCCCCTCCTCTTGGATGGATTCCCACTGAATCAATGATGAAATACTTAAATGTGCTAATGTCATTCTGGTGGAACTCTTCAAAATGTTTGGCAAGTGGGTAGGACATATCGTGATTCTTGATTGCACGTAAATGTTGTAGTATTCATAGTCTGGCTTCCAGTTTGGTGCTACCAATGTACCATAAATTGCATGCACAAGTAATCACATAAATGACAAATTGAGTGGAACACCTCAGATCTTGTTTAACCTTAACTTCTTTCCTAGTTCGAGGATGTAAGAAAGCTTTGGTGTTCATTCCATAACGGCATGCTTTGCATTTGGCACAGGTATAGAAACCTGATGGTTTGGTAGTCAACCAGGTATTAATGCTTGGTTTAGGCGATTGAAACATACTGGGAGATAAGATGGTGGTTTCCTATATGTTACAGTAGCATGGGACGATAAGTGTGGACTAATGTCAGAATCTCGCTTCAAAAGATACCAATGTTTATTCAAGATCTGTTTGGTTTCTTTAGCTCCAGAATTGAATGTAGTAATAAACCTAAGTGAGCAATCTTCATTCAGTTGATCTTTGGTCTGTTCTTTAGACACACTGTTTTTGGCCAAAATCATCTCCCGGGTTTTATTACAGCTGCGGTCATAGGCTTTGTTTATAATTCTTTTCTTGTAACCTCTCATTACAAATCTGGTCGTGGTCTTTTTAGCATTGGTCTCCCATACTTCATTTTCACTGCAGTTTCTCTTAATACGTAAGAATTCACCATACGGGATACTGTTTTTGAGACACTGTGGATGTGCACTTGTAGCATGTAACAGTGCATTAGTACTTGTTTCTTTTCTGTGTAATTCTGTACTGATATTGTTTTCAATAACTTTCACCTTAATGTCTAAATAGACTATTTCCGTCTTGCTATGATGTTCTGTAAATTGCAAATTCTGTTGATTTAGATTCAGAGTGTGAAAGAAACTTGTCCATTCCATAGCCGTCCCGTTCCAGATGATAAATAGATCATCAATATACCTTTGCCACATGATGACTTTGTCTGTGTATTCTTTCTGACTGTCATCTGAGAAAAGTTCTTCCTCCCATGCACCCATATATAGATTTGCAAAAGTAGGAGCTACTGCTGTGCCATTGCCGTTCCACAAATTTGGTTGTAGTACTTGGAATCAAACATAAAAGTGTTGTGGGTCAAAATGAACGAAAGCATGTCCAAAAGCATGAGTGAATGTTCTCGATAACTTACAGATCTGGTTGACAAAAACCTTTTTACCGCTTGTATGCCCTTAGAATGTGTGATACAGGTGTAGAGAGACACTACATCCAGCGTAACTAAAAGAAAATTAGGTTGCCAAGGGATGTGTGCTATTTGATAAAAAAAATGCAGTTGTGTCTTTGGTATAAGATGGTAGGTGTTTCCACAAAAGGGAAAAGAAAGTTGTCTACAAATTTCGAGGTATTCTCCAATAAGGAATCTATCGATGCCACAATAGGCCTGCCCGGGGGTCTGGACATTGATTTATAGATTTTAGGTATGAAGTGTATAATTGGAGTTTTAAGGTGGTTTTTGGTTAAATATTGTTTCTCTTTCATTGAGATGAGTTCCAAAGTATACCACTTGTCCAACATTGTGTCGTATTGTACATTGTATTCCGGATACGGGTCACAGGATAATTTGACGTAATTGCTGATGTCATTTAGTTGTCTTTCCGCTTCTCTTTGATAGTCCTTGGTGTTAAGGACTACAACATTGCCACCTTTGTCTGATGATCTTATTATGACAGATGTCTGCTTGTAGATTTTCCATAGCTGTATTTTGTAATTTGGTTAGATTGTGAACTGTTCCAGGTTTAATCGCCAATTTTTTGAGTTCGTCCGTGACAAGATCCTCAAACAGATCTATTATTGGACAAAAGACATTCGAGGGATTGAATTTAGATTTGTTCTTCATTCCGCTAGGAGCCGCCATGCCGGTGTCTATTTCTTTTGGTAGTTCTATTGCCCACTCATCTTGGGCCGCATGGGACAAAATCTGGCTGACTTCACTTTGTCCTATATTTGCTAAATCCCTTAATGCTGTTATATCACTGATGTGCAAAGGTGAAGGGGTTATCTTCAAGCTCTGCATTTGTGTATTGTCCGAATTGGCATGAAATTTAGTTAGTCTTAATTTACGAATGAAACAGTAATTCTTGCTTGGGAATAATCGAATTTAGCAGTGGGGCAGAAAAAGAAGCCCTTTTCCAATACTTTATATTCATATTGAGTTAGGTTCCTATCTGACAAATTGATTACTTGCATTGCGTCTTTGACTAAATGTTCTTCTTGCTTTTTCCAGAGCGTGTCTGACGGCCTGTTGATTGATCCCGTTTTCTTCCTCTGTCCTCGACGCCCCCTTGTTGACCCCCTTTTGCTGGCATTGATTTTTGGGACTGCTTGCCTTTGTTTGTGTTTCGCACTTGTGTTGTTTTTCCCACCTGATGTAATAGTCTCATTTCCTCTAAAAAATTCCACCTGATATATATATATGTCCTGTCTCGACTGAACACAAAGTATTAACAAAATAAAAATATGTTTTTAATTTTAGAATCAAAAGAATTGGAATGTTCAAATATTAATATGTGTTCACTTCTTTTTCTGTTTATTTTATTGTCACAGCCTTGAAAAGCACCTTGCGGCGCAAACACATGCCCGCTGACTCTTTGATTTGCATCTGCCCAGTTATGTATGGTTGTCTCAAATGTTAGTAATCAATATTATTTCTTGCTGTGTTATATTGTTTTTATGTGCACAACGGTAGGCCATTTCCAGGTGTTACTTTGGGCCTCATTAGGACCCAGGCGGATTTCGCGGTGCTAAATGCACCGCGAAGCACGGCGGAAAGCCGTCGATAGCGCCATGGGGGTTGGCGGATTTACCGCCCCATTCCGACCTCGGCGGAGCGGTAAATCCCCAATCCCCATTCTGCCCTTCCCCATTCCCATTCTTGCCCCATAGGGTATAATGGGAGTGGGGAAGGAGTTAATTACGCCACCGTAAAATACGGTGGCGTAATTAACAACGAGGTCCCGTAGCGCCATGGTTTTCTCCGCCTGGTAAAACCAGGCGGAGAAAACCTCCATGGCGCTAAGGGAACTCGTAGTACGGCGGACGGGTCCGCCGCGATTAGCGCTGGCGGAAACCCACTCCGCCTGGGTCCTAATGAGGCCCTTTGTCTTTATTGTCACAGTTCTGTGGTTTTAAAGACCCTTGTTCTCCTCACCAACTCTTTCCTCTTCCATAGACATTTCTGTTGCCCGCACCTCCCTATAGAAGAGCTTCAATATGTCTGCAACTCCCCATGAGAAACCAACACCTTTTCTCTCATGAAATGTCATCTTTTGCTTTCCTCCTTACCTCAGCCTCTCCCTTAACTTTCAGGCCCTTCGCCCGTTCACTTCCCAATGGCCAGCCATCACGGCTACACCTCTCTAGCAACCCCACTTTGCCTCTTGACAGAGTGAGGCTCTTTCAATTCAATTATCTCCCCCGCTTTAAGACACTCGTCATTCTCCTTCACATTCTCCTTCACAACTACAAGAGAGAAAGGGGTAATTTTATAACCACGGGAACTGACCTCAAAAACCACTTCGAAACAAGAAAAGTTCCAATGGTTAATTGTCATTCCCTTGCCAGTATATTTTACTAGCCAGGACACTCTCACCAACTTACACCAGAGGCAACTCGTCTTTTCCAAACAAATATAAAGACGTTGGGCCTCATTACGCAGTAGGCGGTAGCCATGGCTCTATTAGCGCCATGGCTACTCCCTTACCGCATTCCGGGTCCGGGTTCCCGAAATAGGGACTTACTGGGTCATTCCAACCTTGGAAGACCCGGTAAATCCCCATTCCCCATTCCCATTCGAGCCCCCATAGGGCTCAATGGGAATGGGGATGGAGCTAATAACGGTACCGCAATCTGCGGTACTGTTATTAGCTCTGAAGTCCCTTAAAACCAGGCGTTAAGGAAGGGACCTGCTAAGGGACCTCGGAATAGGGTGGTGATGGATTACCAGCACCGGTGCCCTTACCGGTGCCGGTAATACCTTACCGCCTACCGCGTAATGAGGCCCGTTGTGTTTCGAAAAATACAAACTTACTTTTATTTTAAACTTACTTCACAACTACAAGAGAGAAAGGGGTAATTTTATAACCACGGGAACTGACCTCAAAAACCACTTCGAAACAAGAAAAGTTCCAATGGTTAATTGTCATTCCCTTGCCAGTATATTTTACTAGCCAGGACACTCTCACCAACTTACACCAGAGGCAACTCGTCTTTTCCAAACAAATATAAAGACGTTGGGCCTCATTACGCAGTAGGCGGTAGCCATGGCTCTATTAGCGCCATGGCTACTCCCTTACCGCATTCCGGGTCCGGGTTCCCGAAATAGGGACTTACTGGGCCATTCCAACCTTGGAGGACCCGGTAAATCCCCATTCCCCATTCCCATTCGAGCCCCCATAGGGCTCGAATGGGAATGGGGATGGAGCTAATAACGGTACCGCAATTTGCGGTACCGTTATTAGCTCTGAAGTCCCTTAAAACCAGGCGTTAAGGAAGGGACCTGCTAAGGGACCTCGGAATAGGGTGGTGATGGATTACCAGCACCGGTGCCCTTACCGGTGCCGGTAATACCTTACCGCCTACCGCGTAATGAGGCCCGTTGTGTTTCGAAAAATACAAACTTACTTTTATTTATTGTTATACAAATCAATTTTTTCAAAAAGGTTCTTCTTATTAGACATCACATTCTAATACTACTATAAAACCTCAATCCAGTGGTCTGTACCACAGGGCCACAAGACTCAAATATCACTGTTAAAAACAATGTGTATATTCAACTCCTTACTACCCACTTACAACCACTATGGGTCTCATTACGACCCTGACGGTATGGGTTTAATGGTGCCGGTAAAGGTGCCGGCGCCATTGAACCCATACCGCCTCATTATGAGGTTCCCACGCGGGACCCGCTCTGGACGTCTGGTCAGCATGGACAACTGGACGTTGTTAGCATGCTGATTCCGCGAGGGGACCAGCATAACAACGGGCCTGTTACTAACAGGCCCGTTGTTAGCATCATCCCTATTCCCATTGAGCCCTATGGGGGCTCAAATGGGAATGGGGATGGTCCAGGTTCCCTGAATGGGGAAATACTGGGCCCTGCTAGGTCGAATGGCCCGGTAATTCCCCATTCAAGGAACCCGGACCCGAGTTTGGCATGGCTGCCTCCAAACTCGTAATGAGACCCTATCACTCTCAATTAATTTATACTCATACTTAATCCAACACTCGTCATTCTCTGCCACCTGTAGAGGAGACCCCAGACGTGGCCTACACCCCTGCCCCTCGCTTTGTGGTGCCAGTAAAGTACTCACCAAGGTATGTGACGTACGAGGAGCAGCTGAACCAACAAAGGGCTGCAATGGGCCTCTGCCCTGTGTACATTAGAAGATCAATACCTGTTGAAATGCCCATAACCAGGCAACCCTGGGCAGCACGGTACCCAATCAGACAACCATACCAGCTGTTGATACGGAACGAGGAGGAATGCTTACACACGGTCCATGAAGAGACTCCAAAAGCCATAATGGAAGGCCAGCGGAGATGAAACCAGGACCAGAGCAGCTCCAAGAACGAACTGAAGGAGCACTGCAAGCATGCATACCAGTACTGACAACTGCAAGGATAATTGTAAAGGACAAAGGGGAGAGACACTGTGAAAAACGTATGAGAATGGTGCCATGAGACAAGATGGAAGCAACCGCCTTATTGAACATGTGTAAATAAGCTTGAAATGCAAGATGCTAGGTAATCAATTCTGCTTGCAATGCTTAGTAGAAGTTAGACCGGCAAGCGCCGACTGTATACATCTACCTCAATACAGCACAATGTACACGTGCGACTCCATTTTGTATAAACAGAAGTACTCCCAGGCGGCCAAGGCCCGATTGGCCAAGTGTCATATCCAGGCCCAAGCTGAGGAAAGGAGCGGGATCGAAACTTAACAAAGGATGGCTCATGCCGGGGAAATCGAGGTCAACCAGAGAAGGGGAGGAGAGCATGAGCTCACGAGGCTCCAACTTCAGAGCATGCCAGCCGCCCGTGAAGGTCAAGATAAGAGAGGCCCATGCAGGTGGCTAAGCGCATACAGAATTAAATGCACAAAATGTTGGAAACTGAAGCAGATTCACGGTGGACCAACACGTGACCAGACAGGCGTGAAGATGTACCACCGTCTGATGCCATCCAGAACCAGAGGGTGCCATAACTTTTCCTGATAAGAGACTGCAGACCCGAGGCCATACCCAGCCAACTAATTGACACATAGCCCTAAACCACTGATTGATGGAAGGGAGGCAGGGTGAATCTTGGGACACTAGGCACCTGGGTGTCTATTCTGCATGCTGCTAATTAAAATGGAGATTTATGGTTAGGGGTGTAACTTGCCGAATCACAAGGGACCATGTAATCTAGGGTCCTATAGACATTGTAACCAATGAGACGTCGTACTTGTAGTGACGTCAATCACGTGTGGTGTAGAGGGAAGGGCGTAGACGCCCACCCGATAAGAGTTATCCAACCCACTTGCATTATTTCCATATACAGTTATAGCACCTATACTTAGGTTACCTTTCCCAACCAATTGTATTGCATGATGATTTTTTGTAGAATTAGACGTCAATGATGATGAAGTTTGCCCATAAAAGAGGCTGTTGTACTGAAGTTCGAGGAAGTCGGGGTGAGGTAGGTGTTCGTGATGCTGCTGATTTCCATAAACTGATGTATGTATCATTAAACGGACTTCCCTTTGACAATTTACTGAGTCCTGATTATTGATCCTTGCCGGAGTATGTGAATCCTGCACTCTGTCCTCGCATGGTGCAGCTATCTTGTATTACTATATTCAAAGAAACTGCACACATCTGTTTACTGCGCCACAATTGGATTTAAAAGACTTGAACTTGTTCCCATGTTGAAAAAAATGATTTCAAGATTCATGCATCACGCGTCGGGTTTCCTGACGCGTGATGCATGAATCTTGAAATTTTCAGAAGACGTACAGAGTCTGATGGGAATCATTTAATAACCACGTTAATGTGTAGCTGACAAATCAGTTGATGGACATTGCCCTGATCTGAGGAGGGCACAGGGAATGTGCCGAAACACGTGTCATCGAATAAAGGGCTATCAATAAATCATTTTTTTCAACATTGGAACAAGTTCAAGTCTTTTAAATCCAATTGTGGCGCAGTAAACAGATGTGTGCCGTTTCTTTGAATATTGTTACAATCGGAGTGGGGGAACTCAGTGTCTCTGGTCTTCCTGCACGCACCATTGCGACACCACCTAAACGGTGATCAGAGCTTAAGTCGCGGAGGTTTAAGAGTGATTCTTCCAAAAAGTTCCCCGTGTTCTTATATCTTGTATTACTAGTTTGCGAGGGTGAGTGCTGACCAATGGGCCCGTCAGTAATTACCTCTCCTCGTCAACACTTGGTAGCGTGAGGATGGTTACGGCCATCGATTATTGATAATCGATTAATATAGTTATAAGACACCTTTAAACCAACGGCACAAAGTAACTCTGGGCCTTCGGTTACATCACGAGTCCTTTAGCCATTCCAGCTGAGTAGGCTGAGAAGCTCCCCGTGGACAATGATAGTGTAACCATGCCCAAAAAATCTGCAGTGGGTCTGAAGGAATCCGCCTTTCCAAGCATAACCCTTCTCATTCCCACAGGCAGCGGATCGGACGAAAAACCTTAAAAGCAGGAAGAGGAAGGGGCGGTGATCCTGAAGTTCCAGAGAGGAAAAGAGTCGATTGGTGAGTGAAACAATGAAACTCGTTATCCTGGCAAAGGTCTTATAGGCCTTAGAGTAAGAAGGGAAAGGTAACGGTGGGTGGCGGAGAAACAATAATACAGCTAGAAGCAGAAAAGACTGTATATATATAGGGGGTAAAAGAGCTGGTAACCTGGAGGAACTGGGGTAAGGAATACCAGGGGGGGGCACCCGAGACTAAAACCTGTAAGGAATACCGGGGGGGCACCCAAGATTAAAAACTGTAAGGAATACCGGGGGAAGCACCCAAGAGAAAACTGTAAATTTGCCTTGTTCCTGCGCTTTAAAGAGTGGTCAGAAGGAACTTGAACCCAGAGCCCACAGAGAGGGGGACGCTAGGCTACGATGACGTTTAAAGACGTCATAAAGGGGTAGTTCAAATCCCATGTCGGGGTATTAATTAGAAGGCAGGTATATGTATGACCAGCTGGTGTCTGTCTAGTCTGTCAAGCGTCTGTCCTACATGTTCTGTGTATGCTGAATGTGGAATTATTGTGATATTAAATGATGGCAATGCATTTTGGTTTTCGCGATTGTGAAAATGAGAGGGAATCGGCACTGAATTGATGTGTCTCGAGTAAAACTGTTGGTGTAAAAAGTTTGCGGAAAAGTTGGATTGGAGCTTGCGTATTTGGTGTTCGCTCATAATAGTGTTGAAACACTGTGTGATCATTGTTGGTGACAAAATTAAGAATGGAAGAAGTTACCCCACTTGCACACTTGTGCAAGCAATTGCCAAAACATGCAGCAAAGCTGAAGAAATACAGCCAGGAGTGGGTTAAGGGCACCGCAAATAAAATGTTTATGCCGTGGCCCCAGAATGGGTCATTGTCTAAGGCTGTCTTACAGCACATGACCACGTTCCTACATGCCACATATAGTGGGAAGAAACTCGAGAAACGCCTTGCCGTTCTCGAGCTTTGGAAAATGTTTGAAAAAGTAAAGGAAGAAGAACCTCCCGCTGACTGGATATTAAATGTATGTACGGAGGGGGGTGAGACGCCTACCGCGCCACCTGCCCCGCCGGAACCAGTTGTTGAGGTAAGTAAGTCGGAAGGCCTTTACCCACTACGAGAACTTAAGGCAACCACAGGTTATAGCAACCCTGCATACGAGTCACCTGCATGTAGCAGGGACGAGACGGAAGAGAAGGAACAGGAAATTGACTCAGCCTCCACGATCCCATGGGACAAAGAGAGGGGGGATGAAGAAAGAAAGGGCCAGGCACAAACAAGTGCACCTCGCGATAGAGAGAGAGAGAGAAAGAAGCGGAAAGGAACCGATGAGGTAACATTTGCAAAGGACGAATGGATGGGAGGGCAGATACTATTGAAATTAGATGGAAAAGGAAGTGATGACGCAAGGCCGAGTGAACGGTCTGTTGAGGCGCAAAGTAAGGAAAGGAAGAAAGAAATGGTCGAGAGGGCAGGAAAAAAGGATAGATTGAGGCGAGACCAAATATATCACGAAGAGCAAGGAATACCGCTCAGTCGCACACAATTCGCTGCCTATGAAAAGTACAGGCAGAACATGCTAAAGTTGGAGGAAGAAAGGAGGGTGCATGAAAGGAAAGTGAAGAAGAGAGAAGATGAGGAAAGTAGAAGGGCAAAAGAACGTAGAAGCGAACAGATGAGGGAAGTAGATAAGGCTAGATGGGAGGCGAAGAAGCGAAGAGAAATGGATGAGGAAGCAGAGCGTAAGCGCAGGCAAAGGGCGCGAGATTTAGAATATTTGCAGCGGTAAGTGAAAAAACCCAATCCTATTGTAGACTGGGAAGACATAGAAGAGTTCTTTCCAGCAAATGATGCAGTACCAGGTACAAGCGGGACAATTATTGATAATGACTTCGACACCAGAAGCATCGGGGAAGCGATTGATAAAATATATGATGAAATGGGACTGGAACGAATCTTCCAAGAGGGAAGGGAAGATGAGCGCTTAGAGAGCACTCAGTTATATGACACTGAGGATGTCACCCAAAATAGTGGAAGTAGGGGACGTTCCCTAGATAGACTCGAAGTCGAGCAGAACTAAGATGATACAAGAAGCTGTGTGAACTGGGAGTATTCAGAGTCTGACTCTGAAGGGGAAACGGAAGAAACTGTGTATGACGAGGGGAGACGGTGCGAAAAGCAGCACCCAGGAAACCGAGAGGTACGATGGTCAGATGCTAGCGGGTCCACAAGTAGGACACCGAAGTCCGCTGGACAGTCCAGTCGACACAAAGAGACACCCCACAGTCAGAGTGGGGCGTCAGCCCCTGCCTATGCGGACAGGCTAAGAGCATTACCAGGCAGGCGGCAAGGCGGAAATGCCACCCTGGCAAAAGACCAGAAAGATAGAGAGGACTGCACATTCCAATTCCAGCTATTAGAGAAAGAGGGAGCAAGACCGCAGTATATTCCTTGGCCGCACATGGACCGCGAGAATCTTAAAAGTAAACTTCCCATGGTGACGTGGGGGCTGGGAAGTGGATACATGAGTTAGAGAAAATGACAGGGGGTGTCACTCTAGCCATAGAGGACATCAAGGGTCTCCTAATTGCTATACTCGGAGAAAGAGCAGACCATGTGTGGAAAAGGGCAGGCTACCCTAGGGTAACCATAACTAACACCTCTCATGACGGAGCACCATTTAATAACTGTGGAGCAGCAGTATGGAAAGCGCTACGTACGCTATATCCAGACACATCTGATATGGGAGCTATAATGACTCGAAAAATGAAGGAGTCGGAGGAACCATTGCTTTATATCCAGAATTTTCAAGATGCGTGGGTGCTTGAAACGCATGAGTCTTGGGCGAAATCTATCCCTGTATTCTATCATATACTGTGCTAAGGGTTACCAGAACCGGTGCAAAAACAACCAAAAAAATTGGTAGGAATAGAAGCTAAACCGTGGGCCGAAATCCAGTTGACAATTGCCCATTATTGTAGGCTGTTGCAAGAAAAGAATTGAAAGAAGGAGGCAACGCGTAAGGGAGAAGAGGCGAAGCTAGTGCAAAGGAAGCTCTCAAAATACGCTCTCGAGAGAGAGCCATGTTGACAAGCCCAGTCGATTTGAGTGCACAACGTGCAACTGAACCGCCACAAACCAATCAGGGTAACGTGAGATTTTACCCAAGAGGGAGAGGTTTTGGAGGAAGAGGATGGCAGAGTAATCAGGGAGGCTTTAGGGGTAACCAAGGAGGTTTTCAAAATGTTCAATGTGGTATCCAGAGCGCACCAATGGGCAGTCCAGCTATGCCAGATGGACAGATGGCCCGACCACCACCAGTGTGTTGGCTGTGTGGAGTGACAGGACATGTGGCACGCATGTGCAGAAGCCAAGGCATGTGGCAGAACAATCACGGGATGGGGGCAGGCACGGTGAATCAACCTGCTACCCTACAACAGGGCAATGCCCAAAACTATACCGTGCAGCAGCAGGCAGCTGGCTTGCAGCAAGGTGCACAGCAAGTGGTCCAACCACTGAACATGGGGAATGTACCACAGGGACAACCCCAGCAGACACTGACACAAGTGGCTCAGAGCACTAACACTAGTGGGGGAAACCCACAGGTATACAGTGGACCGAACCTATACATGAAATAGGACGGCTCACAGGGATCTCTGATGTGTTCTATCCTATCAGTGACACCAGACCCTAACAGGGAACCTAGGGTAAATGTCACCATAGGGGGGAAAGAATATTCCTTCTTAGTTGACACAGGAGCAACGCGCTCGTGCATACGAGAAGGCAAGTTCTCCTTGTCCGGCGAGGCAATAGACACCCAGAGTTTTACTGGAGCTCATAGCAGAGTTCCCTTTACTGATGCACTCACAGTCTCAATGGGAGAGTGCGACATGAATGTACCTTTATTGTATTCGCGTCAGTCCCCGGTGAATATCATGGGTCAGCATTTGATGACGAAGTTGAATATGACCATCTCGTTCACTGAGGATGGCATAGTGTGCTCCACCCCAGGAATGCATTATTCAAACATATGCGAAATGATCAGAGCATACTCTGGACGTGCAGCCATGAGAGCTGTACCGTTGGAACCAGATGTTTTCGCATATGGAGTGCGAGTTCTCATGGCAGGATTGCCAGGCCTCGCAGACAAGACTATGAGAACCCCTGATGAGTTTCTATTCAGGCCAAGATTACCCATACACGAAGAGGAGGGACAGGTGTTTCCCTTAATGATACAATCCGCTGCGGTGCGAGGAAAGGTAGTATTGGTTGAAGGATGTGACGACGAGGGTAGACCTTGGTGTGCGATTGTCGCCATCGAAGAAGGATATCGAGTGACTGACGTCACCGATGACGATCTGTTCGAAGAACACCCTGACCTACAAGAGACACGGGTGCAAGTTAGTCTCCACTTGGGTCAAAATGATCAGGCGAGAGGTACCACAGAGGATGATGTTAGCGTTAGTATGTCCAGAGTACTTTGATAACGACATGGCCCTAGTGCTGGCCAAAGTATGGACTACAGGGCCCTATGACGTAGGTCTCCTGAAGGGAACCGGCAAAGTAAAAATTAAATTGAAACCAGGAGCAATTCTGCCACGGGCACGACAAAATCCCATGTCCACAGAAACGGATGAAGGGATTGCAAAGACAATCTCCGCCATGATGGAGCAGGGCATTCTGGTGACATCGGAATCACCCTGCAACACAGTGATTTATCCTGTCAAGAAATCAAAGGGAGGGTCCTGGTATTTAATCCAGGATTTACGAGCCCTAAACGACATAGTCGAAGCCGAGTTCCCTTTAGTCCCGAATCCATCCACAATTTTGTGCAACATACCCACTCAGGCAAAATGATTCACGGTGATCGATTTGAAAAATGCATTCTTCTCGATTCCATTGCACCGTGACTCACAAGACCTGACGTCATTTACTTTCAGACAAATGCGCCTGAAAAGTACCAGGCTGCTACAGGGGTATTGCGAGTCTCCATCTATTTTCAACAGAGTCCTGCAAATGGACCTAAGCAATATTGCGGTGGACAGTGTTGTTTTGCAGTATGTAGATGACATTCTAATCTGCAGCATCACTGAAGAGCAATGCCGACATGACTCAATCCAGCAATTAACTATACTGGCTGAGAAGGGATACAAAGTGGACAAGGACAAGTTGCAGTACTTCCAACGGGAGGTGTTGTACATAGGGCAACTAATCTCACATGAGGGGAAAAGGGTAACCCCAGAAAGGGCCGAGGCTATCATGAACACGGCCAAGCCGCGCACGATAAAACAAATGCAAAGCTTCCCAGGCCTGTGCAACTATGTCAGAGCATGGATCTTTGACTACAGCTCATATACCAAGCCTTTGTTGCAGGCCCTTAAAAAGGCCCAGGCCACGTGAGAAGAGATTGAATGGAATGAAGGAATGGAGAAAGGATTCACAGAACTTAAGGGGGCAATTTGTAAGGCCCCAGTCCTCGGGATTCCTAATTATGCTGAGGAATTCTATCTGTTTTCTCATACCGATGGCAATTTTATGACGGCAGTGCTCGCGCAGCGAACCTCACTGGGGTATAAACCCCTAGCATATTACAGTGGGAGTCTGGACCCGGTCATGAAGGGCCACTTCCCATGCAAACAGAATCTAGCTGCCACCACGTTTGCCATTGATAAGGAGTCATCCATTGTGATGGGGTGCTCCATGACACTATATGTTGAGCACTTGATATTCGCCATACTGGGAAAGCCAAAGGGCACGCTGACTTCTCAGAGAGCATCAGCCTACGAGGTGATTATCTCTAATCCATCGATCAAAATTGTGCATTGCAAAACTGTGAACCCTGCCATGTTTATAGCTGAGCCAGTCACAGGGGGAGAACCTGTGCATGACTGTGTGAACTATGAGGAATTTTATGACGAAATCCCTAGGCTAAAGGAAAATGCCCTGGCAGGTGGGGAGATCGTCTTCATTGACGGGTCTTCTAGAATCAACCAAGAAGACGGACAAAGCTATACAGGCGTGGACGTGATCAAACACATAGCGAGTGGAGAGTTCCGAGTACTTGTCAGTGCACGAATACCATCCCATTATTCGCCACAGGCTGCAGAGCTAGTGGCGCTGATACTCGCCATTGAGAATCATGCTGACCAGGAAGTAACAGTATATAGCGACTCCGCCTATGTGACGTCAACAGTGCACGCAGGATTAGTGCGCTGGAAAAGGAGGGGCTACCTCCGAGTAGACGGCACGCCAGTGCAACACGCAGCCTTATTGGACAGGCTGATAAAAGCACTACAGCTCCCAGTGGGCATAGCGGTCGTGAAATGTGCCGCTCATACCAAAGGGACAGATTTCGTGTCACGTGGAATTCATGAAGCGGACATGGAAGTCAAGCGCATGGAATCCAAAACTGAAACAATAATGGACGTGGATGCGGCATGTACCCATGAGCGTTTGATGGTAGCGCGAGCTATTCCAGAAGCCTACAGCAATATGGGGCAGACTCAGCTAATGGAGCTCCAGGGGGAGGTACCTCAGGAGGAGAAAAATCTATGGAAGCGTCGAGGGTGTTCCTTAAACCCCTCAGACGGATTGTGGAGACAAGACATCACTGGTAAACCAGTAATGCCTGTCGCCCTCCTAAAAATAGCTCTAGAACAGCTCCATTACCCAATGCATATGACTAAGGAAAATCTTGCCGCAACACTTGCCGAAGACTGGTTTACACCGATTTAGCAGAGCGTGTTGCATTCTTTATAGTAAACTGTATTATCTGCCAGCAATTCACTTCTGGGCACACATTGAAAGTAGTGAGAGGAGTCATCCCCAGACCTAATGGACCTTTCCAGAACCTACATATTGATTATGTCGGTATGATCCAGGTGTGTAATGGGTACAGGTATTATTTACTTGTGGTGGTGTATCCCTTCTCCAGGTGGATAGAAGCAGGTGCCTGTACACACCCCGATGCCGCCTGTGCTGCCAAATTCTTGGTGAGAGAGGTCTTCCCTAGATGGGGGTGTGTGAGGTTATGAGATCAGACAATGGGCCTCATTTTGTGAACGCAGTGTTCGAACAGATTAGCTTGTTGCTGGGTATAAAGCATAGGTTTGCGTCGGCGTATAACCCAGAGGGAAATGGGATAAGTGAACGAATCAACGGCTTGCTTAAGGAAAGGATTGCCAAGTTGAAACTCACATTAAGAAAGGGATGGATGCACTGCCTACCACTGGCATTGTATGCGCTTCAGAACCAACCAGGCTCCGACCATCATCTTACGCCGTGCAAAATAGTCACTGGGAGAAGAATGAGGACCCCTCTTACCCCCGCGTGACAGAACTAGATGTGATGCCCAGTCAACTATGGTGGTTCTGGGAGATGAGATGAAAGCGTACCTAGACTGTCTCATAGCCAGCACCTCTATCATTTCAGGACACCTGCAGCGACGGTGGAAAGGGGACAGCACAGCACAAACCACAACAGACAATGCTGATGCAGGCGCAGCTCTCAGCCGTGGCGCACACCTTGTCTTCGCGGGAGACAGAGTTCTAGTGAAGAACTTTACGAGAAAGAAATGGGACAAACCGAGGTTTAACGGCCCCTTCATCGGAGAGGACTGCACCCCGTCCGCTGTCAAGCTCGTGGGCTGAAGAGCCTGGGTTTTCATGAACGTCATCAAGCTATTCATAGGAGAGGGCACTCCTGCTGCACCCAGCGACGAAGAACCTACAGATAAGGAGGGAGAAACTCAGGACGTGCAGACAAGATCGATGGCGAGGAAGAAGGACGCATGAGCAGACAAGTAACGAGAACGTTAGGAAAGCGAGACTCGTAAAACAAGACATTTCCTCGAGCCAAGTGAAACGTGTTAAAAGAACAATTACACGAGCAAGTCAGTATAGCCAACAAAAGAACTATTGTGAAACCTGCCTGCGACTGAACTTTTTCGTATACACTAAAAGAGACAATAGTAAGCAAGCAAACACTCTGTGCAGCCAAAGGTGCAGGGTAAAGGAAGAAAATCACAAACTCATATCAGCAAAAGTGCTAATCTCATGAACATTGAAAGCCACACAAAGCATTTAAAACCTAAGACTCTGATAAGAAGTAAAAGTAAGATCAAGACTTTGTTCATGGACGTATGGTTCATCCCAGCAGAAGCCTCACGTGGGATGTGCTAACCTACTTCCAACTGGTGGCACTGTCCTACCCTTCACTTATAGGCAGAGAACCCAGCGTTACTGAATTCATTTAAGAACCTGCAAACAAGAAGGTAATCTGGCAACTATTGACTGTCATCGCAGAGGTCTTCGCCGAGTTGCACAGTGACTCAAAGACCAATGCTCCCGCCTCAAGTAATCCTTGACGAGATCACATATACTTTGTTCTTCCGCATCATCGAAGAATGTCCAGGACTTATCGGGAGAACTACAGATACATTGACATTCATTAGAGATCCAAAAAACAATTACTTCCTCAACCAAGTGTGGAACAAGCTGAACCACGTGGTTGCAACTCACGCAGCAGGAAAGTCCAAAACTTGTTCGCATCAAAAGAAAGGACTGTGATTAGGACCCAGCAAACAAGGCAAATGTCCCTATCACCTGAGGATACACGGCTGGCACACAACGTTTTATTTCGATTAGTCAGACTATCCGAAATGGTGGGGAGACCTGCAGATGTTGACGTCATCACCTTTCTTAGGAATCCAGCCAACGCCCCACACATGGGCGCACTCCTCCAAGACATCATGCTCCAGGTGGAGCTGTCCAATTTCCAGCGAGAATTCCTGAGGAGATTTCAGTGAGACTAGCCGACGAGGGACAGATCGAAGAGGAAAAGAAAAAAAAAAACTGAAAGCACACTGCGAGAGAAGTCCTGTGACTCTAGAGCCAAAGAACCAGACAAATGTCATTAACACCGGAAGACAGTCGGTACGCTTTTCGCGTTTTCTTTCATCTCATTGAAAACTTTCCAGAACTAGTGGGCAGACCCCGCAACATTGATGTGCCCACTTTTCTTAATGATCCAGCAAAGAATGCCCAACTAAACAGGCTCCTAAGAGCTATTGCATCACAATTAAGAAGCAATTATGGACATCCGCTGCTGAGGCGAGCCTTAGAAAGGAGAGATCCAAGATAAAACCCTTTAGAATCCCCAGCCGGGGGCAGAGCAAGGAAACAAAGACACAGTTCTTCATGCTTCCAACGTCGAATGAATCGAAAGGGGATAACTACATCGTGAACTTCTTTTCCTATTTTTCTTATTTTTTCCTATTTTGTGCATTATCATTCCGCAATGCAGTAAATGGGGAAGAGAGAGACTGTTCCTCAACTCGACCTCGAACGACCAAGTGAAAGGAACAGCGACATGAACTTCACTGCCGTGTTTACCGTTTTCAACCTTTTTCTTATTTTTTCCTACCTCCTCATATGTTCACTTTTATTTTTATTTTTGTTTTTATTTTTTCAATGGTTTATCTATGCGTGATGTGTAACGAATCCATTTTTATGGTGTCACTGTGAACAAATTCCTGCATGTCCTCAGGGCCAAGACGAATTGGGAAGGTGCCATGGGAATGCGTTGTATACACAAATGCAGGAAGAATGTGATGTGCTAAAAACGGTAGTCTAACCTTTTTCCATAGTCTAGCAAAGGATCTGTACTCCATAACTAGAGACTTCCGTCATCACTCGCAAGAGGGGAGACATTAAACTGCACCTGTCACTTTAGTGTTTGCTGAACTTTTTAAGTAACGAAATCAAGATAAGAAAAGAAATAAACTATTGACTATGGACTTGTTCGAGATGGGGGCCCAAAACAGTAATTTAGTCGTGCCACCAGCAGAAGGGCGCCCCTGGTTTCCTGGAAGGAGATGCCGCAAACTGTCTTTTAAAGCCGTGATATGTATATGCATAGTGATTATTGTAGTATTTTTGTCTCTAACTATCAGAACTGCATATATTATTGGTGCACGAAGCATCCCAATGTCTGTGCATCCACCAGGTAATGAACGTCTTGGGCCCACAAAAGCACCCAGACCTTATATTGTTATCCCTGTTCCAAGAAAAACTGATGATAAAACAACGGTTTACAGTTGAATGTAATTAGTAGTAATACATATACCCTTGAAGTAATGCATGGTGAGAAAGGCTGGAAACAAGGACAGCATGGAATGAATGATAACATAGCACTGTCCACAGCAGGCACCCATACACTGAGTGCACACGAACAAAGGCAAGTGTCAATGGCTACGCAACCTCAGGCCAAAGCAGCTGGAAGAGAAAAGATGCCTGTGAAACGAACAGCTCCAGAGAACAGAGAACCAAGCGAGCAACAAGACAGAGATGGCATGACAAAATCCCTCAAGAGAACAGAAGAGGCCACAAAAGAACTCATGGGGAAGACACATGCGGTAGTCAAGTATATGTTTCCACTCATACTAAGAGCAAATAAACCACATGAAGAGCTGATCAAGACAACAACCACAACTGTGATAACAAGTACGCCAGCTCCGACGCCAGAAGTAACCGCCAAGTCTACGACACAGCCACGTGTCGGAAGAATGGTAAGCCAAATGTGGTGGGAGGAAATCTACAAAAGAATGCACGAGGGAAGGAAAAGAAACACAAAACCTCCCCCTGTTACTGCAGGGCAGGAAATTAAACCTGCCCCTCCAAGGATAATACCTGAGAAACTACCTGAACGAAAGAGCAGTACACACGCAATCAGAGACATAGTGATGGCCAACTACAGAAAAACGTTCAGAATCAAGAGAAGCCCATATGAAATGGACAATGAACTAAACAACTACTTGGACAGCACAGCCCATCTTGGAAACAACATATGGTACCAGCACATGAAGGAAGTTGGACAAAGTCAATCAGAAGGAGAATGTTTTGTCTGTGCACTCCTGTCATACAGCATGGGAAAATCCAAGATCTTCGTGGCTGTAGAAGTAGATGTCCCTACAGCACACTGTATGTCACACGTAGCTATGTGCAACACCAGAGGACAATTCATGGGAAGAGATGCCTCATTGATATGGGCCAACGAAAAGGACTACCCTGATGAAGACGGGTTTGTCCAGGACATCAAAACAAGAAACAGGGCGCACACCAAGAATCACGTTATTAGATATGAAAACCCTGACGTCAAAGGATCAGGAATAAGGTGGGAAATAAACTCAAGACTGAACGTCCAAGGAAAAACGGCAGAAGAAGCTCAAATATGGAGGAACCCGGGACAAATGCAGATCTGGGGATCAGTAGTTTCCCCTAACGGATGGGAGGAAGGAGTCGCAATCTGCCGAGCTTGGATGGTGCTTGGAGCCTGCAAGGAAGCAATAGAAAACTCACAGAGGTTATGTAAACCTCTATGGCCGAAGTTGGTGAAACTGTTAACATGGGTCGAAGACAGGGGAGGGCCCCTGCAAATAGTACCGTTGGAGAACCCTAAACTGTGCTTCAGAAGTAATGGCACAAGGAAAATGGGGGAGAATCAAAACTGTGGACGAATATATGAGGCACCAGGAATAGCACAAGGAACCGCAGTCCTGATGGACCACTATTGGGCATGTGGATCCAAAGCATACATAAGACTGCCAAAAAATTGGGGGGGGCATATCTACATTGGTCAATGTCCATGTTCCTGCACTGGTGATTCCAAAAAACGATCTGAATCTGGACAGCTTCCCGAAAGCAGTTGCTCATCTAAGAAGGAGGAGATCCGCAGAGCTGATATCCAGAATGAAGAGCGAAAACTACTTTTCTGCCAAATCAGAAGAAGCATTCTATGCGATTCCATACAAACACAGGCTGTTCAGCCTCACTTCAACAGTATTCACCACAATGCTCCTGCCACACATCCAAATTGGAGTGAATGCTAAATGGTTGCAGATAACCAGATGGGAGTTACTGCAGACCATCAACACCACAATAAAAGGATTCAATGTGATCAAAGAAGAGTTGAGAGCGGTTAGACTGATGACCCTCCAGAACAGATGTGTTCTTGACATGATCACAGCAATGGATGGAGGTGTTTGTGCAAAAATCAGAGAATCATGTTGCACATTTTTATACCATCACATGATGAGGAAAATGGAACCCTCACAGAGGCCATAAGCATGTTGACAGCTTTAAAAAACCAGATGACTGATGAAATGGACGAAGTGGATGATGACAGTTGGTTTGGGAACCTATTCTCATGGGTCCCGCAATGGATGGCCGATATATTCAAGTTTCTGGGAGCCTTGCTAGCAATGGTGCTGCTAGGATTCTGTGTTATCAAGATAATCATCACACAGTGCCAGAAAACTGCAAAGAAGGCCATTGGGATGAAAATGATGGTCGATGTCGAACCAGGCTGGAAGCCCAGAGACCTGACAGATGAGGAGATAAAGGACTTCTTGAAGGCCGGTGAATTGGCACCAGAGGGAACAAAATTCACTTATCCCAAGAAACAAAGAAGGTATGAAGGCAAATGGATTTACTGCAGTCCAAATGGACAATGCCAATTGATGACCTGGAACAAAGATGAGCATGTGAGAACAGCAGGAAGTTTGAAAGGAGTGATAAAGATATGGACACCCAAATTGCATACATTCACGCCATCTTGTGTAAACCCAGGAGACGATGAGCAAGAAGCTGAGGAATCAAAGAAAATGAATATAAAGGAGGAAGCAGGAGTGGTCGATGAACCGACCAGAGGGGGGAGTGTAGAGGAGACCCCAGACGTGGCCTGCACCCCTGCCCCTCGCTTCGAGGTGCCAGTAAAGTACTCGCCAAGGTATGTGACGTACGAGGAGCAGCTGAACCAACAAAGGGCTGCAATGGGCCTCTGCTCTGTGTACATTAGAAGATCAATACCTGTTGAAATGCCCATAACCAGGCAACCCTGGGCAGCACGGTACCCAATCAGACAACCATACCAGCCGTTGATACGGAACGAGGAGGAATGCCCTACACACGGTCCATGAAGAGACTCCAAAAGCCATAATGGAAGGCCAGTGGAGATGAAACGAGGACCAGAGCAGCTCCGAGAACGAACTGAAGGAGCACTGAAAGCATGCATGCCAGTACTGACAACTGCGTGGATAATTGTAAAGGACAAAGGGGAGAGACACTGTGAAAAACGTATGAGAATGTTGCCATGAGACAAGATGGAAGCAACCGCCTTATTGAACGTGTGTAAATAAGCTTGAAACGCAAGATGCTAAGTAATCAATTTTGCTTGCAATGCTTAGTAGAAGTTAGAGCGGTAAGCGCAGACTGTATACATCTACCTCAATACAGCACAATTTACACGTGCGACTCCATTTTGTATAAACAGAAGTACTCCCAGGCGGCCAAGGCCTGACTGGCCAAGTTTCATATCCAGGCCCAAGCTGAGGAAAGGAGCGGGATCGAAACTTAACAAAGGATGGCTCATGCCGGGGAAATCGAGGTCAACCAGAGAAGGGGAGGTGAGCATGAGCTCACGAGGCTCCAACTTCAGAGCATGCCTGCCCGCCCGTGAAGGTCAAGATAAGAGCGGCTTATGCAGGTGGCTAAGCGCATACAGAATTAAATGCACAAAAGGTTGGAAACTGAAGCAGATTCACGGTGGACCAACACGTGAACAGACAGGCGCAAAGATGTACCACTGCCTGATGTCATCCAGAACCAGAGGGTGCCATAACTTTTCCTGATAAGAGACTACAGACCCGAGGCCATACCCAGCCAACTAATTGACACACAGCCTTAAACCACTGATTGATGGAAGGGAGGCAGGGTGAATCTTGGGACACTAGGCAGCTGGGTGTCTATTCTGCATGCTGCTAATTAAAGTGGATATTTATGAGTAGGGGTGTAACTTGCCCAATCACAAGGGACCATGTAATCTAGGGTCCTATAGACATTGTAACCAATGAGACATCGTACTTGTAGTGACGTCAATCACATGTGGTGTAGAAGGAAGGGCGTAGACGCCCACCCGATAAGAGTTATCCAATCCACTTGCATTATTTCCATATACAGTTATAGCATCTATACTTAACCCTCCTCTTGCTCCAATCCGTCTGCGGGAAGGCTTTCCCAGAGTCTCTCTTGTCCCACATCATGCTGAGTTGAGGCATCAGGCTCTGTAGCCCTGACCCATTCTCTCTGATCAGAGGGGGAGAGGTAGTAAGAGACCTTCTCCTTCCTCCTGTGGTGCTCGTTTGAGGCACTGTGTCAGCTGACCTTGCTGCCCTTTTCCAGTTCTGCCTTTCTTCCTCGTCTTTGGGGGAGGCTGAACTAAACCTCTACCATCCCTCTTTTTCCCCCCATGATTCCGACTCCCGTCCTATCAATGACCTGTGCCCACTCCTCCCCTTATCTAATTAGTATCCTTTCCCACTGTTGCACTCCCTAAGCCCTGCCCCCTGCTCGGTGCACACCTGTCCTCTCCGCCGCTGTGGCTGCCCCTTTTTCAAATTCTGTGCTGGGACAGCCATTTTCCACACCTCTTTCTCCCCCTCTCTCTTATTTGGCTCAGCCCTCTTTTAGACTTGTCTCCCTTCTTAGCTCACCCATGGTTAGAACCTGAGAGAACAGTGCAGTACAGTCACACTTGATGGTTTCTCTCCTTTTGTTGCAGCACTGCCCTAGGCCCTTCTACATCATTCCCCCCCCCTCGTTTCTGCCCCTGGCCTCCTGGTGGTTGCATGCCATCTCAGCCATTTCATTTCATTTCATTAGATTTATAAAGAGCTTTCCGCCCAAAGTGCCAAACAAAAACTTACAAAAAGAGGTACAATTACATGATAGTGCCATGTCAGTTAAAAACAGAAGATGGGAGAAAACACAGGATTCATTGGAAAGGGAAGACAAAAGATGAGCTTTCAAATGAGATTGAAAATTGTGAAGAGATGTAGAAGAGCAGACAGAGAGAGGAATAGAATTCGAGTATTTAGGGTCTAGAAGAGCAAATGAACGGAAACGAGATGAAGCACAAGGGGGTTACGGAACAGTGAGAAGGAATAGTTTCTGTGATCGGATCGACCAAGAAGGAAAGTAGAACGACACTAGTGAAGAAAGAGAGGGGGGAGCCAGACCATGTGTACACTTAAAAACAATTCAGAGGAAATGATAAAGAAGATGTGATTTGAAAGGAAGCAATGAGATGGAGAGTAAGGAAGTACTAATGGAGGAACAAATGGGTAAAGAAAAAAGGAGATGAACCAAGGAATTATAAACAGAGCGAAGAGGAAGAAGATGTGATGTAAGGGGACCAAGCAGGAGGGATGAACAGTAGCCAATGCGAGAAGAAAACGGGAAAGAGAAGACGTTTAGTAGCATGGGAAGAACGAGCATGGCGAATGTTGAAAAGGGCACAGCAACAGGAACAGGCAATAGAAGAGATATGGAGTGAGAAAGAGAGCTAAGGATAAAAAATAACGCCCCAGTTAAGCACAGATGAGGAAAAAGGCAAAGAAGATGGAGGAAAGGAGAGAGACTGCGGAGGAAGAGAAGGAGAAATAGGTGAAACAGGAAAGAATAGAACCTCTGTCTTAGAGGGGTTGTGGTGAAGAAAATGGGAAGACATCCAGTTCTGGATGGAAGAAAGACAGTTCAACACAGTAGAGTGAAGCGTAGACTCAAAGGAAGAAAAGGAGACAAAGGGCCTCATTACACGGTAGGCGGTGAAATACCGTCACCGCCTTGGTGGAAAGGGGAATTACTGCCCCATTCCAATGTTGGAGGGGCGGTAATTCCCCCTTCCACCATTGCCCTTCCCCATTCCCATTTTTGCCCCATAGGGCATAATGGGAATGGGGAAGGCGCTAATTACGGCACCGCAAATTGCGGTACCGTAATTAGCTCTCTGGGTCCCTTTGCGGGTTGGTTTTTAACGCCTCCCTAACCCGCAAAGGGACCTCGTAGTAAGGCGGTAAGGATTTACCGGTACCGATAAAATACCGGTACCGGTAAACCCTTACCGCCTACCGTGTAATGAGGTCCAAAGATTTGTGTGTCATCTGCATGCAGATGAAAGTAATAATAATAATAATTAGGCATTTATTTAGCACTACGAGAGTGCAGCTTATTATTACCCAGGATGAAAGGCTGAGTTTAGCCCCGCCAGGATTCGAACCTGCCACTTGACCGGCTTGTAGTGATGTAGAAGATTAAATGAGGAAATGAGAGCTGAAAGGGGGCAGTATGAATAGAAAAAGGAGAGGACCAAGTACAGAGCCTTGATGGACGCCACAGAGGGAGAGGAAATGAAGAAGAGGTGTGTCCAGCCCAAGAAACAGAGTAGGACTGCTGAGAAAGATAGGAGCAAAACCATTCAAGAACAGGACCAAAGATGCCCAAAGTGGAAAGAGAAGAGACGATAAGAGAATGATCGACAGTACTGAACGCTGCAGAAAGATCAAGAAGAATAAGGATATATGAAAGCTTGGAATGACGAGCAGACAGAAGGCAGTTAGAGACATACACGAGGGCAGTCTCCGTGGAATGAAAAGGACAAAAACGAGATTGAAGAGGTGGTAGAAGAGAATAAAGATTTAGATAACTAGCAACCTGAGCGTAGGCGGTCCACTCGAGGATTTTAGAGAGGAAAGGAAGAAGCGAGGTGGGATGACAATTGGCAGAAATAGAGGGATTGAGAGGTTTTTTCATGCTTAAAAGTAGTGGGAAAGCAGGAATTTGAGAAAGAAGAATTAAAAAGAGGAGCAAGATACGGAAGATGAGGACAGACCTGGGCAATAAGAGACGATGGAAGAGGATCAGAGGGGGAAGCAGTAGGCTGAGTGTGAGCAAGAAGAGCAGAGGTATTAGTCAGCAAGAGAAGGAAATGAGGAAAGAGAGTGTGGAGATAAACTAGGAGAGGAGGAATGGGGAGGAGTACCAGGGAGAGTAAGCGAAGATTAGCTACTTTAGAAGTAAGGTAGTTGGCAAAATCAGAGGAGGGAAGGGATGAAAGAGTGTATAGGTCAGGATATTTAGGAGAAAGGATATTGTGGAGTTGTTGAAAGAGACGACTACAGTGATGGGAGAGGGAAACTGGAAGTTCCGAAAAGTGTGCTTTTTTTGCAGCAAGTAAAGCAGAGTCAAAAGAGGAATGTAGAGATGAAAGCACGATGAGGTCAGAGGGAGAACGACATTTTTTCCAGTGCCGCTCTGTTTTACACAGACAGCAGCGGACAGAGATGAGGTGAGGAGAAAGCCAAAACTGGGAACCTTTTCGGGTAAGAGAAAAAGACTGTAGAGGGGAGGCAGAATCAATACATCCAAGAACTAGAATGCAGACTGTTAGTAGCCGCATCAGGAGCGAGAGAGAGAAGAAAAGGTGGGAGTAGATGGAAGAGAAAATTACAATGAAGAAAGAAAAGAGCCAGAGTCATGAGGGTCCCCTCAGAGGCAGCCCACCTCTGTGGCTGTCCCTCCCCCCTGACAGCCCCCTTTGCTCACTGTCTTCTACTCCTACTATGTTCCACTCTGTTTCTTGTGCAGTGCTCCATTGCTTTCTAGTTAAGTTTGTTCTATATTAATCACCTACCTACATACATACTGTTGATACCACCGAATCCTCAGTGCCTCCCTCAGGACCGCTGGTGCAATAATCACGCCCTCTGTGATGGAAACACCTGTGCCCTCAGTAGGTCCCTGGCCTGCCGCACCCGCCCGCTCTACTAATGCCCCTCCACCATGGGAGTTTGCTTTTTCCTTCCCTGGTCCAGCCCAATGCCCATTTTGCCCATAGGCCCCTTTCCAAGTCACTGTTCCCTATTAAAACCACACCTTCGTGACCGGCTCTGGTGGTCTCAATAGAACACCACCGGATATAGGGCTGTGTGCTGTGCCACTGCCCTAAATGGCCCTAAAGGTCCACCAAATGCAACCAGCCATCACCTGGCAATCTCCTGCATGGGCAGACCGCTACCTGTGCTCCACTGCGCTCTGAGCTCTGCACAAAGCTACCAGCAACAATCACGTGTCCTCTGTCCAGCTGATCCCCAAACTTCCTCTTCTGCCCAGCCAGGCATTTGGGGGCCGCTCTCCACCACAGGCCAGCTCTGACCGGTGAGCAATGACTTTGCACCCGCCATTCTACCATTTGGAGCGCTAGCCTACTCCGACGATAACCAGTGGACTGGCAAATGCTACCTGCATACGGGGTACTATTGAGACCCACTCCATCCGTTGGCAGGATGACAGGTAGACCCCTTTCCTCCACCCTACAACTGCTGGATACTCACCCACCCCAGAGACCTGCCTCCCATACCTCAATGGTGCATGCTGTCTGTCTGGGTAAACCCGGGTCCTTTCTTAGCTCCACGCCTTCGCTTCACAACATGATCAACCACCTGCCTTGCAGCACCTACTGATTTCGGGCCTAGATAAAACTCAAGGGGCCCAGTAGTCCCGCCCTCCTTGCACAAACAGCGACAAAACATTATAAACTTTCCACCACAGATGGTAAAATACTGTTAGCTCTAGACCATTGCCACTCCTGCACTAAACTCCCACTCGCTGCCCATCCCCCTATCGCTGGGAGGCCTATACCCATCCCTCTTATGACCGCGGGGGAGGAGACCAATGCTTCACCCCCCCACCACCCCCGTGTGCCCCCTTGGGGGTGCAGTGGTCTCCTAAAGTAGTGAGCTTTCATCTCCATTGTCATGTGTTTGGAAGAAAACTCAGTGCAGGATATTCCTGCGCTTTTCCAGCATCTAGATTGGTGTGAAGTGCACAATAACTAAATGACCTGCAAAGAAATGTGTGCAATGCCTAGAGCAGGGATGCCTAAACAAAATGTTCTATGTAATATGCATTGTTATTAATTCAGTATTAATGGAACGTGTTAATTTAAAGGTGTACAAGGTTTCATTGTTAACCAAACATACACAATAATAAAAAATAAAATAAAAAAGAAAACAATGGGCCAACTCAGCCAAACCATTAATAATACATATATATATATTGCGCATGCGTAAAACTTTTTTTTAAAATGATCTGGTTATGACCTTCGAAATAAAAGAAAAAGCAATAATAAGCGCTAAAAACTATTCCTTGCATAGGTAATCCGGCCTCTGGTGCAAAATGCATTTACTCCCCTATACGTAACCTGGCTCAAGATGCTTTTTATAATGGACTGCAAGGGGATTTAATGTGGGTTACATGTCTTTTCCTTCATTCTAAAGTATGCCTTTATTAATGTAGTGAGGAAAATCCCAAATTACACAGAGTATGATGAGCCAGAAAAAACCCGGGCTCAATAATGGAAATAGTCAAAGTGAAAGGCAAAACCCAGCGTTATTAACATCTACAATGAAGTGGGGACAGAATGTATGCAAATGGGTCGCAGCTCTCAGCGAGCTTATTTATTTATTTATTTATTTATATTTATTTATAAGGCACCAATCCCAATCACAGGCATAATAGTGTCAACAAGAACAAACAAGCAAAAAACAAAAACAAGAATTCACAAATGAATCAGAAGAGTCAGAAAAACCATGCAAAAAGTCAACAGAACAACAGCATTTTTAATCCAGCCTTGACTCCACTAAAGGGTTGACGCAGTCTTAGGCCCAGAGGAAGAGTGTTCCAATTTCTAGGTGCAGCATAAACAAAAGATCGCTGGTCAAAATGTCAAACTTTGCCCGTGGACTGTGAAAGAGTCCCACATTATTGGACCTCAGTGTTCTTTGAACCGGTAATCAAGAGATACGGGTAGCGAGATAGGACGGGCTGAATCTATACAGACATTTGTGTGTGATGCAAAGAAGACGAAAGGAGACCCTGCTAGCCATGGCAAGCCAATGCAATGCTTTCCTAGCTTCCGCAACATGGTCATTCCTTTTCAATCCTTCAACTGCTCTCACTGCATTATTTTGAGTGATCTAGAGGCGCAAAATCTCTCTCTTGCTTACTCCATGTAACAAACTGGAGCCATAATCAAGTTTGGCTCCAATGATTGCCCTTACAATTGTTGCACGATTCTCATGTGACAGCAAAGGTCTCAGCTGTATGAGCAGTTTAAGATAATAGAAGGTGGGCGACACCAGATTACTCACATGAGCCTTCATGTTAAGCTCCTGGTCAAGCACCATGCCCAGAGTCTTCACTTTGGGAAGGGTGGGGATAACACACCGACTATGTGAAAATCACTATAGTCCGGATCTAGGGCCTCATTATAACCTGTGCGGAATGGGTTTAACGGCGCCGGTAATGGTGCCAGCGCTGTTAAACCCACTCCGCACTATTACGAGGTCCCCTCGCGGGACCCGCTCTGGACGTCTGGTCTTTCCAGACGTCCATAGTGGGTCCCGTGAGGGGACCAGGGAGCTAACAACGGGCCCTTTCGTAATGGGCCCGTTATTAGCTCCCACCCCATTGAGCCCTATGAGGGCTCGAATGGGAATGGGGAAGGACCGGGCCCCCATACTCGGAATGGCCCGGTATTTCCCCATTTAGGGAACCCGGACACGATTTTGGAGGCAGCCATGCCCTTATAAAGGGCATGGCTGCCTCCAAAGTCGTAATGAGGCCCCTAGTTTCTGCAAAAATGTAGCAGTGCCCACAATTATAATCTCAGTCTTCCCATCATTCAATGGCAAATCATTTTCCATCATCCAGGTTGGTATCAAGGAATAAACCACGTTGACTGCCTCAGTGTCCCTGATATCATTTCCAGAGAGGGGCATTAGGCACTGAGTATCATCAGCGTAGCTTGAATATAGCACATCTTTGTCACTGAGCAACTCAAACAAGGTGCAGTAAACAAATTAAAAGGTGCTGGAAACAGGCACAAGCCCTGCAGGACACCACAAGAAATTTCAAAGTTGTCTGCTCTGTGAATATCGGCAAAGATTCTGGCAGTACGTTAGGACAGAATGGACTCGACCCATTTTGCTGCAGCTATAGAGAGGTGGGACGAGTGAGTAAGCCTTGATACCAACATGGAGTGATCTACCAAGTCGAAAGCCGTGGAAAGATCAATGAGCATGAGAAGGACCGTACCTCCTTTCTCGACTATCTCCAACATGTTCGCGCTAAGGTCCAGTAGGGCGGATTCCATACTGTGGGCCCTCTGAAACCCTGACTACCTTTGACTCAAAATCTGGATTTCCTCCAGATAGGCTTGGACCTGCGCATAAGCAGCCCGTTCCAGGATTTTAAGCAGAAAAGGCACATTAGAAATCGGCCTATAATTAGTAGGCACTTTTGGGTCAAGAGGTGATTCCTTTAGCAGTGGTGAGATCCATGTCTGTTTAATGCAAGTTGGCACATGACATTCCCTAAATGACGAGTTCACACATTTAGTAACAAGGGGTATTCATTGTTCAGCACAAGCTTTCACCACTCTCGATGGCCAAGCATCACCTTTACAAAAAGTCGGACTCAATTGTCTCAACAAGGCAGACATTTCACTTTCCGTGAATGGTACAAACTCAAAAGGAGTAAAATGTGCCTCCCCCTCCAATGGAATATCATGGCAGATCACTTTGCCATATACATCCCATGTAGCCTAGGTATCGGGCTGAATCTTTTTTATTTTATTGATCAGTGCATCTTGAATAGAATTGCACCAGTTTTTCTCTCTATTAATCATTGGTGTAACAGGCAGCGGATCCTCAAGTTCCCTCAAGATTTTAAACAGTTCTTTAGTATCCAAATTGGCATTTTTGATCTTTTGATCAAAGGCCAATTTCTTTGCAGAAGCAATAGCATCTCTGCAGGCTTTGCGGCTTGTAGATATTTTTTTCTATTGTCTTCAGTGTTGGACATCTTCCAGCAGTCAAAAGCTGTATGCTTGACCGTTTTATGATGTTGAATTTCATCTGAGTCCCAGCAGTCCGGTTCCCTTTTTTTGGCACATGGCATGATTTTTCTGGTGCCTTTATGTTCATAGCATTCTCAAGTATATTTTGATAAGCCATCACTATTTTATTGCCAGATTCCAGCTGGGGTAATTTGGTAAGAGTATCTTCAAAGAGAGGAGCTAGAATCAAGGCTTAAAGCTGGCGAGTGTTTCTCGATCTAACCACCACTCTTTCCAGTTTAGGTTTCTTGGGATGAGATGGACAGGCAAGGTCAAAGTGAATCAACTTATGGTCCGACTAGGGACATGGCCTCACATCCACCCTATCAACAGGGACGTCATTGAGGGGTTGCCAGGGGGTCGCAATTGCGACCTCCAAGGTCCCCCCTGCTACCCCTGTGGTCTCCCTTGCTACCCCTAAAAAAAATAAAAATAATAAATGTGTTATTGTGCACCATGTGGATTTTTGTTTCTGAAGTGGCTGGCATTCTTGTTCAGGCCTCTTAAAAAACAGGGGGTTCCACAAGTGTATCACTTTGAGCAGTGACCCTGAATAAGAAAGTATAGGAATAAAAAATACTTTTTCTTTCTGGAATTTTATACAATAATTGCTAGACTTATTAAATGTTTATTTCAGGCATAAGGGGTGAGTCACTGATTTAGTCTGTCTTAAACACCTCAAATTCACAATGCAGACAAAAACATCCTAAAAGGATTTAGAGTCGAAAAAGCCTCAATTTTGGACTATGTATTTTGCTTTTCGCAAGTTGCAGTTATAGCATGTTTTTTCTGCTGTTGTCTCTGTTACGATCATCACAACATAGTCCATCTTGGGGTGTACTCGGCCACTTGACAACATTTTTCTGCCTAAAAGCTTGTGTACAGTGTAGAAATATTTAACCCTGGCACATCAAGTGGCCATTGATTTCATTGTGCCACAATTAATGCTTTGTTTTAAAGTGTCTATCTTTCCCATCTCCCTAGCATGCTATTCAGGATGTTTGTTTGCATGTATGAAGTAATGAGTGCCCAGAGTATGGGATGTCCTGTGAGGACGCTGCTTTCCCTATTTTGCCAACCTCTGAAGCCTGAAAAGTAGATCCACGCAGGCTTGACAGGCGGTCAACTTTTCACTAGACCTGCAGATGAATTGGCCTGCTGTTAAATCTCAGTTACCAATTTAATGGTATCCACTACAGAGTATAATTTGCTTTCTGACCTTGAGAACATTCAGACAAGTAATTGCTCATTTTACTATAGCCGGTAAGATAGCTCAGTGGGTTGAGCGCTCGCTGCTGCAATGTGTGTGTTTGAGATGCAGGTTGAAGGTTCGAATCCCGGCCAGGCCAACTCAGCCTTTCATCCTTCTGACATCGATAGATGAGTACCAACACAGGTTGGGTGATATTGTATGTATATCTGTTCTATATAAAGCGCTTAAGTGTAAGTGCTATATAATAACACATCATTATCATTTGGCCTTGAACGTCTGCTTGCATTCACAGTAATTTGGTAATATGGGCCTACACACATTGATATTAACGATACATATGATGGTCCATTCTTGTATGAAATACATATCACATTAGCAATATCCTAACCGTATTTTTTGTAGTGTGAGGGACAATGCTATAGGATGCCACTTCCTGTTTGGTCAAGGGGTAAAAGGTCACATTTAATTGCTTCCCGTGATGTCGCTTCAGGGTGGGGTCAAATGCCATCACTTCCTATGATGTCATCAGAGGTCAATGGTCATGTCATATCACTTCTGCTATCCCACGCATTTTGGTGAAATGAGGTCCCTGCCTATCAATGGTGACTTTCAAGCTGGTTTCCCAGTCCAGAACCCGCCCCTCAACCTTAGCTGCCAGTAGATTGTGCTAATACCCCAGATTGCACAGTGTAATTTTCAGTAGTCGCTGCCGCCAAACCAGATTCATCATGAAGCCCTAGAATGAAATCGCCCAAAAGTATCACCCTTGAGGAAGGTTTCAGAAAAGTAGAGAATATGTGTCCCGGTACTTCTGGAAAATCAGGCATAGCAATAGGCGGGCGATAAACAAGCACAATATCAACAGTTGTGTTTGGGTCAATCAGCACCTTAGCGTGCAATATATCCCATGCATTCTGTGCTTCAAAAAATGACTCTGGGGGGACGATCTATAAATCAGTGCGACCCACCTACCCTGTCCTGAGGTAGGTCCACTTGGAGAATGGTATAGTTGCTAGGCACTGCTAATAACACCACAAGACCTGCTGCTTCATGTAACCAAGTCGCTGTAATAGCACAAATGTCCACTCATTCAGCTATCAAATAATTTGCGATATCCATTGTGTGCTTTATCAGAGAGCAGATATTTATCAGTAAACAAGTGAGTGGCGCCACCAAGAATCCACACCACGCATAATATCACAATTAATATTGTATTATAACAAAAACCAGCGGTCAGCAAGCTGGTGGCATCGGGAAATTTGAAGGTGTTAAAGTACCTAATTCTTGGTCAAAAGTCTCAGGAAGCAGATCAACGATCATATATGGCTTCCTACCCATCCGGGATGTGAACCAGCAATAACCGGCTTCCCAAATGTGCTGTTGCAAATGCACTGCGGACATATCTATCAGGAACAACAGGGTTTAAGGTGAACTTTCATCATAATTAACGTCATACTGTATTAACACCTACGATGTGAGGGTATTCATTAATAGGGATATCTATATGCACATTCTACAGGGGCTGCATTTCTGATTGGTGAATACTTATCTACTGGCTTCTCCTGAGGCCACCTCTAGATTGCAAAAATACTTCATCAATACAATAATTAATTGGCTGGCACAATACATACTGGACAGCCTAACATTGGGGGATTTCGATTGGTTGGCTTCTACTAACCAACCTTGGCAAACCGACGGGTCGTGAAGACGTGAGCCAAATGGGAGTAGGGGAAGAGAGGTCCACGGGCTGCTTTCCTTAGTTCAAGAAAATACCATCCCTCCTCTCCTAGGCCATGAGCCAGGGTAATTGCCTTTGTAGTTAAGCTTGTGCGGCGCCACATGTCTGGGAATATGTGTGAGGGGTGAAGGAGGAGTCTTATCTGTGTCCATTGCTAATGAATAGAAGCGTTCTTGAATTATGGGTCATGGGTGAGAGGACCACATTTGGAATTGTTTCACCCTGCAATTATGAGTATTTTAGCTAATATTAATACACTTGTTGTGGTCTCCTCTACCACTGGAGGCACTCAAGCTTTTTCTTCACTGAGTCTTCTGACTTATAATTATCCTGTCCTTGGCCCACGATGGCCTGTTGTACTTTTCCAGACTTTAGTTAATTTGGAGTATACTTCTCGCATCCTGGCAATCCTTATTGCATGCTTTCTCTGTAGTATGCAGACCCTCCCTAAGTTCTCGGTAACCTTGGCTTGTGCTTCAAGCTACTTCCTGAGCTTTTCACAAATCTGTATTATATTAATTCAGCATTCTGTGCTTTCTAAAAGTCTTAAGACTCATATATTTAAGAGGCCTGTTACGACTTCCATTTTAAAAAAGATGGCTACCCAGTATTCTTGCATTTTTATTTTAGTGAGCTATACTCGTGTGTCGTTCATGTTGCATTCAGCTTATATATTGCATATGTTAGTATTCTTCATGCCAATATGGTTGCAATGTTAATATTCTTCATGTATAAATGCATTTTGAGTGCATATGTATTTCATGCCTAGTGGATGCATAGGTATGGTTCTATGATCAGTTTTAGTTATAGTGGCCGTCTTCAGCTTAGATCGTGTTCAGCCCTTGCTGTACCTGCCTGGCATAGGGGCGGTATGGTTGTCTTAAGGAGTAGCGTTTCTCACCTTTACGATATAGGCCAGGGGAGGGGCAATAACTATGGATGCCACTCATCTGTCTCTCAACAATGCATTTCGACCAACAAGGATTATTTTCCAAGCCTTTGTTCTTAGTTTGTTTTTAGTAAATGCTCAGAATATCTTTAGATAAGTAAATGCACTCCCAAGGTAATTAATTAGAGGCGTATACCCTTGGTTATGCGTTGCACAGGGTGACTTATTTATGAGTCTCAGAATTCACTGGCATTTGATGCAGGCACAAGCTGGCGCTTTTTTTCAAACGATACACTGGGCAGGCTGCTTGGGCCCACTGGTCTCCCAACACGTCATACGGATCGGATTCCACCGGCTGATGCTTCCGCAGACTGGTCATCGACCCAAGTGAGAGTCTCTGAGTTAAAGGTGTTTGGCTGCCAAGATCTCTTTATAACCCTGGCCAGCCGAGCCGCCTAACCGTAAATGGATTGTCTCATCGCAAAACACTGCCGGGTTTATGAGAAGTGCCAGTCATAATCCTGCAGCAGATACGCGCCACAGGGCACCTGCATTCAGCGGCGTGCCAGTCAGTGGGGCATGTGCAGCTGCAAAGAGGATGGGTGCTCATGAGTACCCGTCTTACAACCCTGATCACACATGTCTCCAATGAGAGTACCTTTGTAACCCACACCCAGACATTGGGAATGTGACAATCCAAGGGAGGAAGATGCACACAAACACGGGAAATACCTACCACATTTCTAACAATCAAATAAAATAGGCAACTTGGTAGAGCGCATACATGATCTGCTGTTCTCTTTGGCACCACTGCTGTGTTTGTAAGCTGGGCCCTGGCAACTCTTTCTCTGCATATCGCAAAATGGGGGGGGGTTGGGGGGGGATGCGTGCGTGC
Source organism: Ambystoma mexicanum (assembly GCF_040938575.1). Taxonomy (NCBI): domain Eukaryota; kingdom Metazoa; phylum Chordata; class Amphibia; order Caudata; family Ambystomatidae; genus Ambystoma; species Ambystoma mexicanum. The sequence goes on from NC_090922.1 coordinate 658,153,498, forward strand.
ACACATTATCGGGCAACATCCATAGCCCAACGTTTAAAGTGAAACCTAAGAACCTTTGAGTGTGTTAAAATTCCGTGGCTTTTCACTTTTGACCCCTTTGACGTATCTGTATGAACTTTTCCAAAGATGGTTTCTGTCCCTGGTCCCCCCAAAAATGGAAAATTTGGTGGAAATGTGTGTATAAAGCGCTGAAAAAAGGGTGCGTTGTACTTTTGTTTTGGATTTCCTATAGGAAAAATGAGCATCCGTTTAACAAGTGCATAATCTGGACCTGCTGGAAGGATTTGCTTCAAATTCAGAACAAGTTTCACACAAAGAAGGGCAGCGCTGTGCTTTTTGGCGGTCCAGTATTTTGCAAACTCGTTGATACATTTCACATGCTGCATTGCAGCAAGTAAGAATTTTCAGAATTGAAAACTTGCAGTTATTTTCACCGCCAAAGCTATTAGGTGTTCTTGTGGGAATTTCCATGAGAATACAAAAACTAACTCTCTCAAAATGATATTAGGAAGGAGAGAAGGGGATGTTTGTCTTCAGTGGGAATGTGTGAGGGTGAAACAGGAGCAATGTGGTATTATGAGTGTTTGGAGAGGTCTAGGGAAGTCTGTGCGCCTCATCACGAGTTGGCCAGTATCCCAGCTGTAATACCAGCCAACGTTAATTGCATTACTGCCACCTTGTCACGGGTTGGCCAATAACGGTAAATCCCCATTCCCATTGAGGCTAAGGGCACTATTTCCGCCAGCGATAGCACCGAAAACCTGACGCTAAATGGGATTTTCACCTCCAGCAAAAAGCTGAGGTAACACAGCCCATTTAGCGCCCAACTCGTGATCGGGCCAGCCCTAAATGCGGCAGTAACAGTGTTACCGCCGTATTTAAGAGTTACCACCCAACTCGTGATGAGGCCCAGTATTTTTTTTTTCTTTTTTTCTCGTAAGAACAGGTACTTCTTTTCACAAAACAGTGACGTTCCCATGAGAAGGCAATTGAATATTGGAAGCACGTCATGGGAGTAACAATGTGGTAAAATGATATGCAGAGGAGGGTGATGGTCACTTTGGCTTCATGGTGGATGTGGGGAGACAAACAAGTGAGATTGGGCAGGCTTAAACCTTTTACTCAAGTGAAGAACGTCCAGGAATACAGGCAGGTTTTTTGTAAGTATTTATTTCCATAAATGAAGGCCCTTCCGTCCAAGCTGGATCTGATGACAGAACAGGTTGCTTACTTATATATATATTTATATGGAACCTTTGTAGGTTCCATGACTCAGAGGAGACAAATTAACATGTTGATATAACTTGGCACATGACTGGCAACAACATAACCAAACAAGTTTGAGCGTGGCATTTGACCAAAACATGTTTATGAATGCTGTTAACTGGTAACAAAACATGTTTATTTACTACAGTTACTTGTCAGTTTCTCTAAAGATGCAACTGATGTTTATTTCCTTATATGGTAACTATACTATAACCTATGATGCAAGAGTGAATATCAATAATAACATAATGACAACTTCAAAAGAGTAAAGATGTGGTGAATACATATAACAATTATATATTCACGAAAAGTCTAGCCCTGGGGTGCTGTGCTGACAATGGGAAGTTCTTGCAAGTGGTATTCTAGTGATAAGCGGGCTAACCATCATGTTCCCACGAGATTTTCTCACGGGAAAAAAAGCTTTTTACAATGTCTGCTAAAACATAGAGCAGTCCCTTTTTGACCAAGTCCCTAATTATTGCAAAATGGACAAATGCCATGGTGGGTGGGTGGGCCACATGCTTGTAATGGGGCCTGGGGGGAATGCCATGGTGCATTGCTTATAAACATATCAAAACATTTTTGGTCGGATGGCAGAGATTTTCACGGGCAGAGGGGATTCATTTGAATTAGGTTTGGTCCCCTCATGCTAACAAGGGAGGGATGACCGAGTTAAAGTTTGAGGCATGATGGTGTTAAGCGTGTAGAGTGCTTTGGTGTTATCACAGGAGCTAGCATGATATTCGATCGGGATGCGGGGACGAAATAGCTCAAATGGAACTCATGGACAGCATCTACTCCCATCTCACGAAATGTCACTTCTGAACATTGAGCGATTGAAAGTATTCCACTTCACCCGCATAGGCTACTAATAAATAACACTGAGGTAGTTCCTCTGCGCATTCACGTGAATGTAGCAGAGTGGGATTCATGGTCTGTCCCTTAAACATCAGTGGTGTGAACACCCTCAAAAAAAGGGTCCAACTGTTAATGGAATTAAAGGCAGTTGGATCAATGGTGGTATCTCTCCAACAATCTCATCTAAAGAAGCAGGATTAGAAATTACTAAAACAGTGAGACTACCCTCAGCAGGGACAACCGCCTTGAACTGAGACAAAAGGGTAGGATAGCACTGCTCTAGAAGAATGTGCACTTTATGCCACTGGTTCCATGTCATAATGTCCCCACAAAAATGTCTCCCGACTAAAAGGTCACAGTTTCTTGCATAGGCATCAGTACATAAAACATGTGGGGAACACCCCCGCAACCCCAAATTTTGTTTGTATACAATGGGAGCAGGGGGACATCCCCGCAACCCATCCCCATACATAATGTCACCATATATAATGTTGCCAATGGCTTTTCCCAGCGACATTACGTATGGGGACATTATCTATTGGGACCTTATAACCTGATACCGTGCCACCATACTCCAAGACAGACAACGCATGTAGGTTTGTAATGGCCAGTGGACTCCTAGGATTGGAATAAGTGACTCTTGCCTCATTTTACTCCATCTAAATCTGACGGGTGAGATTCATGAACAAGTCTTTCGGTGAGCTGCAGGAGTTTTCTCTGGATGAAATAATAGGGGCAGGCGGCATGAATTTGGTTCTGAAGGCAGAATTAGACAGAACAGCCCACTCTAGATGTGATGAATCAACTTCTGTGGTACCAGTGGTCCAGGGGTGAATATCGGCTTCTAAACCATCAATCAGCCCCACACCTCCAACACACCAGAAAGGATCTGAACAGATTGGAATAACAAGCAAATTATCAATCTCCTCGTGCAATTTTGGTAACGTGGACGGAATGACAGGCTTATCTCTGAAAGGTCGTGGATCATTGGTTAGTTGAAACACAGCAATGATATAATTATTAGCCAATGATAAAAGGGAACTGTGCAGTCAAAGGTCTATAACAAATATCTACTTTATTATTATCACAACAGACAGTTCTAGCAACACTACGAATACAACCCAACCTGTAAAGAAATGTAGAGGACAGACAGTTTCAAAGAAGGAAAAGGGATGCACTTTGGATACTGATAGGAGGGTAGTCGGTATGGTTAATAACCACAATAGTTCAAGGTTACTTGGCTTCAGCACTAAGGGAGCAATGGGTCTTAAAATGTCTCTAGGGGCCTTCTGGAAAGGACCAAGGGGACAGAACCGCAATGTAACTTGTGCTGTTTGTGTTCTTGATGCTTGACAATCAGCTTCAGGGTGCTTTGCAGGCTTCCGGCACAGAGTTGAAGATGGAAGTCAGCTGTGGTTATCAGGTGGCAAGACAGTGCAGCGAGTGAAGCTGGATGAACGCTGCAGGCTAGCCTACACGCTGGCTCTGGGTCAGGCATCATCTCAGTGCTGGTCAGCGGTTCTGAAGCAGTGCTCCAGATGTCTTGGATGTCTTTAAGCGACTGCGGCATAACAACGGTAAGCATTGCAGTCGGTTGCACCTCCAGGAACTCGACTGGCTCGAAACTTTCCTTTAAGGCGGACGTCGGTAGATGCTCGTCAAGGCACTTCTCCCAGCTTCTTCACTGGGCTTGTGTGATCCTTTAAGGCGGACATCCCAAAGATGGGGAGTGTGTTGCAGGCAGCGGCCTTGTCCTTGGTTTCAGGTTCAGGGACTCTCTGGTACTTACCACCTAGGAAGCTTGCTGCAGAGCCTAGCAGGGCATGCCTTGTGCTGGCTGGGTAGTGGTTCTGGAGCTGCTGGAGGGCCCTCTGTTTTTGGTCTCTCCCTCTGTTCCATGGGAGATGTTTAGGGTAGAGATACTGCTTCCCTCTTAGAGGTCCTGACCTTCCTTCACTGGTGGAAGATGTAAGGCAGACTGTACCTTCACAGGGTCCTGTGATGAGCTCTTCTTGCTACTCCTTGTGAAGTCTTCAGATGATCTGCCAAAAGAGGGTCTCAGCCCTCTTTTAAAGCCAAATGGGCCACACCTTCAAGAACCAATCCTAGGGTCCCCACCAACAACCTCCTGTATGCATGAGGTCATAACCAGAGTACTTTGCAACAGGAAAGGTAAAGGGATGAAAACATGTGATACTAAATCCCAACCATCTTCCTGTCTGCTGTGGATCAAAGAGTCTCTCTGGTTAATGGATATGTCTGTGGTTCTGGAAAAAAGCGGAAGGTCTCCTTTGAAGCTGCAGCGAGACCTGACTCTCTGGCTACTGCAAACCTCATTCCTGTACCTTATGAATGGGGTACCCCTGCGGGACGAACTACTGTAAACACGCAGTCCCAGACATGACAGCTCACTGTCATAGATACTGAGGGCGGGAGCTGGCTTTAGGTTGACACAGTTGTATATGAAAGGTTGTTAGGGTTTCCTGTCTCATTTGTTAACCTCTGCAGCCAAGACCCATGTTGGCCTGTTTGAAGTAATCTCTATTAGTATGTTAATTATGTTAATCGCTGCCACAAGCTGCAAGTCCCAACAAAAGAGCAGGGCAGATCCATGGAGCCTTTGTTAGTTAATCAGGCTGACGATGGCAGGGGGAAAATGTGACCCTCCCCCTTCTGGAGATGCATCATGTACCCCTGGCTGTCATATCCCAACTAAATATGACAGGGCAGACTGTGCCTGTAGTCTGTGTCCACCCAGAGTACCCAGGTCTATGCATTTGTCGTGCTGTTAGCATATGAAAATGTGTGATTTAGCCCCACACATTTTCTTGAGGTTGGTCTACCACCATTACTCACCGTGCGGTGGCTCGAATTCCTCAGACTACATCCCCTGTGATTGGCACAGCCGTCATATCCCTACAAAGCATAATTTTAGATTAAAAACAGAAAGATGATAGCTGGATGAATCATAACCTTTTGCATTGCTTTGGGATGCTCTCAAGACCATGGTTATGGTTATGATTGAATCAAAAATGTCCAGCCATCAAACTTCAGTTTTGATTTGTCACATGGAGTGGGGTAGATATGCCCAGACATCTGTCCGAGCTTGCTCTGGTAAGATACCGGCTAGATACCGAATATACATCTGATTGACAATGCGCATTGCGGCTGAAAAATGCTGAGGTTTGTTTTTGGTCTCATGCAGAATGTATATGACCTTGCAGTTCCGGTTAGACTGGCCCTATTGGGGTGAGAAAAAAGCATGATTTGCATATGGCCTTTACTCTTACTCTACGGAGGCGGCCTCTTACAACGCATTGCATTGTATCGCATTGCAATGAGGTGCGGCTTGACACGCAGCGTCCTTACACCGCAGGGTCCTTTCCTCTGATGGGCTAACGGGTTAACGGATCGAACGCGGCTCTGTTTTCGTGCCGCAAGCCAGTGTTCACTCCTAGCTGGCGCGTCCCCCAGTGTTCCTGGACGCCCCACGGGGGGGCTGCCGTGGTGTGGGACCTGCCTTGGGGGTGATTGTATCGGCGCTTGCGGGACTGTCTGTTGCGGTGCCGGCACTGGCTGTCAATGTTGAAGCGTGGCTCTTTTTGCGGTATTTGTGACCGCTTGCTGCGGACACGGCCTCGGAGGTGAGTGCCCTTGAGCCGTTTTTCACCTTCTCGGCTTTGTCTCTGTGCTTCTGCCCCGAGTGCCTGGTGGCTCTGTGGACTATGCTTTTAGGGCATTGTTGACATTGTCGGCGCTGTGCATGCACAGTGTTGAGTCTTGTGGGATTGCACACTTACCAGGAGTGCCTATTGCTTGTTGACCTTTCGCTGTGTGTGGCCTCTTTGGATGTGTGATTTGGGAGGAGTGTGAGTCCCAGTATTGTCACCACGGTCCCGGTCTGCACCGTTTGTGCTAATTAGAGGTAGCGTGGTTCACCTGCCAAAGTCAAACGGATTTGCAGGCAAAATGCCCAGGAGACTGCGGGCTTAGGCCTTTGATCCTGGGCACCTTGGTACTTTGTTTCCTCATCAATCCTTTGGTCTTTAGGCGAGAGGAACTACCTGGACAGTTCCCAAGGATTGTGGTTTATTAATCCACTTCTCTTCATCTTTGAAGTGTATAACCTCCACTGGACAACCTCCATACTTGCCATTTAACATTGCATTGGAGAGCGCTTTTGTTCTTGAATAGACAATCCTGGTTGACCTTATCATACACCTTTTATAGATATGCAGCCGGGTAAAAGGTCCTCTTGTTCGACTTACAATCTGCGTAAAACGAAGACCTTACCCTTTAAGGAAGCTATGGAGACTCATACGAAGGTTGCTAAACCTAAGAAGAATGCGAAATATGCCAAGCCCGTGTACCATGGTGCTATCACTGAGGTTTTTCCAGTAAATCCACCTCCGGATATTAACTCAACAATCATTGAGGAAACGGTAGTCCCCGGCCCGAGTGGCAGTACTTCATTGAATACCACCAATTTTGATGATATTGACAACAATTCTCTCTTGGATATATGTTTAAATATCCAGAGAGGGATGTCATCACAACCGCCACTGACGATAGCTAGCGGCTCTTCACCTCACAACATTAGCAACATGAGTACTCCGCCTGGTCAACATAACTCCATTAGAAGCAGTGGACGATTGTCTGCTTCACCTAATTTAGCAATGGCATCAATGGAGGATGCACCAGACGCACAGGACAATGACTTGGACTGCCAATACCCCGGCTCAACCGAGGTTGCCGAGCTCCAATCATCAGTTGCCGCTCTTAAATTTGCGCTCAAGATCCTTCTGCAAATGTCAGGCCGCATTTTGACCAATACTAACATTCTTACCTTGGCATTAGAACAGAAGGATCACCTCCGTGAAGAGGCAGAGGTTAACTTATCTGACGCCTTGTGCAATGTGAAATAAAGCACTGACCGGGACAATATGGAAGAAGCTGAAGTTGTACCATCAGAACCTGTCAACGGCGCTGATAGCCAAGAAGTAACTCAGGAGAATGGCTGTGAACGTGAGAAGGCACAAAGCCCCTTCATCTTCTTTTCACGGAAGCAACGTAGGTTGGCAAGGAAGGCGCTCAAAAATAATAAATCCAAAACTAGTGCCCAACCGCCTACTATTATGCCACAGACAGGGCTGGATACATGCTCGAAAAAAGCCAAAAAGAGATTTGCTAAATCAGCGGCACTGGAGCCTATGATTAAAGGATCCCTCTCTGGCTGGCTTGTGCCGGAAGAAAAAGCCATCAGCTCGGTTTCTGATGAGGATCTTTTGAAAGATGTGGTATTAGACTTAGAACTTAGTCCACCTGTATGTTCTGAGCAACCAGCAGTGACTGCACACGAGAGCAATCCACTTTTACCTGTGCTTCCGGAATTGGGGTACGACTCTAAAGACATTAATGAAAATCGCATCTGCTTCATCAAGAACTTATATCGGAGCGGAAAAATACTTGGCTAGCGCGTTCAGAGCTACTAGTCAGACTTTACTCCATTCCACAACTCCGAGTATTGAAATCAGATGATTTTCTGTTTGTTGAGCATTTGATAGGACCAAATCCTTGTGTCTCTGCCCTACATTGCACCTTCCTGTCTACAGCGCGGCTGATCAGGAAATACAAAGAGGAATTTAGGACTGTTAATGTCGCCATCGATGTGGATCTGAATGAAATCGATCCTAACATCGGCCCTGTTGTTGCAGCCCCAGACCTTGTGTCCATTTGTCCCAAGCTAGCAGAAGTAAAAACATCTTGAACTTACTGAAGTACAACAAGTTCTAAAATGGGTCTCGGAATCCCTTCTGGGGGTTTTACACAACCACTGATCCTTTTCCCTTCTTTCTTGGAACTGTAGAGGTTTTGCCCATTTACTGAGAACCGAGGGTTCTGTCGACCTTTTGTCTAAACACAGTTGTATTTGTCTCCAAAGACTTGGGCAACGGGCCCTCTGCTCTGGGATGGTTTTGTGGTATATCAATCTTTTGCAAAACAGGGTATAAGGGGGCGCCCCTTTGGTGGTTTACTCATTGGGGTTGTAAATACGTCAGTCTCTCGTAGAGTGCATTGTGAGGTCGATGACTACCTTATGGCAGTAGAGGTTGAATATCAAGAGGAAAGTTGTTCCCTTAGGTTCCTCCTTGTTAACCTTTACAATCCACCAGGAGCAGTCATGGCAGAACATTTACAAGAAGCACTGCAGGATTTAATGGCATCTTGGACATTGAAACCTGGTAATGCGGCAGTGGTGGTCATGGGGGACTTCAACTGCCACATGACGGGCGAGGGTTATACATCATCTAACCTGAAGCTTAATACAACATGCCTGATGATGCACGAGAAAAGAGAGGCTGAGGGACTGGGCTGGTTACAATTGTTCGCTCATTGGGATCTTGAGATGATCAACGGCCGTACGCCTGGTGATAGGCCAGGGAAATATACCTGGACTAACGGTAAAGCTTCCAGTATCCTGGATTATATATTCATGTGCCCCGAAATTCAATCAAAAGTTACTGATATGAAAGTGATAAATAACTCGAGTGACCACTCGATGCTCCAATGTTTTCTTCAATTACCTAGCCATACTATTCCTACACTTAATATTGGTACTATTAACATCAATAGTGCAGGGTCTAGAATTATATGGTCGGAAAAAAACATTCGATCAGCTACGGAAGCCCTCAATTACACCTCTTCTGTAGGCTCCCTAGATTTTAATACTATGACCATTAATGCCATTGAAGAATGGATTCTGACATTCTCAGAAAAACATGCTGTTACTAAAATGTCCCACATGATAAGAACTGAGGGTGTTAGTCGCCCCTACAGCAAAGGAATTAGAGATGCCAAGAGAGGGCTGAGAGCTGAAATGCGTAGCATTAAGACCTTGAACTTACCAGCAGCTCTTCGTAGTGAGAGAGTTAGAGAAGCCAAAAATTGTTTCAGAACTAGTGTCAAGCATATATAAAATATTGAGAGAAACTGCACCTATCAAAGGCTAGTGCAGACCATCTGCACTAGAGATTCCCGCAGTGTCTGGTCCCTATTGAATGAGACTAGGAAGAAGGGTAAAGCCCAACTAGCCAACCCTATTAGTGAGGATACTTGGATAAAATTCTTAGAAGGACGTAATGTAGGGGTAACCAATTTGCATAACTCATCTTTGCATATGGCCCCCTTATTTCCACCATTTGAAGTATCCCCTGGGATTATTATGAATAAAATTTAAACTCTTAAGTCCTCAAGAGCCCCTGGTCCCAATGGGCTGGCTAATGTGGTTATCATGAACTATCCTGAATTTTGGGCGGAGGTACTCTCCATACTTTTTGAAAAGATCTTAGTTCAGGGGAGAATCCCTCTATCTTGGCACAGAGCCATCCTTATTCCCATTTTTAAAAAGGGCAACCCTGTTGATCCTAATAATTACAGGCTTCTGTCCATGCTGGATTTTACAGGTAAACTTTTCGCTTCATTATTGTTAAGCGAAGTACAGAAATGGGTCGATGAGACTAGTGTGGATTTCGGCAGGACTTTTCTACATCACATAATCTTATGGTGATGGATGTATTTCGTACACGGGCACTCACTAAGGGGCATCCTCCTCTATATGCCCTTTACATTGATTTCAAGGCTGCCTTCGATTCCATCCCTAGAGATAGACTGTGGCTGAAACTTGAATCAATGGGATGTCCGGGAGGGCTTTTGTACTATCTGAGACTTCTGCACCAAAATACCACGGCTCGCCTTAGGTTAAACCAAGAAGGCAACATGACTAAAAAGGTGTACCAAAATAGAGGGGTTAAGCAGGGATGTGTTACCGCACCCCTGATTTACAACCTCTATGTATATGATATCCCTGCAGTTCTAGCTGAAAGTGATAATTGTCCCCCAAAAATTGGTGAAGTGCCTTGCACTGTACTAGCATACGCCGATGACTTGGTAGTGTTTTATAACACCATCAGTGGACTCCGGCGCTCCGCTACCACTTTATGGGAATATGCTAGTCTTAATGGTCTGACTATCAACTTAGACAAGACCAAAGTTCTTAGATTCACAGGGAAAAGAGCATCCCGTGCTAACTTGATGGTGGGTAAAATCATCATACCCTTTGCGCCCTCCTATCGTTATCTTGGAATTGAAATCTAGCCCAAGGGCGATTATCGCTACTGCAGGCAGAGACGCAAAATCCGAGCAGCACAAGTTACTGCACTGATTGCTGCATTCTCAAACAAGCAGGGCGGCTACACGCTTTGGGGGACACGGCACCTTTACATCCAAGTGTTCGTACCCATGATCACTTATGGTCTGGAGGCTCTTCTCTCTTTTGATTTGGCTTGTCTCCAAGTAATGGAGCGCACATTTTGGCGTAGGATATTGGGATTGCCCCCAGGAGTGCCTATGGCCTTGATTAGACTTCAAATGGGTCTCCCATCACTAAAAGCAATTGTCCCTAAAAAGAGAGCCAGACTTTTTCTCAAGATGATTAGCGGCTCCTCAAATCCCCTATTGTCTGTGATACACCAGGAAGTGATCAAAAAATACACCACCTCACCCCTTTTCAAATTAATGTCAACATTTCTTACTGACATAGGTTGGATACATAGAGGGGCAGCTTATACTAAGGAAGTTCAAAACGCACTTGGGAAAAGGGTGGATCTTTGGGATTGGCTCGAGAACTTCGCACCTCTGAGTACTCTAAGGAGCTGCCAATTTATCAAATACAGACTGTACACCTACATGAAGCCCCAAGCATATTTGAACCTCTGTCCGACGAAAAGGCTCAGACGTTTTATCATCCTGTTCAGATTGGAACAATTACCCACTCTGAGGAATATGGGAGCCAGGGAAAATATTCCTGTGCTTGAGCGAATTTGTCGCCTTTGTAAATTACCTGAATGCTTGGAGACAGCCAAACATCTCCTTACGGAATGCCAGTCATTAATTAGTACAACAACATTGCATCTTGCAGAGTTTGTTCATAATCTTCAAACCATTAGTGAAATGTCATTTTGGCTTTATTGCACAAACACCTGCAACATGCATTTGTTCATAGCCCTCTATAACATATGGTAAAACATTGAATTAAAGCTGGGCCGGTTCATTTGAATAATTTGTGCCCTGTAAGGTGAAGTAAATGTATGCCATTGTGGGACTGGTTATCGGCATACTACACACATCTGCCTAACTCATGATTCTGATGCAAGTAGATCTGTAAATATGTATATCAGCCCTTAATATGTATAAGTATGCTCAGCATATCGGGGTAAAGATGGTTATAATAATATTTCATTTTTGATTTTTAAGCCACATTTGATACATTATTAACTGTTCATTCGATGTTTAATTCATTTGATTTGATTATTATCTGTTTATTGTTCTTATTGTTATTAATGTATAATTGTTTATCATGTGTAAAGTTTGAATTTATTTTCATACTATATCACATTAAAGTTTATATATAATAAGGGCAGGAATTATACCAATGACTGCACAGACCTAGAATGACATGGGGTGACCTATTATTTCACTGCACGCAACAGACTTATAGAGCAAACTGCAAACATGCATAGCTTAACCATAGTGCTTAGATCAGATTGAATATATTAATTAGAAAGAGGAATGGATTTATAAGTTTGCAATTAGCATTACAGTTATGTGCCTTTTTTTGGATTGTATCCAGGAAACGTACATTTAGGATTATTTCCCATTATTCAATAATGTAATTGTAAATTGATTAACCTTAATATTAATACTATTCTACAATATGTGTTTCCAATGCAAGAATTTGAAGTCCACTCCTGAAGAAGGGTTGTTGACTTAAAATGCGTTGAGATTAAATTCCGACCTCAAACGTGAGGCAAATTTATACTCATATGAAGAACAATTCATTTTGAAACTGCCCCTCTAAATCAATGAATTACATTTTTTTTTTTTTAGAAGAATGCATTGTTTCGTTGACTATATTTACGTGGTAGGTGTTTCTACTAGGAATATAATGTTTCCATGTGTAAGTAATTGTATCCAATCACTGTGTCAAATATATTTTGAGCATGAATACATTTATCAAACTTTTTGGGGAATAGTGTCTTGATTGGACACATTACAAGGGTGCAGGCGGGTTGACTTTCGAAGTTTCTCCAAGGCATTTATTCAACATAAATTGGTGAAAAAAGCTCCCTGGCCACCCCTGGCCACCCCCACACACAAGACAACACTGAGTTCACTTTGCAGTGGAGGCGATGGATTTTTGAAGAAGTAAAAAAGCCGGGATCTGTAAGATCGATTCTCAAACAACATGAACATCAAATAACTCCCGCGGTGCACAGTGGATTAGGGAACGCGATAGGTTGGCCTCCTTCCAGGTGAGACATTGCTGTCCATATAAAGGGGCGAAGCCAGGCGCGTGCAGGAGACCAATCCTAGAAGCCTCACCCTCAAGGGGCCTGATCAGCAATACGCACAACTGCAGGGGGAAGCCTCCTTCCAGGTGAGACATTGCTGTCCATATAAAGGGGCGAAGCCAGGCGCGTGCAGGAGACCAATCCTAGAAGCCTCACCCTCAAGGGGCCTGATCAGCAATACGCACAACTGCAGGGGGAAGCCACCCACTGAGAGAACTGGCAGCACAAATGGGGTCATGAGATAGATGGTGACACTTGGGAAGGGGACATGGGTCGCTGACTAGAACAAGCAACATGCAGAAGGCAGTTAAAAATCGTGTACTGACCAAGGCCAAATTAAATCGCGTTTACCAAAATAAGGTAATACTTGTTGGAGAGGCTGCTTGCAAATGGGAGCCATGATGGACGTTTGGTGGGAATGTTCAAAAAGATAAAACTTTTAGTTGAGAGTCTGATCCAAAATAGTTCACATTACAGGAATGGAGATACAAGATGGTCCCATTGACATGCTACTGGGATGCCCATGACAGAAAGAATGTCCTCTTTTTCCGGCTTTAGGCCACCTCCGACAGGGGGAACGCTACACTATGACTGGGCGTGTGGTATTATAGGGCATGAAACATTCTTTTTTTTCTGAAATTAAAGAATGCCCTCAAATATATAGGAGGGTATGGACTTTCTGGAGTACAAGAGATCTGAGAACAGAGACCTTTCATGCCCAGTGAAGCTCACAGCGTTGACCCTTGTTAGCTTATATGAGCCACAGAACTGATGTAATGATGCTGAAAGTGATGCATTAGGATGGCTGCGGCAGGGAGGGGGATAGGGGGGGTAAGCTGAAACTTGCATTTGGGTACAGCTAGGGAGAAATGGCATATGAGGAGGGACACACAGCTTGTAGGTGGTGTTCTTTGGTTATTTGCCGTGCCATCCACTTCCCATAGCCAGGCTAAACACTATGGACATTTCCACCCAGTTCCTGCCCCTCCCAGCCTAAAACACCTCATCAGTGGAACTCTTTGAGCTCACTTAGTTCAAGCATTACCATCAAACGTTGCACTCAAAGTGCCTGGCAGTGTTTTTTCAAAGCAGTCTTCTGAGAGTTAATGACTGAGGGGTCGATTCATGGAGCAAACGTGCGCCGAAAATCCCAGCGCAAGCGTGAGAAACCCAGCGCACGCGCACGCATGCGATTCAAGGAAGACGCTGCGTGCTTGTTTCCCGCTGTCCGTGCGCCAAATCCTGCCATGGCGCATGCGGGCACACACGGTGTGCGCTACGCACACAGCAAAAGCGCACATAGCGCGGCGCACACAACCAAAGTGGGCGGAACAGTGGGCGTAACATGCGGAATGGGGAATAACGCGTGAAAAAGAAGGCATAACTGGGGAAGTACTGCAGGGAACTACACGGAAAACGCCCACACGCACGCGAACAACCCGTATTCATGGATTCTAATACGGGAAACCCGCGCACGGCAAAAGACGCACACAGTCTTCAATGCATCCGCCACACGAAGGCAAGCGGAAGCGTCCCCGCGCACAGTATAAAAGTGCGCACAACCAACAAACACATATATACAGCTACGATGAATGCCCCATTTGTCGCAGCACTGATCGTGGGACACCGCAGGAGGAGGAGAATAGCCAGGGCACGCATTTTCGCACCACGGACAAGCCTTTTTGGGATGCCTGACGACCAGGTCTATGGCAGGTATGGGTTTCCACCCCATATCATCCTAGACCTGGTCAGGGAGTGGGAAGATGACCTTACATCCCCCACCCTTTGCTCCCAAGCATTGAGCCCCTTGGAGAAGGTGCTCAATGTCCTGCATTTCTTGGCCACTGGGTCATTTCAGCGGACTACTGCCATAGTGGGGGGGTCTCACAGGCCACGCAGTCACGCTGCCTACACCAGGTACTGGCAATCATGACAGCGCGCCCCTCAGTCTGCAGGCACATATACATGCCCAGAACAATCGCAGAAAGGCAGGCCGTTGTCCTGGATTTTTACAGGGTGGCACACTTCCCCAAAGTGCTTGGTGCCATAGATTGCACCCATGTGGCCCTACGTCCACCTAGGGCCACTGAGCACATCTACCGAAACCGCAAGCACTGGCGTTCCATCAATGTACAGGTGGTATGCGATGCAAAGGGAATCATCACCTCTGTCTATGTAAACTACCCTGGCTCCACCCATGACAGTTTCATATACAGAATGTCCGCCCTGAGCCGGGCCCTGGAAGCTGGGCAGCATGGCGACACCTGGCTCCTAGGTGAGTACAAATGCCCTTGCACATGCATGCATGTCACACACACACAAATACACAAACCCCAATAATCACAACCATTTACACCTCCGCAGGGGACAGTGCCTACCCTCTGAGCAACCACATGATGACGCCAATCCGGAACCCCACCACACCACCCCAGGTAAGATACAACGCCGCCCATATTGCAACCAGGGCCATAGTGGAGCGCACATTCGGAGTGCTCAAGTCACGTTTCCGCTCCCTTGACCGCTCTGGCGGGCAGCTACTCTATGCACCCCCAGTAGTGTGCAGAATCATTGTGGCAGCATGTGTCCTGCACAATGTTGCAACACGGCAGGGCGTACCGGTGGACATGGTGGTGCCCCCACATCCCCAACCACAGGCACAGGCGCTGCCCATGGGAGGGGACAGGGCACGTGGCGAGGAAGCCCGGACCCAGCTTGTGGCCACATTTTTCACCTAAACTCCCACCCCTGCGGAGTGCACACAGGCCTGGCACATACCAGGTGACAATCGATAATGACAAAGAGACAGTCAACTGTCACAACCCTACCACCCTGAGATAGTTGCCATGGAAGTGCCACATTGTCTGAATCCCTAGCTACTTAAACACAAGCTATCCTGTGTGACCAAAAGGCACACATATGACATATGACATGACATGATATGGCATTTGTAACGTGCCTATACACAAGTGTTTCAAGGTGCGACGAGGCAGGGAGGGGGGAACAAGGGAAGACAGACAACGATACTACTAGGCCAGGTGTCATTTAGATTGTGCAAGTGCAGGGGTAGGGGGAAGGGAAAAGTGCAAGGGGAAGGGGGGAGTGCAGTACAGGGTAAGTAGAATAACAAACAAATAAATAGGCCAGCTGGTGGCAACTGCAAAGGTAAGTGCATACAAGTGCTGGGAAGAGGGGGCATGTAGGTTCGACAGACAGTCCTGCAGTGCAGGGGTTGCCAGGGAGGCAGTGCAAGTGGAGAGTGGCTGGGCCAGGGACCGAGGTCGGTGAGAGTGGCCCAGTTGCAGATCCAGTGCAGTTCCAGTGAAGAATTTAGCAAGGGAGAGGGAGAGAGAAAGCAGAAGCAAAGAGGAAGGTCTTGAGGTGCTTCCGGAATCGGAGATGGTTCTCCTCAAGTTCCAGGGAGGCAGGAAGGCTGTTCCAGAGGGAGGCCCCTGCCGCGGAGAGAGATCTACCCCCAGCTAGTTGCTTTGAGAAGTGGATGACCCTGACATGCAAGGTGTGAATCACACATACCTGAAAAACAGACCATGACCATCACTGTTATGTCACTCAAACCCTCCCAAACCACAACATGACATGGCAAGCAATAGCCATACACCAACATAGTACCATCAAGGTACACATTGCCATGTCAAAAATGTACAGTGGCATCAGACAATGATGCCTGACATGGAATCAGATGAAATGACTGACCAACAACCTCCCACCCAAAATAAGTAATTCCCAAATGCATTACAAAAGTTGTACGTAACATAACAATGAATGCCTGTCTACATGCACATTGTGCATTGTCCAACTCCTGCAACACAACACACTGCTCAGCGCACAGCACAGTGAACAGCTATTGTGTGTGATGCACACCCTGAGCATCACATCTAAGCGACAAACCACATCAAAAAGCAAATTAGGCATGTACAGGATCCATAATTGGCCACAGAACATGTGCTGCAGGGACACAGTGGGCACCAGAAGGCAAACAGAGTGTACACGTGGATATCCAAGGGTGGTTGTACATGTAGTGCATCATAGTGCAAGTGTGTGGGTCAGTAAGGACATCCACTCAACATATGCATGTGCAATCAAGTGACCATCAGTGTCCTCTACACATCACATGTGAACATTCACCATGTGTACACCCCAGCATGTCAAACCACAACTATCCTCTCACACCTGAAAAGTAAACACAACACATGAACAGGCATTGATCAGCAGAACACAACATGTACATAGGATACCACAATTACAATGTCAGGGTTCCCATCACACTGCAGGGCAAGGCAACTATCAACAACAAAACACCCCCCTCCCTCACAAATGACCATGACCCACTGAACAACTGCACCTGGGTCATGGAGCCTTCAACCCTCAATTTCACCTGGCCACAGGATCACCCTTCCCCTTCGTCACCATCTCCCACCTTGTGTGTAAAAAGGTGCCTGCACCCTCAGAGTCCACCCTCATTTGCAAAATCACAAAATCCAAGCCAGAAAAACGAACCAGAACACCCTCCAGTAGATGACTTGACGTATCAGTACCTCACAAAGGCCAAGTACTACCACAATGATGTAACAACCAAGGTAGCACAGTAAAACAATGTCACAACAGGATGTGAACCATGTGTGGTACATAACATAGAATGATGCACCATGAACGGATGTGTACTGTCACAGGTCCCGTGTACAGGCGCAGGAGTGGCACGAAACAACCACCCCCACCGTGGCCCGGGTGCCTGCAAGGTCAAACTCACACAGGCCTCTGAGACCCTGGTGGGGAAGGAGGGTCAGGGATATGCAGTCGGGACAGGTGTTGGCACACTGGATAACTGGAATGAGTGGCAGGAGAGGGGAGGAGGAATGACACATGAAAGTAGGGAATGCACGAAAATGTACTACCTGAATGAACACATACACAATCCGAACAAACTTGGACATCATTGTCATGGCCTTCTGTAGTCCAGGCTTAGGAGTGGCACGAACCAACCACCCCCTCTAGGGTTTTGGCACCTGCAAGTTTGGGGCTTACACAGGCATCCGCAACCCCAGCGGGGAAAGAGGGTTAGGGAACGTTGCTTGGATAGGTACGGGAAGCAGGAACACCGGGTAGAGGGTACAGGGTTTAAAATTGGATAGGACTCCGGGTGATTAGGGGAAAACAAACATACCAAATTGAATTACACATTCATCCATGCATTAGTGCACCCCCCAGCAAGCCTATGCAGAGCAGTTTGAAAGTAAAACAACAAGACACTTAGCTCTGGTTTTGAGTGCTGGCCTCCTGCCTGCGCACTCTCAGGTCCGGTTACAGGAGCACTTCAATGCTGCAAAGAGAGCCACAGTTAATAATATGTCCGTGCCCATAACACAAAACACACCACCAAATATGCCCCATAGCAAAAAACTACTCTACAAACAGACAATCTGGTGTAGATGCTTCGTACCCATATGTAACATTACCCCTGTGATGGGTCATACACAGTCAATGCAGTAAGTCAGCCGCCGGTGGGTGCGTGGCAAATGGAACACCAATGTGTCACAATTCACACAACATGCAATGTTCCCTGGGTAAGCAAACAGACCCATATAGCAAGGCATGACTTCAGAACAAGTCGTGTTCCACCATGACCAAAACAAAGTAGGCAGTGCATGTTTCAAAATGTACATGGAAATGAAATGCGCTGCACCCGAATATGTGCCTTGCTGTATGTCCCTGTGAGCTGCCCCTTTCCATGTCTCGGAAGGCTACATGGTTGATACAAGTGCCTCATTAGACCTTGGTGTACCGGAGGGTATGTGCCACTGCCCCTGCAGGTGCCCCAGACAACCTTACAATCAATAGCCATCAGTCCACCAACACATCTGAGCTGTATTGTGTGCTTCAACACCAATATTCGTCCAAGCTCACCCTCAGTGCTGTTACTAAGCCTGCATGTGCAACTCGCCTGGTGCAAGCTTTGCTGTGTTGTGGCCCCCCTGTGCTGCTCACCTTGCCTGGAGTTCCTTGGAACACGTCAGCAGTTCTAGGATGTAGGTCTGCAATCCCTGTGCCTCTGCTTGTGCACACATGTGCATGTGGGCACCAACAAACGTGTCCAGAATTCAGACGTCCAATGGGCCATGTCTGCTGGCAAAGGTGGTCTGGAGGCTCATCCCCCTGCAGAAAGGGCATGAAACACATGATTAATGCTTTAAAGTCATCTGTGTGTGTCTCTTCAGGCATCTCATTACTGGACCATGTCAGAGACTTACATCGGAAATCACACCATCAGTCCGTCCTTCACATCCAAAGTGTGGAACACACTATCTACGGCATGAATTGCAACAAGCACGTGTACAGTAAAGATAAGAAACATACTACACAATGCATATCAATGAATGTACACATTAATCATGAAACACCCCATCTAGCAAAAGCAGAACAGTGGACAATAACACCGCAATCATCCCCACTAGGGGTGTCAACACAAGTTACACAGCACCAGACATGCCACAGATATGACAGTCCAAAGCCCTTGTGTAATAGGCTGTCACACCGAACCATCCTTGCGAGCCCATGGATAAGGGAGGCAGGAGTGGCATATGTGAGTCAAGGACCCCAAGCAGCAAACACATACACAAGACAAGCCTGAAGGGCCCAGCTGGAACAGACAGTGGATGCCTTCAAAAGCCACAAAGCACCGCACCGTCACATGAAAGCACAATAGAAAAGCAATTTTAAACTATATTAACTAATTACACTAACCATGAAAAACCTACATTACCTAATTAAACTAACTATCAAACAGAAACTTAACTAACTAAACTAAAAGAAAAATCAAAAATGGCGACATACGACCCGGGGGGAGGGGAGGCACCCAGGAGGGAGGAGGTACAGGGTGCTGCTCAACACCCACATGCAATGATGCTGAGCCAAAAAAAAAAACTCCATGGGCTCAACGCCTGCACAGCCCGACCTATGTGGGAGATAGATGGTCGTCCGAGTCTGGCTCATCCTGGAAAGGAGGACGTGGCACAGTAGCCTGGCCACGCCTAGCCGCAGCTTGCCCCTCATCGTCAGCAAGTCTGCCGGACGGGTGAGCCTGGTTCTGTGTGGCGATGTGACGTGGGTCTGCATGCAGAACCTCACGTGATACACGTGCTTCCTCTTGCAAGGTAGCACGTGTAACATGGCGTTCCTCCTGCAAGGCCTGGCTGGACAACTGCTGCACCTCCCGGCAAGCCTGTAGCTCAGCCGAGATGGTACGCTCAAGCTGTGCAAACCTCTCCTCTGCCCGCTGCCTCTGGGACATCATAAGGACACCCAGAGTGGATTTGAGGGAAGCATACTCCTCCCTCAGGGCATCCATGTGCGCCTCTGCGTGAGCAGCAATTGCTTTACGCAGAGACGACATTTCAACCTGGCATGCCCTGTCTGAGGCTGCCATGCCCAGCCTGAGCGAGCGGGCCGTGGACCGTGCCGCCTGCTGCTGGAGAAGCACCTGCCTAGCAGGGGGGAGCACAGATCGGGCCACACGCTCCATGCTCTCAGCGATGTTCTCCATTGCTGCCCCCTGCTGTTCTGAATTGGCAGTCATGTCTTGATCCCACTCAGTATACTGCGGTTGCGCGCGGCGACCGCGTTGCTGGGCTTGACCCCTGCGGGACCCAAGGACCGGGTGTCCTCGCTGTGTTGGCACCGCCCGCGGCTGCATGACTACATGCCCCTGTCGACGTGATGTCCCAGGCACATCAGTGACTGGTGTGGAGGGTGACCCTGCGTCCCGATCCACCACGGGCAGAGGAACCAAGACTGTCTGATCCCTCAGTGCAGGTGTCGCGGACAGAGGAGTGTCCACATCAGAATCACTTACCCCTGACACATGGACTTGATGCTCATCCAACTCGACATGGACGTCGGAGTCGTCATCAAGGCTGGACTCATAGGCAGCCAGAGACAAGATGGACTGTAGCACTTGGGGGTTTTCGTGGCCTACCACCCCACGACCCCCACCTGTGCCGGGTTGATGTAGTGGTAACAACCCTGTGTCTGGCATGACAACACCATCCTCCGGCTCCATTACGTCATCATCTGAAAAATAGAGAGAAAAAAGGTCATTACATATGTCAGAAGCACACAACACACACACACACCGACAACAAACACACATCAGGCAGACATGTGACACACAACATATAACCTGGCATGCATGCTGGGTCAACTTTGAATTGCTTCTGTGATCAGACCTGTTGAAAGGTGGCAGTTTCCATGGAAGTGGGTCTATGCAGTGCAGAAAATGTGTACGCCACTCACTACCTACATGTACAAGGACTCCATGGTGTGTGTCAGGAAATGTGAAGGCAGTGCAAGGTCAAATCCAGTCATCACATGCATTGTGCATTCAATGTGTAGCATATCTAGAAGCCAAGCAACCCTCCACACAAGTACAAAAGCAGGGATGCCTAGCATGGTATCAAAAGGCTGACCATAGACCTGTGTATTGACAGGCAGTGTTGACTAGCATCAACAGCTTAATGTGATTCAAGTGACAACACTGCAAATGATGATGGGACAGTAAGCAGGACACATGATGAAAACTCTGGAGGCCGCCCACGTGTGAAGAAGATACTACAACAGTTGGACATAGTCATTGGCCATTAAACAGGCTGAGGCCTGTGAGCCACACAGATTGTCAGACCCTAAACATGTGTGCAATGCAGTACTGACCCACAGTTGACATGGGAAGGCTGATGAGATGCCATGCAATGTATGTCACCGAGGACTTGTATTACAGTGATCATCCAGTCAAGGACACATAGGGGCATGCATGCAATGCACATGGAGCATGAATGGGCACTCATGTCCCTGCGGGACATTTGACCTATGCACAGTACAAGTGAGATACCCTGCATCAAGTGCTAAGGCTGTACCACACGGCATATGTCTGGCAGATTGTACGCTGGAAGTTAGCATCTACACAGGACGCATGAACAGGAAAGTACACATTTGTAAGATTGAAGCAGACCAGTGCAAAGGTGGAACTGGGGTGCAGAGTGGCAGAGGAGGGGCAAGGGAGCATGCCTACATGGAGTCCCCGCATGCAGGCAGAGGAGACATGCACGTCAGTCATGCAATGACATTGTGCCTGGGCTGAGAGGAAGGTCACCCCACGCCACATGCAGAAGGGCCAGTGAGCTGGAACATGGACCGGAGGGGCATACTTGTAACCAGCATGTCAGTAGGGTGCAATAGTGGTGATGCAGACAGTCCCCGTCTGCTCCACATGTCCACCATCCAGCAGAGCAGACATGCATCACGGAAGCATTGCATTACTTACACATCAGAACCACGTACACGTCACATGTAGTGGCAATCATGCACAACACATCCCACAAGTGAAACACACACATCCTCAACAAACACGCATCAACACTCACTGGACTGGGCATCAAAGTCCAGCATCTCTCCCACTCCTTCGACCAATTCAGGTGGTATGAACTCCGCAACGAGTGCCTCATGCGGAGTGAGCTCTTCCTCCTCTGGTGCAGGCCCACCGCCAGTCACCAGAGTCAAGTTGTAATTAGAGGCACGCTTAGCCTTAGTGCTGCGTTTGATGTCATTCCAACGCTTTTTGCACTCTTGCGCCGTGCGCACCTCATGGCCGAATTAACTGACATGTTCCGCAACATGCTTTCAGTGGGAGTCACGGTGGGCAGCCGTAGTCTGACTATTGGCACCCACTAGCATGTCACGGCTGTGGCCACGCACGTAGCCCACGAGGAAGTCCAGTTCCTGCTTGCAGAAAGGCTTCTTCCTCGACGTGCAGGAGGTCGTGGCTGTGTGTGGGGTCCCAGCCTGTGCTGCAGGTGCAACCTTCCTCCTCTTGGACTGTGGCGCAGACCCTGGATGGCTAATGCCGCCCTGACCAGTATGGCCAGTGGGTTCGGTGGATTGAGCCAAGGGAGTGGCAGGTGGAGGGACGAACAAAGGCCTGACTTGTGTCAGTGGCATCTGGGTGCCCTCTAATGGACCCTGCGCAGCAACATCCGCTGTGGCAGGGTCATTGACCGCAATGGTCCTGGTTGGCAGACTCACAACCGGGGTGTTGTTGGGTGCATCTGCCCCTGCACTTGCCAACACCCGGCTGTTCGGGGCAGCAGATGACATAACTGCCCCAGGGACACGTGTCTTGGTCTGAGCAGCCCTGCCTGCCCCTATGGTTTCCCTGCTGGCCTGTTGGAAATCTACCAAGGGCTCCTCAAGTGCCAACGCAGCCTGCGCTGGCAGACCCTGAGCCTGGGTGGCGGTGTCCACAGCTGCACCTGCAGCTACCACTACCCTTGGGCCCGTGGCAGTCGATGGAACGGACTGCCGGGTCACACGGGCGCCAGTGCCAGATGCAGAAGCTGCATCCCCTGGAACCACAGGGGGTGGTGGCATGACTGCACCGACACATGACACAACATTGTGCTCAAGTGGCGCACCCCTGCCTCTTCCCCCTCTGTGGCCGCCCTGGACACCCTGGAGTCCCCCTACTCCCTGGTCATCACGGCCACGTACCCGACCACGCCCGCCACGAGGAGTACGCCCAGCTGAGGCGCCCCTCACCTTTGGTGTCCCCCCAACCATGGCACAGATGTAGTAGTGCCGGCACAGATGGAGTAGTGCCAATGGGAGGTGTACACCACAATTGACCTGGGCAATTGGGGTCAAGGGGGTGGGAAGCAAGATGTTAACAGCCCCCCTGCACCTGCAAGGCTGTATGTGACCCCGGTGATGTAGTGACGGGTCACGCAACGCTCAGGCACCCCAAAACTGCAGTAAAACCGTGCACGCAACCCTGCAGCCTACGTGCGTGGAATCAACCTCCCGCCGTACGCGGTGGCACCCAGTAACACGAATAACGCGTACGCGTGGGACACGCAGGCTACTATGACCTCGAAAATGGGTGCGATACACAGGGGCACCCGCAGTGGGAAAAATAGCGTGTGCGACTCACCGTCTGACTAGCGCGATTCAGAAAAACACGCGTAGCCAATACCCCCGCCAAAAGAAGAGATACGTCCTTGATAGCTGTGAAGTTGTGATGGCGCGTGAAACAACAGGAAGCAGCAACACACGCTGGTCTCCACGAAAGGCACGTACAGCGAACTGCTGCCCCCGCTCACCTTTAACTCGTGCTGAGGGAAACACCCGTGCGCGTCACGTCACATACGCGCATGGGCCCTTTCCTCGGATTACACGCATTCCCACGTGGACGTGCAGTTTTTCACGCGCGCTAAAACGCCCATGCACGCCTGCGCACGTCACGTCACAGAGGCGCTTGCGCTTTAAGGGCCTTCTGTCCAATGAAATCGTGTATGCGTGCAGACGCGCTTACGCGCTAAGGGCCTTTCCTCGAATTACACGCTGACGTGCAGAATTTTCACGTGCCAAATCACTCAGTATCAAGCTGGCCACGCGTAAGCACACGGAAGACCACGCTCCTGCCCAAAAGGCCGAATTACTGCCCCCCAGAGCCCCAAGCAGCCTCCCACGAGCCATCTGCTGCTGCCTGCCTGCCTGCTGCCACCGTGCCCTGCCATTTGGTGCCTGCACATCAGCCATCTGCAGGGGTCCAGTTGCTGTGTCCACCCCTGCTGGAACAGAAGACTCCCGACTGGGATACCATCGCTCCACAGCCCAGCCCCAGGACCCAGTTGCCCACCCACGCCTGCCTCGGGGGTCGCCATGTCGGAGCAAATACCATCCGAGACCACTGGCGACCCCCAGCCAGAGGGCCAGAGGGCCACCAGCTTCAGTCAGAAGGAAGTTGGTGTCCTGGTGGAGCATGTCCTGGGGCATTATGATGCCCTCTTCGGATCATCACGCGCCGACAAGGATGGACGGGACAGGATCTGGACGGACATCGTGACTGCCATCAACGCGGAGGGGGTGGCAGTCCGACTATTACATCATGTCAAGAAGCGCTGGGAGGACTTCAGGTCCAGGACCCTCAACAAGGCCCAGCGCCTCTTGAAGGCAGCGGATGCTAAGGGGCGCCGGGGCCACTTGTCAGAAGATCAGATGAGGGTCCTGGAAAGCATATCCCCAGTGCTCCATGTCCAGGTCCTTGAGAGGCAGACCCGTCTGGAGTCGAGCGGTAAGTGGCCAGGCATTGCTGTGTGAGACAGGGCATGTTGCAGTGTGCTGGTTGTCTGATACTTGCCTGTATGTGTGACATGGGCCATGTACGCGTGTGTGTGTGCAGGGACATCATGGTCATGCATGTGAGACCAGTAATGTGTGAAGCACACGGTTGGTGTATGTGTTTAAATGCTACATGGGGAGCCCTATGCGGAATGGACACATGAGAGCATGCCAGTCTCTGTTCCTGGACATGGGTGGGGCTGAGGGATGGGTGATGATGCCATGTACATGTATGGTTTCCATGTCTGTGTGTCTGACCTGCGTGTCTGGGACTTGTGAATGCCATGGATGCATGACACATGTCTGTGTCAATGTTCAGATCCACTGATGCAGCCTAGCTATCCTTGCATCCACTGTGTCTGGGGTGTACGAGTCCAGATGGATGAAAGTACGGTGAAGTGTGTGAATGTGATAGGCATGACCCATGATGCATGTGAGTTCAAAAACAACATTGTATGTTTCAAGAGTCCCTTGGACATGTTTGCTTATGTCCATAGCATGCGCCATGCCTGTTACTGCATGTGTTTTGCCTGCACTGACCCATGTGTTGTGGAGGGACAGTGCCACTCATCTGCTATTGCTTCCTGTCTAGGGGACCATTGTACAGTACCCTGATGCTTGTGTTCTATGTCTCCCTCTACACAGCGCAAAGTGAAGAAAAGGGCGGAGACGGCGCTGTGGAGCAAAGCGGCGGGGATGCCCCCACGGCTGCAGCGGAAGGGGTGGGTGAGCCCCCACAGGGGCTTGCAACAGTGGAAGACGGTGTGGAGCCATCCAGGTTGGTGGTTTCCACAGAGGAGGAGGAGGCCGCTACTGAGCCGCACATGGGGCCTGGTGGGGGCATCCCTGCTGGTGCAAGTGGTGCAGTCCAGGGGTAGGGGCAGGAGGCAGCACAGGTCGCAGTGGAGGTCCCTGTGCATGTCACTGTCCCTGACACTGTCACTGCACCACCATGCACCAGCAGGGATGCCCCATCCCAGGCCCGTCCGCAGGTAGGGGGGATGTCCATGTCATCTGACGAGGGGACCCCTGGCCGTATGGAGAAGGTCCTGATTGGTGTCGCGTTGCGCACGGGTGTCATTCGTGATGAGGTGCGAGCTTCCCGGGGGGAGCACGCACGTCATCATGAAGAGCACCATGCCAACGTGGCCCAGTTGGGAGCGGTCGTGGTCGGGGGTCTCATACATGTGTCGGGCACTTTGGCGACCCTCTCCTCCTCTGTGGAGGCTATGCGCCAGTCGTTCTCCATGCCGTCTTCCGGCCCAGATGCCACCAGGGCCCCCTGTGGACCTGCCCCGACCAATGCAGCCAACTCGGTGGGGATCCCATCCCTGCCACAGTCGGGAGTCAGAGGTCCAGCAGGGGTGGACACACCAGCAACTGGATCCCAGCAGATGGAGGATGTGACGGCATGATCGGGCAGGGCACGTGCACGACGGCGTCAGTGGATTCCATCAGCCTGGATGCCGTCGTGCTGGCACAGGCAGTTGCGTCGGAGGCAGCGGCAGGCTCGACGTGGGAGGCATCATGGCTCGGGGCCATCAACATCAGGGGCGAAGGCATCGGCCGGAGGGCAGGAGAACCCTGGAATGGGAGTGGCTTCCGTGTGGGAGCGGTTGGGCCAGCAGATAGGTGCGGAGCGGCAGCGGGCAGAGGAGGAACGGGTCACAATGGTCAGGGCGGAGAACTCCATGCGGAGGGCGCTGAGGCGGGCTGAGTGCCTCGAGGGTCTTCGCAGGGAGTTGGAGCTGGACACTGCTTTATCCCTGCGAGACCTCGGGGCCAGGGAACATGCCCGCCTCCAAGCCATTGAACAGGAGTTCGATGATGCACTGGCCCATGACAACATCCAGTGAGCCATTGGACTAGCCCGCTGCCCTTGTAAATAGTTATGTAGTTAGTGTTATGTTTCCTTTGCTTTTTTCTTGATTTTGGACCTTTTGGACAATGGCCAACATTTTTGTATATAGTTTTTTTATTACGTAGTATTTTTAGATAGGTTTCATTTCTTCAGTTGGGATCATGGACCCTGGATTGTTTATCTGTATGTAGTTGACTGTTGGATTATGTTTTTTTTTTTGGTTTACCCATGGAGCAATGGTTTTTGGTTTTGTTTTTCCCTTGGATGTACTTTTTTGAACTGTGACTTTGGACACCTTTCCTTTGGATTATGATTTGTGGTTTTTCATTATTTTACGGACATGCTGCTTTTTTGTTTTTAATTCCCATTGTCGTTTATTTTTAATCCCATTTATGTTGCTTTTAATACATTTTTTCATCAAACTTCAATGTGTAGTATCATATCATTGGTTTCATGCATGTCATCATATGGGTTTTGACATTCACTTACACCCATTGTGTGTATGTGAGGGACATGTGTTCATTTACATACTTGCCATTAGGGTTGTATCATGTAATTGGCAATTCTGAGTGGGTGGATGCAATACTTGGGTGGGTGTTTGGCATGTGGAGAGTGCCCATAAGGGCCAGGGATCTAGATTGTGATGACGTGTTGGCTGGGGGACATGTGTCAGGGCCTGCTGGCAGGTGCCTCGCAATGCTGGGGGGTGGGAGTGCAGGGGGACATGATTGGGACATGAGTGGGGGCCTGCTGGCAGGTGCCTCGCAATGCTGGGGGGTGGGGGTGCAGGGGGACATGAGTGGGACATGAGTGGGGGCCTGCTGGCAGGTGCCTCGCAATGCTGGGGGGTGGGAGTGCAGGGGGACATGAGTGGGACATGAGTGGGGGCCTGCTGGCAGGTGCCTCGGAATGCTGGGAGGTGGGGGTGCAGGGGGACATGAGTGGGACATGAGTGGGGGCCTGCTGGCAGGTGCCTCGCAATGCTGGGGGGTGGGGGTGCAGGGGGACATGAGTGGGACATGAGTGGGGGCCTGCTGGCAGGTGCCTCGCAATGCTGGGGGGTGGGAGTGCAGGGGGACATGATTGGGACATGAGTGGGGGCCTGCTGGCAGGTGCCTCACAATGCTGGGGGTGGGGGTGCAGGGGGATATGAGTGGGACATGAGTGGGGGCCTGCTGGCAGGTGCCTCGCAATGCTGGGGGGTGGGGGTGCAGGGGGACATGAGTGGGACATGAGTGGGGGCCTGCTGGCAGGTGCCTCGCAATGCTGGGGGGTGGGGGTGCAGGGTGACATGAGTGGGACATGAGTGGGGGGCCTGCTGGCAGGTGCCTCGCAATGCTGGGCGGTGGGGGTGCAAGGGGACATGAGTTGGTGTTCAGTAGTGCAAGGAGACATGTGCCTTTGCTGGGGGGCATGGCCATGTTGGGTGGGCTGCCTGCGGGACATGACCAGGGATGCAGGGTAGTCCCCTGTGGTGTGGGCTGCCTGCAGGGGCCGTGGAGGGTGTACAGGGAACCCCTGGGAGGGCCCACACTGCCAAATCACGTGTGGGACTCCCCGGCACCCCAGTAATACACGTACCCAGCTGAAATCGCGTGTGAAACTTCCCGCGCACCCCAGTAATACACGTACCCCGCTCGCACAGGGCCAATCGCGTGTGGAACTTCCCGCGCACCCCAGTAATAAACGTACCCCGCTCGCACAGAGCCAATCGCGCGTGAAACTTCCCATGCACCCCAGTAATACACGTATCCAGCTGAAATCGCGTGTGAAACTTCCCGCACACCCCAGTAATACACGTACCCCGCTCGCACAGGGCCAATCGCGTGTGAAACTTCCCGCGCACCCCAGTAATACACGTACCCAGCTGAAATCGTGTGTGAAACTTCCCGCGCACCCCAGTAATACAGGTACCCCGCTCGCACAGGGCCAATCGCGTG
Organism: Ambystoma mexicanum; assembly: GCF_040938575.1. Classification (NCBI taxonomy): domain Eukaryota; kingdom Metazoa; phylum Chordata; class Amphibia; order Caudata; family Ambystomatidae; genus Ambystoma; species Ambystoma mexicanum. The sequence continues at coordinate 658,182,012 of NC_090922.1, forward strand.
TGGAACTTCCCGCGCACCCCAGTAATACACGTACCCCGCTCGCACAGGGCCAATCGCGTGTGAAACTTCCCGCGCACCCCAGTAATACACGTACCCAGCTGAAATTGCGTGTGAAACTTTCCGCGCACCCCAGTAATACACGTACCCCGCTCGCACAGGGCCAATCGCGTGTGGAACTTCCCGCGCACCCCAGTAATACACGTACCCAGCTGAAATCGCGTGTGAAACTTCCCGCGCACCCCAGTAATACACGTACCCAGCTCGCACAGGGCCAATCGCGTGTGAAACTTCCCGCGCTCCCCAGTAATACACGTACCCAGCTGAAATCGCGTGCGAAACTTCCCGCGCACCCCAGTAATACACGTACCCAGCTGAAATCGCGTGTGAAACTTCCCGCGCACCCCAGTATTACACGTACCCCGCTCGCACAGGGCCAATCGCGTGTGGAACTTCCCGCGCACCCCAGTAATACATGTACCCCGCTCGCACAGGGCCAATCGCGTGTGAAACTTTCCGCGCACCCCAGTAATACACGTACCCAGCTGAAATCGCGTGTGAAACTTCCTGCGCACCCCAGTAATACACGTACCCCGCTCGCACAGGGCCAATCGCGTGTGAAACTTCCCGCGCACCCCAGTAATACACGTACCCAGCTGAAATCGCGTGTGAAACTTCCCGCGCACCCCAGTAATACACGTACCCAGCTGAAATCGCGTGTGAAACTTCCCGCGCACCCCAGTAATACACGTACCCCGCTCGCACAGGGCCAATCGCGTGTGAAACTTCCCGCGCTCCCCAGTAATACACGTACCCAGCTGAAATCGCGTGCGAAACTTCCTGCGCACCCCAGTAATACACGTACCCAGCTGAAATCGCGTGTGAAACTTCCCGCGCACCCCAGTAATACACGTACCCCGCTCGCACAGGGCCAATCGCGTGTGGAACTTCCCGCGCACCCCAGTAATACATGTACCCCGCTAGCACAGGGCCAATCGCGTGTGAAACTTCCCACGCACCCCAGTAACACACGTACCCAGCTGAAATCGCGTGTGAAACTTCCCACGCACCCCAGTAATACACGTACCCCGCTATTACAGGGCCAATCGCGTGTGAAACTTCCCACGGACCCCAGTAATACACGTACCCAGCTGAAATCACGTGAGAAACTTCCCGCGCACCCCAGTGATACACGTACCCCGCTTGCCGTGCTGGTACAGGGTTAGCGCAGCCCTTTGCGCTGGATTGGGGATTTTGATGGCTTTTCCCTGCGCAAGGGACGTTCTTGGGGGTGTAACTGGCGCTGCTGCAGGGTCGCTGCGCCACTGTGCGCCACGGCTGGTTTTGGTGGCTGGAATCCATGAATACGCTGTGCGCGGAAATGTATTTTTTATGCATGGAGAAGCGCGAAGCCCATTGGTGGAGTTAACGTGCCATAACCACTGAAGAACCAAACCATTTGTCCCTTTGGCCCTAGTAACATGGCCCTTAACACATTGGGCCTCATCATATCCGGCACGATACCACCAAACGGTAATAACGTTCCCGCCACTGGCAGGAAGGGTAGTTAGTCCCCATTCCATAGGACTCCATAGGGGGGATTGACGGTATTACCAGCACTGGGGTGCGTTAGTTACCTCCGGCCCTGGCTGGAAGTTAATCAGGCCCCCTCCCACTGGTAAACTTGCGGTGCAGAAAAGTGACGGTAAACATTATGACCAGCACGTTATTTCTACACCGGCAAACTAGTAGTGAGGCCCATTGTGTATATTACGGCCTGCATGCAGTGTGCACTAGAGCGAGAGAGAGATAGGTAGAGAGAGAGCGCAACTTTGCATCTCGGTATCAATGATACATACATCATTATATGTTGTTTGTTAGTAGCTGTGTAAAAGAGATTGCATCCTTTGGCATTTGAAACAAACAAAAAACTATCATGGATACGGATTTTGTATTTTCAGAACACTTCTGATTGGTCAACAGTGAGAGTGGGAATGTAAACAGTGAGTGGCAAAAAAGGGAGCCACTTGCGAAAAGGATTGGAAGTGATGGGGAATGTGGGAGACCATGTAAAATATAGCAGAGGGCAAGGCAGAGAGACGCAGAGGGATGGAGAAAAGAAGACACTGGGGTCATTTTCCAAATCCTCAGATCAGTAAAAAGTGGCAGTAAAATTGCTGCTAACGATTACTGCCACTTTTTCTGATAAATGTTATTTTGTAGGATTTGTCAGACAAAGTTGGGGAGCCGTGCAGACTTTAGATGTCCGCTCTTTTCCCACTCAATTTGACAAATCTGCATGGGTCACTGCCATCACGAGATGTCCATGCTGCCACCAGGGACGTCATTTCACCAAAATGCCAGGGGTAGCGCAAGTAACATCACACGACCCTTGACCTCGGATGACATCACAGGAAGTGACTTCATTTGACCCAACCCCGAAGTGACATCACAGAAAGCAAAGGCACACAACCTTTCATCCCTTGATAAAACAGGAAGGGGCATCACATAACATCGTTCATTAGTACACAACGAAAAATGTGGTTACAGTATCGTTATACTGTGATATACATTTCATACAAGAATAGATCACCATATGTATCGTTAATATGAGAGTGCATAGGCCCATATTACCAAAATTTACTGTGAATACAAGCAGGCATCCAAGGCCAAATGATAATGATGTGTTATTATAAAGCACTTACGCTTACGCGCTTTATATAGAACAAATATAGATACAATATCAACCAACCTGTGTTGGTACTCATTTATCGACCTCAGAAGGTTGACAGGCTGAGTTGAGATGTTTAAGAACAGACTAAATCAGGGACTCGCCCCCTGAAGTGTGCCTGAAATAAACCTTTGATGAGTCTAGCAATTATTGTATAGAATTCCAGCAAGACAAATTATTTGTTATTCCTATTCTTTCTTATTTAGGGTCACTGCTCAAAGTGTTACACTAGTACAACTCCCTGTGTTTTTTTTAGTTTTTTTTTTAAGAGGCCTGAACAAGAAAGAAGCCACTCCAGAAACAAAGTGCCACATGGCACTGGCCACAGCCAGGCAAGGAGCTTACATTAAAAAAAATAATACAATAATAAACATTGTTTTTTAGGGGTAGCAAGCAAGAGACCACAGGGGTAGCAAGGGAGACCACAGGGGTCGCAGTTGCGACCACTGCCTACGGCCAAATGGCGTCCCTGGCTGCCACCATACCAATGGATTCATGTGGAATTTGCCTGAATTTACCAAATCCGTTTTAAATGCCTCCCATAGTCATTAATTGTGCGTAGCATTTGCACTTTTCCAAACAATTTTCCCAACAAATAATGGAAAAGTGAAAAGTAAAGGGAATTTCCCCTGTGATTTAATCTTTACTTTTCCACTATGTTGTGGAAAGGATTAAAATTGCCTCAAGGGGACATTTTTGCACAAAAGTGCAAACCAGGCCCACCCCCCCAACCCTCCGTGCAATTTCCATTTTGGGGAACAGGGAATTTGAGAGGTAGAAGTGGAGTACGGTAGTTATGTATGAATGTGTATGTGCTGCTTTACACATTGTGCACACCGAGCTGTGAAGCAACAGAGCGCTGTACAACACAGGGGTAATGTAATAGGGTGCCGTTCCTTACAGCACTATTGAGAAACTGGGTGTCAGTATTTTGCATTTGTATTTTACTGGGATTTATTTACTGCTTTCCCCAAAGCCGAACAGTACAAAATAATGAAATACTGAATAAATAACAATGAACAACCCGGTAATTTTAGGAAAGCAAAGAAAGAAGGTGGGCTTTTAGGCGAGAGTGAAGGATGTGGCGAGATAGTGGGGAGCGAATATCAGGAGGAAGAGAGTTACAAAGTTTAGGGTCAAAAAGGGAGAAGGAGCGGAAACGGGAAGGAGCACTGGGAGGATTATGGGAAGATAATAGATGGAGAAATTGTGATAGGAGGGTTCTGGAAGGAGAGTATGGTGAGACCGGGGCAGCGAGGCATGGAGGGGCAAGTCCATCGTAGAATTTGAAGACAAAACAGAGAAAATGGAACAAGAGAGGGGAATTACACTGAAGGAGCGAGATAGACAGTAGAGAGGGGGAAAGAAGACCAATAGTAGAGTGAAGAGGGGTAACGCGGGAAGAGGAAAGGCCCAATAGCAGAGTGAAGAGGGGTAATGCGGGAAGAGGAAAGGCCCAACAGCAGAGTGAAGAGGGGTAATGCGGGAAGAGGAAAGGCCCAATAGCAGAGTGAAGAGGGGTAACGCGGGAAGAGGAAAGGCCCAATAGCAGATTGAAGAGGGGTAACGCGGGAAGAGGGAAGGCCCAATAGCCGAGACAAGAGGGGTAACACAGGAAGAGGAAAGGCCCAATAGCAGAGTGAAGAGGGATAACGCGTGAAAAAGAAAGGCCCAATAGCCGAGTCAAGAGGGGTAACGCGGGAAGAGGAAAGGCCCAATAGCAGAGTGAAGAGGGGTAACGCGGGAAGAGGAAAGGCCCAATAGCAGAGTGAAGAGGGGTAACGCGGGAAGAGGAAAGGCCGTTGAAGAGAGCAGAGCAGTAGTCGAGGTGGGAGAAGATAGAAGAGGCCATGAGAAGTTTAGCGGCATGGAAAGACAGAAAGGTGCGAATAATACGGATGTTGAAGAGGTGAAAGCAACAGATATGAGTAGAATATGAACTGAGAAAGAAAGGGATGTATCAAAGTTGCCACAAAGATTATATGCAGAGAATGAGAAAGACAGGCTCAGAGGAGGAAAAAAGAGTCCAGGAGGGAGTTGGAGAGGGGATGGAAAAGATGAGGGAAAAAGAGGATTTCTGCTATCTAGGGACTGGGATCCAGGTAATGGGATGACGTCCAGGATTTAACAGCACAGAGGCACGCAGACGAAGCACCAGCAGTTCAATCCCTTGCCCTCGTCTCTTATGACAGAGAAAGCAAAGCGTGTTCCCAATGAATCACCCCAAAGACTCCAAAGTAGACGAGTCATTGAGCAACTCTTCCCACATGTTTCCATCCATACCAGCGTTTGTGTTTCTCTGCAGAATTCCACGCCTCTGATTTTAGTCACATACTTTGATTTTCAGTACATATTCATTGCATGTACCTAGGGAAAATATCCTCCAAAAAAGCACAGGAGTCATGTATAGGGGGCGGGGACTACTGCTGAACAACATTGGTGTCCACTGTTCATGCTACAATGGTAAACTGTGACTTAACTGGGCTAGATTAGGGCTCCAAACACCGAACAAAGAAAGGCATTATATGTGTTAGAAAGGGGAGGGGCATGAATAAAATGTACATAAGAGACCCCAGCAAAACCGGAAGGATAGCTCAGGGGAAAGGTGTTTGTCTTGGAAACAAGACAACGCAGAGTAACACAGGTTCAAAACCTGGCCCACACTTAGAGACTGGTTTCTGGTATTAAGTGTGTTATGAAAGTTTCATTCATTATGAAAGATTAATTTATTGGCACAGTCCTTACAGATGTGTTTTATTGCAGCAGAAAACACAGAAAGACCTACTCATTCCTGACAGGCCTAATAACACGATGCAACACCGTTAAGGTCACGACAGGCCCAAAAAACATCAGTACCAGCCACGTGGATCTTAAATAGAGATTGACTCCTTGGAGGGACACAGACATCACCAGCAGTGGGATGCCTAGTATAGCAACTCACCAACCGGATGTTAGCATATCTGTTTACAGCCACCTGAAACTCCAAGGCCTAGCAAATCTCTCCTTAGAGGGAACTAGTGCTCCCTCAGCACCAACAAAGTTATAGCCATTGCCACCTGAAAAGGATGTCCTTTGCTAGCAAATAGAGTTGACAATTCAAGAAAGTACAATGGGCTTGATTCCAAGTTTGCCAGTGCAGTCAAATTTTGATGGTAATTTGTTTTTTTGGGCTGTTGACTTCACGCTCCCAAACACTCCCTTATTCAACAATAACGAAGCGCACCAAAGTGCACGAAGAATCAGCTTTAAATACTTTATTCATAAAGTAATTGGGAGGTAGAAGGTACAAGACGTTCTCAAAAAACCTCTGCCACATCAGGGGTTATAAACCAAACACAATACATTATCATCATTCTAAAAAAACAATAATACAGCCTGCTGATTTAATATTAGCAAGCAAATACCTACCTTATTCTATATATTAAAAATACTCATTAGTATATGTGCTTCCGAAGCCGAATACTCATTGGCCAGTCCCTAATTTCTGGACCCACCCGTGGTCTATCCCACTTGACGAGATGTCACTTCATGAGATTCATCAGAAAACCCTTTGATTGGCTGGCAGCACAATGTGCAGACACTATTACTGAAATGGTGCCTGTTGTTACTCCTACAGCCTTGGATGTTGCACTTATCCTCAACAAACCAATTATATTTTAATGTGCAGGGCGGGATCAAAAGGTTGCCGTGGTCAGAAATAACAAAACGTACTCCCATCTCGCTTTCTCACACCGGACCCCAATCTTCCAGGCAGTTTGCTAACCTTGGACAGTTTGTCATGTACTCCCTCACTGTACACACTGTTGCTTGCAGGTGCATAATATAATTGAATCAAATGGTTACTTTATCGTGGTGTGGGGCCAATGTGCAGGGCCCATTTCTTCCATTTATTCATCTTGCTACTGTATTCTTCATGTGCACCCTAAACCTCTACTACCGTGGTCGAGGAGGGGCGGGGGGGGGGGCTATGTATTCATCTTGCTATAATATCTTTGCCAATGTGACTTTGCACCTGGCGATTACAGCTTTGCGTGTTTCTCTCTTCCATCAACAGAAACAAACTAATTGTTGCATATCTAGGCTGACACCATTTTCAGCTCCTTATCGCATCCTCCCTCCTTTCTCAACCTTGGCTTCCTCAGCCTTCCAAACACTGCCGTGAACCATCTATCATCTGCTAAAGCACCTATAGATCAGGATGCCAGTGCTCTCTCGGGTGCCCAGGCCCTAGCGTTGACCTTGGTGAGAAGGACGGGCGGCAGGGAATGGGCAAGGCAGGAGAGCAGGAAAAGAAGAAAGGTACAGGGGAATGAGGTTGAAGAGCATCATAGGAAAGGGGAAATAAAATAGATATGGGCAGTTGGGAGCCAGGCGATCGAAAAGTGGTGAATGAAACACAGAGGGCCACAAGATGGAGCAGACTAATGGGAACATGAAAAACTGAAAGACAAAAATGTGAGAGGCATGGTGGAAGAGGCGAGTTAAATGGGACACATCATGGAAGAGAAAGGTAAGAGTGAAGCAAGGGGAAAAAAGCAAAGTGCAGTGGGACCAGAGAGAGGCTTATTGCAAGTGAGCAGGCAGGCGCTTAGCTTGAGGCGCAGTTTCCTGCCGGACACCAAAGCGAATTTCTCGTTTGCCCGAGTGCTAGTGCTAGTGTGAAAAGCAGATATTTTCCAGACCTTTCCGTTTGTTCCTGCCTGGGAGGCCGCAGCAACTTTTCGATCAGAGAGCACCTAAATCATGCTGCCCTGTTTAGCTGCCAGCAGCATCCCACTCAGGCCAAGACATGTGAAAGCTGTTAGCAGAAGCATGTCCGTGGAAGCGTGCATGTATCTGGCCTTCCGGGGTCCTTTCAGGGTCCTAAAGCGTGCTAAGAGACGCCTACTGCACAGGCCCTCACATGGCTGTGGAGTGGTAGCGTTGGACAGGCAGATAGATAGCTCGGACGAAGGATTGATGGAGGGATAAGTGAAAGGAAGGATTTTTCTCTGAGAATGTTTAGGGTGTCGAGCATGTGCGTCTCCATAGCTGCCGCTAATGAATAGACACTGTTCGCTATTTATGAGTCAAGTGTGAGGAGACCATGTTTCAAATGATCTTGCTCAGATTGTACCATGAATTTAGCTCTTATTGATTAACACCCACTCCCCACCCCTTGCACAGACCCTAATGCTAGCCCACCCCCTACCTAAGTAACAAACTCTTCCAACATATTCTCTATTTATAAGTCAAGCGTGAAGAGACTACGTTTCAAAATATCCTGCTTAGATCGTACCATGCATTTAGCTCTTATTGATTAGCCCCCCCTTGCACAGACCCTAAGGCTACCCCACCCGCTACCTAAGTAACACATTCTTCCAGCATACTCCTGGCAAAACCAACAAGCCCATGCTACCAGGGTGCTATTGCTTTCTCTGGCCTCTGGAGACTTGGTCCAGTTACTCTACATGTGCTTTTAAACTTTTGATTAACTGGCACCTGGCATCCAAATGTTTTTTGTTCTTTTACCTAATCTAAGAGAAAGATGTCTTGCTCTTGGGAACTGTTATCTTTTGTTCTGCTTTACAGCTAGCCGACCCTCTGTTTCCTGCACTAACTTTAGAAGGGGGCCACATAGCCTCTGATTGGCCTGCACAAGTCTTTGTTTCAGCAGCTTCAGCACACCAAATTCCTTCTGCAGCTTTGAGGCGTCCTTGGGTTCTCCATTCACTCTAGCGTGGCTGCGCCGTACATTTTCTCCAAAATGACCACTTGTCATGGTTACCTTTCTGCATTGATCAAGCACTATGTACATTCTTATACGTTTTGCATTTCATCATATATATTGAATATATGTACCCTAGTGTCTATTGAATAGAGGTAACATTTCGTCATGTCTAGGTGCAGTTTGACCTAGTGTCTCTGTGACTTCATGGTGAGTGTGTATTTGCTTCATGTCTGATGCGTCTACGTGTGTCAGTTTTGGCGCTAGTGCCATTTTGCTCTTGTCAATTTTGGTTACAACATATCCATTTTTGCTAGGGCTTGCAGATTCATCTCTTCTTCATTCGTTCCGGGGTGAGGTCAGTAGGATTGTCTAAGGATTGTCTAAGTGAATACCGTCTCCCGTGCTTGCGATACGGGGGCAGAGAGGGTACAGTTTCCATAAATGGTGCGTGACTTCCATTCCTACAATATTGAGGCGGGGAGGGGCCTTCATCTGCCTCTCGACATAGATCTTGAGCACTACCTATTGCTGGCCCATTGCATTGTAGGAGACACAAGGTAAATCTTCCAAGTGCTATTTCAATGAGTCCTGATGTGAGTAACTTGAATGTGCTCAGTGAGTCAAGAGAAGGGATAACTGGTGTCGTTGAATGTGTTCCTATAGTGAGATCTGGTGTGTGGAGGTTCTAGCAGTACTTCGCAATCTGATTGTGAAGTGCAGGAGCCAAGTCCTCATCTCTTTTTCAGGTGCTTTGGGACAAGTACCAGTGTTTGACCAGGTTATGGTCCAGATAACCATATTCCTATACAACTCTTCGGGGCTGGATGCGCATCCACCCTACAATCAGCCCCATTGCACCAATTAAATGAGGGATGTTCTCTACATTCAAATCCCCCTGTGCTTCGGATGTTGAACCAAGATGGCAGACGAGTAGCCTTAACCCTCCATTTGAGGAAAGAGGCCAGAATACTGTAAAGCACTTAGGATAACAGGGTGAAGCCAACAGGAGTCTACACCAACATTGAACTAGCCCACAGTCCACTCACCGTGCATCAACATGGCTAACAAGTAGAAGGCTGGAGATGGAGTGTCCGATGGGCAGAAAGGGTCCATCACAGAAAGCTTTGCACGAGGAACTCAGTGACCACCCAATTTAGCCCTCACCCAGCCAAAGCAAGGCAGTATGGAGGATATAGAGGCTGAAAAGACAATACTGGCAGAACTCAAGCAACTAATATTCGGATGCAACAATTGGATTGAGGGCAAGATAGACACGCTGGTGATCACTGTATCACAAATTGGAAGCAACATGGAGAAGATTAGGGTACATACAATAGAAGTAGACCACGGCACCTCTGCATTGGAAGACACAAAAGAGGGACATACTCGAGCGCTGCAATGCTACAGGCAACCGTCATGCAACATGCAGCTAAAGTGGGAGACCTGGAGTACCGCTCACAATTTAACAATGTGTGTATCACGGGCACCCAGAGGGGTGTGATAAAGGACCTACGGAGACCTTCCTAGAGGGCTTCATACCTAAAATACTGTAAGAAGCAGAGTCCCTCCATGATACATAAATAGTGCACAGAACCCCATTGCATCGACCAATTCCCAGTGCATTGCCCAGAATGGTGATGATACAGCTAATGTGGTACCAGGACATACTCAGGATCCTATCTGCAACCAGAAAGCTGGGAGGGATCACCTTTGACTGCAACAAGATCGCTTTCTAGTCAGACTTTGGGGTTGGGATCCAAACATGCAGGAACATTTTCAAATAGGTCAAGAAGCTTCTTAGGCAATGGGTTCTCATGCGCGCTTCCAACCTGGCTAGTCTCTCCATAGATGTCAAGGGCAAACAACAGTTTTTTGATGAGCCACAGATGGCGATTCACTACATTGAGTCCCTGGCCTAAGCACATGAAGCAGATAAACCATCCAATAACATGGACATACCCGTAGTGTACTCGACAACATGAAGGCAGCAACATAGAACTCTGTTGCTTAGAATTTCTATCATTGGCAGAAAAAAGAATAGGAAGTGACACACATATAGAAGTGTGACGGCAAATAACAAGTGCTAATTTGAATTCTGATAGGAAGGAACATGGCTGACCTCCGATTTCGTAACTCCAGGTTCCTTTACCTCAACAGTTGGGTCAGTGGAGGCCAACGGGTGTGGTGGCTCTGGATGGGGCTCGGGCCCCACCGCCTCTTCTTGGCGGTGGCGTTCAGGGTTGGCTGCCATGTAGATCCACTTAGATGTACCTGGAACAACTACTAACTTAGGGGCAGGCATTCCGTTTGTTTCTCGATAGTAGTTATTACTTTGGTTCTTGCAGCTGAGATAACTGCACCTTTAACAAAAATACCATCAAGAGAAGCCCACAACAATAAAGCATGATAATCTGGCATCAGTACAAGGCCCGTCAAATGTGTTGCACAGGAACAAACTGTTAGGTACACACAAGCGACGGTGGGAGGTGATGGGGAACACAAAAAGAAGGAATCCTAGTCTTTCTACCAAAATCTGAGTTCTGCAGAAGCCCTAGACAGTGATGACCAGGTAGACTGTCATAATTCAATAACCCTTCTGTGACTGTCTACAGCAAAAGAAGGGTAATTTGGAGGGACAAAGCCAGAGAACTGGTGCTGAGCCCCACAGCACGTTGCGTCCAAGTTGTTCGTCATATCACTGCATGTGGGGTTGGAGGGGGTGGTTTACTGTTGATCTAGTTATGGGAGTTAATGTGTTAAAGCCTGCAAGCAACATTTTCAGACACGGGGGAATTGATAGCATGGGTCACCACTCAGAACACTGCAGATTAACATCAGTTATTAGTATGGCGACTGATGAGCTAAGCATTATACCCTAGAACGTCAAAGTCATGCATGGAGTGGTTGAGAGACAAAGAATTCGAGCCTACCCATCCAGGAAGCAGGCAGACATTTGCATATTGCAAGAAACGCACTTTACAACACCGGAGCAAGATAATTTAGCAAAGAGGGGCGACTGTGCTATTTTGCCGTCACAGCTTTGGCAAGGGGGTGTATTGATTAGTATTAGCCATAAATCCCCCTTCTCATTTCACTGATCATTCTCTGACAATGGGGACAGACGCGTAGGGCTGGGAGGTACACTAAATGTTAAGCCAATACTACTATTCTGCACGCCCCAAACATGGATGTTGGCTCATTTGTTAGGAACCTGGCCACATCATTGGGGGAATACTTACATCATGACTGGATATGGGCAGGTGACTTTGATGGCATACTTCACAATGCACTTGACACACCCAGACCAGTACCCAGATCCCTGGGTGCCTCCTCCAGGTGCTAAACGCTACAATTGGTGAATACACCCTGCCAGAATTATGGCCCACTTCCATGCGAAGGAGAGGGGCTACTCCTTCTACTTTGAAGCACAGAGCTCACACACCCGTATAAAGTTTGTCCTCACACAAAGAAAAACGTGGCCATGCTCCCCTCAGTGGAATATCTCGACGGATCACTCTTCAGCCATGCCACCCTCAGTGTTGGCATGGCGGGGCCCCAACAGCACCTTCAGAAGCTGGAGGGAGGCTCTCCACAGATATGATGCGTGAAACAGTATTAATGCAGACCATACTACACAAAATCAGGGAATATTGTGCACGCCATGAACTAGCAACAGGATCCCAAGTAATTCTATGGGAATCATTCAAAGCTTTGATTAGAGGCTAGTGCACATCATTGTATTGTGGGGCGCAGAGACTATTGACAAGGGGGATCACAGACAGGCAGACACTGCTAGAGGAAATGGACAAGAAGATGATCAGTGACATAGCACAAAAGATGTCAACTGACAAATAAGAGGAGGGAACAAATGAAGTTATATGGTAGACTGGGAAGGTATGACTATAAGCAATATACCATCAAACATCAAGATGAAGGGGACACATTCAGTTGTGTACTCATAGCCGGTGCTCAGGGAGAATGTCGAGAACACAATAGACAAGATTACAAATATGAAGGGCGAAAAAACATATAAGCAAACAGATCAACAAAGCATTTGAAGTATATTATCAATCAATCAAATATGTTTATTTCAGATAACGATAAATCGATGAAAACATATGAATTACATTCTGAAATACACATAACATCATAAGAAATAAAACAATCAATAAATTAGCAGAGTTTGGATAAAAAGCAGGTAATATATGACAATGGACTAGACAATTGATTATAAGCACCTGGATAGTGGTTGTCTTAAAAAAGTAAGAAAGCACCATGCGGTTCGCTGGGCCTCAGCCCATAATAAAAACGATAAAGGAGGGCGACAATGTCTAAAATCAAGTGAATTAAGAATGGGTTTCAGAGTCCGTGCACGTATGTCTCCGTGAGCCGGACAAAAAAACAAAATGTGCATTAACTTCTCTCTTATGGTTGGGCATACTGGGCAAAAGCTTCCAGCCGATTCACCAGACCAGACGGCTGTTAATCCTCTAAGTGGTAAGCAGTTGAATCTGGCTCTCTTTATAATGTTGTGTTCAGAAAACATATTAGTCCATAAAAGAGCGTTTTTTAGCAAGCCAGAGGAAATAATGACATGATTCCGCTTGTATGACTTCACTAGTTCAGTTGATTCTCGACACTCTCTGTTGTAGGACATTAGGCAGGCCTTTATTTGGGTTGCCAAGGTTTGGTTCAGATCAACAGGTGCTGTAAAGGCATTCAGAGCATTCATTTTCCTTGGATATGATTTAACATGTTGTAACCACAGGACCCACCTATTCCTCGTTTAATTAATAGAGCTTGCAAGATAGGGTGGGTAAGTTCAACTTCAGGATTGTAGTGTATTGTATTGTATATGGATTTGTAGAGCGCTGCTAAGGCCAAAGGGTATGAATGCGCTAACAGCCACTGTTAGGGGAGGAGAAAACTACTCACTCAGAAGTCCAAAAGATATGCCTTCAGACTATTTTGAAACTGCAGATGGTCAGCAATGTCTCGAAGATTCGTCGGCAGGGAATTCCACATTGTGGGGGCAAGCACAGACAAAGATCGTCCTCAAGCTAACTCAGAATGCTAAGTGAGATTTAAGAGGTGGATTGAAGCAATCTGTCCGGCTTATATAAAGTACGTTTAGAGCAAACATATTCCGCAGCCAATACCGTGAATGGTGCGGTGTAACCAGAAGAGTGTTTAAAACTTAATTCAGCTACCAATTCGGAGCCAGTGAAGCTGACAAAGCATGACAAGAGAATGTGAGAGCCTTCGGGCTCCGAGCGCCAGTCGTGCTGCCGAGTTCTGTCAAATCTGCAAGTGCTGGAGCAGTCCTGCAGGTTTGACCAGGTAGACGCTGTTGCAGTAATCAGTGGAGCCCATAATCGAGGAGGTAACCACCTTAGTCCGTATAGGATTGCACCATAAACAAAGCTAGTAGAGAATTGGTTGTAGAATCAAGTCGTCTAGTACGAAGGTCAAACCCAGATGAGTGCCGTAAGTGCAGGCCAACCATAGCAATCCAAGCTCTTGGTCTCTACCACTTGCAGGTCTGACAGATTCGTGAAACTCCTCAATGAGGAACCATTTTTGGCAACAGTGGCTGCATTGATTTTATAAACTTGAAGAATTCAATTTATCAGCTGTTTCTTATACATTCATCTAAATCTATCTACTCCACCCAATGCTTGAGTAAAGCGGTTAGTTTGTTTATTGTCAACAACAGTAGGAGATAATATCACTGAATACCTAAGACAAACCCTCCTGATGAACCACTGATATTTAAGAAACACTTCTCAAGGCTTTCCACAATTAGAAAGTATTCTAGCAGAAAACATACTTTTTCTTTCAATTGACAAGGAACAGCAATATAGCAACTTGTATCTTGTATACTTCTAACAACAAGTGATGAACCTATGAACTGAGCATTTATTAAATAAAACATCAATTAAAAACAAATGAATGACATTAACCACCCTTTTTAATTCAACATGTGTCCAAGGACAAATGGTGAATCCCAATAGTCCCCAAAGAACCTTGGTGCCACACAAAATCAGAGCCATAAGCAAAGGAGGGACCACGCAGCTAGGCAACAACCAAGACCTCACCATTCTACTGAAGTACTTTGCCTCACACAAGTGTACATGTAATTCACCTTGTGTAGGTGCAACTGTAGAAAATTAGTGTTGAATGATCACCTAAAACGAGATTATTACAAGGCACATCATTCACAACCCCTTAAACAGGGTCAAAAGAAGAGGGAAGACCCCAATCGCGTGGATTTTCAAAAGTGTGCTAACACTACTTATACTCACCGGGGATTTCTTAGTGTGGAGTAAATTGTGTTAAACGGGCAAGCTGCATCTTCCACTTGTTTATGTTGGCAACCCATTTCATAACTGTACATGGTTCACATTGAGCAATACCCGGTGAGTATAAGTAGTGTTAGCACACTTTTAAAAATGTGAGTGATGTGCCTTGTAATAATCTTGTTATAGGTGATCATTCAACAGCAATTTACTCCTTCCGCTAAGGAAGTGAGTACAGAATATCAGGTAAAATGCATTTGCACCCACGCAAGGTGGACAACCTCCTGTTCCATATGAGAGGACAACATCACCTTGGATCAAAATGATGGGGGAGGTGCCGAATGACCCTATCTCTAAAAAAGTGGAGGTAAGGTGTTTCCCGCACAAAAGCCCTAATCTCCCTCGTTCTCTGACCCAAAGTAATGTCAAGCAGAAAAGTCCCTTGGGTCATGAGGAGGCTAAGCGGGACCGCAGAGAGTGGCTCACATGCACCTGCCGGAGATCCCAAGGTGGACCCCAGGATGAACGGGCGGCCTCCTGCGCTGAAGACTCAGCAGAAACTTTGAGCTCGTTTCTCAACGGCAGCCACATGTACAACATAAATGTAGGTACCATTCACTGACGAAAGGTCTGCAGTTCACTGCCACAGATTAAGACCCAAAAAGTCTGAATCCTAAAATCAACATGGGATTAACGAATCTGAAGCACTAAAAACAGCAGGGGTACTAAAAGACATATAGGTCATACTTGAAGATAATGGCTTAAATGAGGCTTGACCCCAGGTCATCTGAAATAATAACAAGTGTCAAATGGCAAAAACACCAGATCGCTCTCACTACGAAGTTGCCGGTAGGCTGCCGGTAGTACCAGCGGTCTACCGGCAACCTCGCCTTACTGTTACAGCCGCCTGAAATCCCGGGGCTACTGGGATATCACAGGCAGTGGAGGAACGGTAAGTTCCGTTTCCCATGGGGTCCAGAAGGACTCCATGGAAATGGGAACCCTGAAGCACCGGCATTGTTAAAAACGGTGCCGGTGCTTCAGTGAAAAAGCTGCCAGTAGGGGCCTGAACTACAGGCAGGTCAGGCCTGCCGGTAGTTCACAGTCCCTACCGGCAGACTCAAAGTAAGCCGGTCCAGAAAGGTTGCCGGTAACGTTCTTACTGGCACCTTTATTTCCGGACCGGCTCACTTCTAGTGTCCTTGGTCCTGCTTGTGGCCAATCCTCCAGCACATTATTGGTGCAGTTACAATGTAAGAAGGACTGCAGCTTTGATTCTGTAAGGTAAAAAAGCCCAAACTTAACCCTTAAGAGGAAACATTCAGCAAGAAGCTTGTTTTAATGAATAGCATCATGGGAAGATATGGTCAGATACATTATGCATGAAACACAACTATTCATCTGTTTGGAAAAAGAAAAAAAAAACCTGGACAACTTGATAGCCATCTGTTGACATTTATCAGTGGCATCTAAACACATGTGCAATGGCATAACAGAAAACACATTGTATTACATGATAAACCAAACCTCCCATTAGCCTTGTGCTTCGCCGCGCTACAACAAATGGTTTGACTACTCTCCCTTAAGGAAAACGGCTTTACATGTTTACATGACATTCAAGAAAAGTAGCAAGGGGGCTTGACCATTGTAAAGGGCTACAGAGACAGTCCTCTATGTTTGATTGGGAAGGGTGTTAAGGAAGGTCTGTTTCACAAGGCGGAGCCTCATATGATTAGGATTGTGACGAGGGAGAAAGACAAGGAGGCAATGAGGGGTTGAGGTGTTCCTAACACTCACAACTACTTTAGGGTCACAATTATGCAGCAAGTTGTAATGCCCTTTTAATTGGACGAAGATTACTCCCTGTGGTTGACACTCCAAATGAGAGGCATTTTTCATCACTTGTACCACTAGGTCTTTATTTGCAAGAGTGCTATAGGCCTGGTTTTAGCATGCATGTGCCAGCCCAAATTTAAAGTTAATTCAAGCTTTAAAGTTTAAAACAGACTATGGTGATGATAGTGCTGATAGTGCTGAGCAATAGCAAGGCTTATATATTAAGAAACCCCATGATCAAAGGTAATTATAACACAGTCAGCTTGATTGGTTAGATGCCAGTGGGGCTCTGGCAAATTGGTCAAGTCTGGAACAGAACAATAGTTTATTTCCATGACCTTCAATTGAAAGATTGTTTGGTGAGGGAGAATACTTCAGACCTGATCAGCCAAGGAAGGTCTTTTGAGGGATTCGATCATAATTTGTCTCTGAGGCTTCTTTCTTCTCTGAATTGCCTGTTTTATAGAGATGGAAATAAAAAAAACAAAAATAGTTTTGGTTGGGGTTGGAGGAGATGAGATGGTTATACCTTGTCACTGTATAGATTTAAAGTGTGCTGTTAAACGGCAAGGTCTGCTAATCAAAGTACTTCTGCCTGGTGCTCAAGTTGTATAGAATTTGCATTTGTATTTGAGGTTTTATGTAGTGCAAGCCTAGCTAGGAAGCAACAGAGCACTGTTGTGTCCTATAGAGAAACATATGAGCTAAGGGTCAGGGGTTGCAATATGTGGCATGGGATGGTTTGGCCATGGGGGAGGAATGTGATGTGGGAGTACAAAGCGTCTAGGCGGCCATCATGTATTGACTGAAGCATAAGGCCTTGCATTCATTCCTGAACTGCAAGAGCATTTTTGCGGTCTGAATTGCCACCAGGATGGTGTTCTGGCAGGCAGGGATGTGGTAAGCGAATGTCTGTTTCCTGCTTTGTTTCCTTCAGCACCAGTTTTGTCTCAAGCCTAGTGATAGCCTGGCTCCTGGAGGAGCGTGACCCATTTGAACTGCAGAATTTTGCCACTAGGTAGTGTGACATATCTGGACAATTTGTCCCTTCCCCCCAGTACACAAGACACTCCCTAGGGATCTGGGCAAGTGAGTGACTCCCCTCCTCGGACAAGGACTCTCATTCAAGAGCTGAACTCCCAGTTCAAACTACCTGCATAAATGGATGTGGAAAAAACTTTAATATCTCCTGCAATGACTATATTTCACAAAGATCCTTCTTTTCATGTGTTGGCCACAGGCAATTTTGAACACAGCCTGAATGCCACGATCAGCAAAGAAGGAAACTGTTCTGTTTATTCCTGTGACATGTATAAGAGAGGAAACTCCTTCAGAGAAAGTAGAAGCGCTACGCAGAGGCAAACCTTTGCATTGTTGACGTCCTGGAAGGGTGAGGCCATGATGGGCCGCAGAGCCAGTGGCAGTAAGGAGGGCGAGCCAATGGTGAGCTGAATGCCTGAGAGTTGGCATCCTACCTGACAGAGGAACCGAGGTTGGAGAGGGAGCAGAGACAGGAATACCCAGGTCTCATCTGGTGGCGTGACAACAAACAAATCACCGCTCGTAGGTTGGTAACGGTCCAAAGGCCAGATCATTAGAGTGAGCGTGAGTCCCTGAGCTCTGCACATGTCGGACCTTAGCTATGGAGACAAGTAGTAACGGGAACAGCTGGAGAGGTTACAGGAGCCTGAGAAACCCAACAGAGAGTCTACCGTTACAAGGTACGTACATTGTGATTAACGACTGTGAAGGCTATCAAGGTTGCGGGAGCCTGAGAAACCCAAGTGTGCAAATATCCTATGGAAGGGGGATTGAGAAAATAATTAGTATTGCGACTGATGGCTGGGAAAGCTATCAAGGTTACAGGAGCCTGATGACAGGTCTTTGCATGGTGTAGTTTCGATGGATTGTTGGGGCCACTCTCTTTTTCACATTCTACATTCTGGGCTTTCCAACTGTGTGTGCCTTTCATGGGTGTTTGGTAGTTGGTAGCATGGCTAGATGTTTGTGGCCTGTGACATGTCTTGTTGGTTGTGAAGCTGTATGTCTCATGGCTCTTTTATCATGTGTAATGAGTGACACTTCACTTCACTTGCAATGTTTGTGGGTTTTTGGATCAACGGCACATTTGGGCTGTCTTGATTATGGAGGAACAAAGACGGCGTGCAGCACCAGTTGAAAGACACACACGTGGGTCTTTATGCACATTTCTGGGATGCTATGTTGTGCACCAGCACATTAGGTTTAGTGGTGTTGGTGCTTTCTCATGCATGTACATGCATGCTGCGCCATGGTGTTCACCACAACTGGGTGCATGGTACTGCTGCATTCGATGGAATGCAGTATTTGACCATTTGTATGCTGTGACAATGAAGTCTGCATTCACCATGCTGTTTTGGTTCTTACATTTATCAAGCATTTATTATTGGTTACTGTATCACATTGCTTTGTGTTGTCTGCTTATGTCTTCCATAGCTGTTCCCTTGGTGGCCAGAATTCCATTTGGACATTGGCCTCTGTGCATTTATGCATCAAGCCTGGTCCTGCTGGGAGTGCAAGAGGGGATCATTTGTGTATGTGCATTCTAGTGGTTTGCATCACGGCTGCACTCTACAAAACTTTCCAACCCATCCACTGTATCTTCTGCACCTAAACCTTCAAAGTCCCTTTGTAATGCACTCACATCTCATTTATTTTCAAAAAGCCAGGACCTACTAAACCTTGTTGTGACAGGCTCTTCCAACACAAACCTCCTCCCGCTGCTCGCCTACCACTCAACCTCCTTATTCCTCCTTCTCCTCCTTCGCTCCTGTCTCCCCTGAAGAAGTCACCAGAGTTGTCAACTCCATGAAGCTCTCATCCAAACAGGTGGGCCCATGCTCACCCATAAACATCAAGGGCAACATCTCCTCTCTGGACCCTGCTCTTGCTGATCTCTGCAACAACTAATTTGCTGCTATTTCATTTCCATCCTCCCTCAAGCACTCCCTTGTGCGCCCCATCCTTAAAATACCATCTGCAGAGCCTTCCTGCACAGCCAACTACTGCCCCTTTTCTATCACCACCTTCCTCAGGAAATTGCTTGAGAAGGTTGGCCTCACCCAAATGGACGCCCATGACGTACTTGTTGGCTGTGTACATGTACACCAGTGTGAATTCCAACCTTCCTTTTGCCACGGACACTGTAATTCTGAACACTCATTAAGAACTGGTAGCATCTCTCAATTCATAATCCCCATGCTGTCCTCATCCTCCTTGATATCTCTTCTGCATTTGACGCAGTGAAGCATTCCATCCTCATTAATATGCTCCATGAGCAGACAGGGGACTGGCTTTGCTCATTCCTAACAAACCATTCCTACTAAACCATTCTGTGCACTTTCTCCTATCATGCTTCCTCCTCCACCTGTGGTGTCCCGCAGGCCTCCATTCTTTTGCCCTGCGTCTTTAACATATACATTTCCCTGCTGCAATACTTCATTGCCTCATTCTCCCACAAATTCCAGTCCTATGATGACGGCACACAACTCTTCAGCAAAGTTCCTACTGACACACTTGCACCTTGCTGGATCCCTGACTGCCTCTTCGCCATACTGGCATGGTGCACTGCAAATTACCTCGGCATGTACGCCATCTGAAGTGCGAAGTGGAAGTCTCCCTATTGGATCACCTGCAGCCTACCTCTTCCAATCACTGTGTCCTTCTTCCATGGGCTCACCCCCTGCACCCTCATCCGAAGCAGTGAATCTTAGAGTCATCTTCGACTCCCCCCTTTCCTTCAGCCCTCATATTCCACACATTGTCAAGAAGTCCCACTTTCAGCTATTCCTTCTCATAGAAACGGTACCCTTCCACACCTTAGCACAGAGAATCAATGTTACCCGTACTCTGGTTCTCTCCATGCTACACTACTGCAACAGGCTCCTCCTTATTGTTCCTTGGTCCACCCTGCGATCCCTCCAGCGTACACAGATTTGGGCAGCAAGACTAAGCATTGGCCTCAGGCCCAGGTACCTCATCTCTCATGCACTGCAAAGCCTTCAATGGCTCACAGTCTCAGCGCGGATTACATTGTAATCCCTGTGTATTATCCACAGGTCTATCTGGGGTCGGATACCACTCTATCTTCAAAGCTTCCTGATCAAACACTGACCTTCTAGACTCCTGCATTCCCCTGGCAACAACTACGTGCACACGGTATAGAAAGGGCTGTTGGTGTATCCATTTCCTCTGTGTGCTGTCGTCTGTGATATAGCCTTGCTCTTGCTCTGCTTCTTGAGCAGGACCTCCTTTAATTCCCAATAAGCCTCAGGTCCTTTGTCTTCTCTTCTTCATTCTCCCCCTCTCTTCCATGCTAATCATACAGTAGCGTGCCTTATGTGCAGGGCCCTTATGTGTCCTCGGGGCCCTGACCTCACACATGTATCATCAAAACAACTGTGTA
Source organism: Ambystoma mexicanum (assembly GCF_040938575.1). Lineage (NCBI taxonomy): Eukaryota > Metazoa > Chordata > Amphibia > Caudata > Ambystomatidae > Ambystoma > Ambystoma mexicanum. Next base: position 658,203,029 of record NC_090922.1, read on the forward strand.
TATACTGCCCCTGCTCACGCTCAGCATCACCATGGAAGGTTGCACTTACGTTTATCTTTTAATTTCTGAGCACTTCACCGCAAGCTTTTCTCCATGAACAAAGTCGACACTTTTCCCTTGCCTCCCTCTCCTCTACACTTGCACGCTGTGAAAACTCACAAGATATAGTGGGTCTGTCTCCCCTCCCAGTTATTGACATGATTTGTTTGTAATATTGATTTATTATTTATCTCTGTTAATAATTTATCTCTGTTAATATTTGATTGTCTAACTTACCCTGTCCCCGCCCAGTTGCCCTGAGTTCACTTAGAAACAATTTTGGTAATTGTGTGAGTGCCTAAGAAATTACCAATACATTAGTGTATTAATAATGTGCTCCCATGACTGTGTTCAGTGCACTGTCCCAATGCTACACAGGTGATGACATGCCTTATCATGTAATTGATAGTGTTCCAGGGGGGTACCAGCTTTTTGATGTGATCAGTTATCATCTGCATATGAGATGTCTTCACATTTTCATGCAGCATGTTTCCTGATGCATGCATTGTGTATGTGCCATCGTCTACTGAATGTGGATATGTGACATGCAAATTTGCTGCATGTCATTAGGGTGACAGGCAGTGTGGGGGTGTTGTTGTTTCTCAGTGTGTGTGTGTTTTGTGTGTTTGATTTTCCTTCAGTGTGCAGGTGTTTGTGCATGGTTGCTGGGACACATGTTGATGGTTGTCTTGTGAGTTGTTGTTTTCATGTGTTGTATGCCCCTGAGGGGTGCACGTTGGTCTTCAGTTTTTTGGGGCATGTATGTGTTTGCTGCACTATGTTTCAGTTTGTTATTTGTCTGCAGATCCTTCCATCAGGGAATGATATGATATGATATGATATGATATGATATGGTATTTGTAACGCGCCTATGCACAGGTGTTTCAAGGCGCGACGAGGCAGGGAGGGGAGGAACAAGGGGAGACAAAACAAACGATCCTACTAGGCCAGGTGTCATTCAGATCGCGCAAGTGCAGGGGTAGGGGAGGGGGGAAAAGTGCAAGGGGAAGGGGAGGGGGGGAAGTGCAGTAAATGTAAGTGGCGTAAGTAATAAATAAAAAAGGGCCAGCTAGTGGCAAGTGCAAGGTAAGTGCAGAACAAGTGCTGGGGAAGGGGGGGCTGTAGGGATACAGAGACAGTCCCGTAGTGCAGAGGGGTTCCAGGGGATCAGTGACTGGGACCAGGACCGAAGGCAGTTTAGAGTGGTCCAGTTGCAGGATCAGTGCAGTTTAGTGAAGAATTTAATTAGCTGTTCAGCAGGGGAGAGGGAGAGAGAAAGCAGAAGCAAAGAGGAAGGTTTTGAGGTGCTTCCGGAACCGGAGGTGGTTCTCCTCAAGTTTCAGGGAGGCAGGAAGGCTGTTCCAGAGGGAGGCCCCTGCCGCGGAGAGAGATCTACCCCCAGCTCGTTGCTTCGAGAAGCGGCTGACCATGAGGGAGTTGGAGGCGGATGAGCGAAGGGCTCGGGGAGGAAGATATTTGGGAAGAGAGAGTTGAAGGTATTTAGGACCCAGGCCCCAGAAGGCCTTGTGGACAATGCAGAGGGTTTTGAACTTTATCCTCGCAGCCACTGGGAGCCAGTGTAGAGATTTCAGTCCTGGAGAGATACGGTCCCTGGGCTTGAGGCCAAGGACAAGTCTCGCAGTTCTGTTCTGGATGAGTTGCAGAGGGCGGAGAGTGGAGGCAGGCAGATTAAGATAGAGGCTGTTACAGTAATCCAGCTTCGAGAGAACCAGGGCTCGGGAGACAGTGAGCTTCTGGGGGAAGGAGAGGAAGGGAAGAATACCTCTGAGGAGGTGCAGCTGGTAGTGTGACCTCTTGGCGACGTCAGAAATATGAGGAGAGAAGGAGAGTGTGGAGTCGAAGATGACCCCAAGGGCTGTTTTTTGGGATGGAATTTGACTGTCAACTGCATGCCGGGGGGACAGGTAAGATGTTGATTTATATTGTTCGTTATGGAAGGTTCAAGAACTTGTGGGTCAATACTGCACTTCTTTTCCTACCCCCACAATAGGGACATGTTTGTGAGCATCATGCACAATCTGGGACATGTGTGCATATATTACCAATTGTGCTTGTTGCAGTTTGTGTACATGGGAATGGCTGAGGCCATGTATGGATTGCAGCTCATACATGTTTCTGGATGTATCAATGCTTACATATTTGACCGGTATGTTACTTACTCAGATCCACCAGAGCAGAAGGGGACCACTGCAGAGAGTATGGTGCACAGTATGATTATCCTTTCACATTACATATGGGATGGTTTGGGAGAAACAGAGGTGATGTAATTGAATGGTTGGTATGGTGGTGTGGGGTACTCCTTCTTTTCTAAGTGTTTCTTTTGGAAACACAATCTGAAATGTGTTTTAGTTCTAAGGGATGCACACAATTGAGCACTTCCAAGGACACCTTCTCAGGGTGGGTTTGTGGGCACCGTGGATTGGCCCAGTGTCATCATTGAATGGCACCTCGGATGTAGCAGCCTGGTGTGCACTCCACAGGGGGCGGGAGTAGGTGAAATATGCTTGCACAAGTTGGGCACATGCAGCCTCTCCACATGCCCTTTGTAAGTGATTTCAATCCGGGACTTCACCTAAGTCAACGCCTTAGGAACAATGTACCACTCATATCACACCCCTCTCTTGGACCCCCTCTCCCTCCCGTCACACTGAACCAGGAATCAGGCTGGTTTGCAAAGTTAGAATATTTATTTATGTATTCACAATATAATCACACTATGTTAAATGGGTATGCAATAATCACCAATGGGGTGATGTTACACTAAGCGTTACACTAAGCAATCTCTTTAATCACAAGGAGTATTATTGAGCAAAACAATTCAGCACAGAAATAGTACTTTGGTGTGAGTGCAGATCAAATAGCAAAGTGGTTACTATTTCCCCCTGCACACCCCTCAGCCCCCCAACAGGCAATGTAAAGAGATAGGAGGAGAGAGAGCAGGTATTCAGGAATGCAGAGTTCAAACAAAATATCAATCCCAATTTCCCTCCAGTAAACACAGGAGAAAAACGGAATTGATTGGCAAGCTGTCAAAATGGTTTTAAAGTTATCTAGAGAATGGATTGGGTAAAACACTAAAATGGGCTAAATTGCTGAAATTGTTTAACTTCTTATGGGAGCCGCTTTGGTTAGTTGCACATACACACTAGCAATGGTTAGATACTAAGAAACAATGTGAAATCTTAAAATTAAGGTCGGAATCTGGCAAAAATTGGAAAAACAAAGAAGGTCCAATCTCAGCATGCTGGTGGGTCAAGATCTGGGGGGTGAAGGCTATGGAGCAGATATGCGCCATCAGCACCGGCAAATACCTAAGATTCCTAACTATATGGAATCCATTTCATGAACACGTACGGGACAGAGAAGCCCATTTCTTCAAACCCCGCCTGTTCCGAAACACACATGTAACCTGAACTCTCTCAAAAATAAAGATAAAGAGACGCTGTGGTTGAGAAAGGTAAGAAAATGGTAAAAGCCTGGAATCTGAAATATAAAATAATACTTGCAGGGGGGTTGAGGATTGTATAGAGGTGGGGGGATTAATAAAATGAAATGGGGGTAAGAGAGGAGGGATGAGGGAGGGAAGGAGAGAATTGGGGAATCTCAGGAGGTAATGCGAACTATAACGTTCTGTAAGACAAGAACATGAGTAAAATGTAGAACATAAGAGTTCAAGGTGCTCAAAAGCTATGCTGTAATAGCTTATATGCCCTGGAACCAAAAATAGACATGGAAGCTAGACCGAAATGGTAATGTCGGACTGAAAAACAGCCTTAGAATGGACTGTCACTAAGACACAACTCGATCCTATATAACGTATGTAAGTGAAATTGATTTTGTACATATAAAGCTGGTTAAAAGCACAATTTCTTTTCGGAACAATACCAAAAGAGCATGGCCTAAGCACTGGTGGTAATTAATTGAGTTGAACAGAGTTGTCATTTGCAATGCCTTCAGAGGTAGTCCGAATTTATTAACGCTTCAGTAAAACATTGACGGGGAGACAAAGCAGGGAAAGCAATGTATTGCAAAGTTTCACAACGGGAACCTTAAGTTAGAATCCATTGTTGCGGGAAAAATACTTCCCGAATGTACCCCTATATGTTCCATATTTGATCCCAAGCCAAATCGGACTATGTAATAAGGTTGCTAAATGTAGTGGGGAGGATAATCGATTTTTGTTTATTAACTGTTCAATGGCTTTAGGAGATGACCTACTGTTGCGCTTATTCTTGTTGAATGTACTTAGGAAGAATTCTATCGAACTGTTTTATCATTACTGCTCTATGTGTTATAAATTGAAAATCTAATAAAATATTTGTTTTAAAAAAAGAAATTAAGGTCGGAAGCAATCAAAAGCTATTTTACACATGTCAGAATTTCCCTAAAACAAAATTTGCTGCAAACTTTTCCGTGCACAGTAATCGTGATTGCGTGAGAACTATATGTTCAAGAAGAAGTTGACATTTTGTTTCTAGAATAAAAACTGAGGAAGTTATGGACGTTTTAGTGGAGGTCGTTTTTCTGAGATAGGCACAAGAATGGGAAAACAGGGATGCGCTTTTAAAAGACAAATGGGATTTCTTATACTAGATTATGACTATAGAAAAAGAGAATGCCACACATGAATCTCCATCAGTCCTGGCCAGGGACCCTTCATGTGGTGGATAATCAATTACCTTCTGGGATTCAATTTATTTATTCACAATACTAATGATTTATGGTTTTAGAAAACAAATGAGAGAAACTTAGCGCAAGAAAATGCTCTGACAATTCAAAAATATCTATAGATACTCACTATATGTGTTTCAAACGGAACCGTCAGGGATTCTGGTCAGCCATTCTGGTTCTGGGACAGACTGCTGGGCACACCGGATTGGACTGGGTCTGCAATGGTTCTGGTCACCGCTCTGCATAGGACTGGATCGGGTCTGCAATGGTTCTCTGGTCACAGCACTGCAAAACTGGATTGGATCATTTGGTTCTGGTAATAATTCTTTTAGCAGGAAAGCAGTTACAGCACAGCCCGGCTGTTTCTTTTGTTCCCCTTAGGTTTTGTGGGATTCTTTCTGGTTCTGGAAATTCAAGGCCTAGCAGACAATGGTTCAACTAATGGAATGGGCCTTTCTGCTTGCCAAGTTTCTGGAGTCAGGAGCAAGGAAAATAAATGGTTCTCTCGCAGGGTGCTCCGCCAGCAATCGGTTAGTGGGTGAATCCGTGTGTCCCCTTTAAGTCCTCAGCTGTCTCTATTTATGCTCATGATAAAGGGGTGTGTGCTGGTTTATCCTAAGCGCACCCCTTAGGCAGGCGATTGGCTGGAGTCTCTTCTCTCCCTTGATTGGAGAAGAAAACAGGGTGTCACCATGATGATGTGGGTTTATGAGTCAGAGAATCCTCCCCTTGTCCCTTTGAACACAAAATCTACTTTTGGTACAATACATATTTACATGTGTGCAATCTTTATAACAATAACATATATAGATTACATAACGTTTCATACTTCTGGCATAAATACATTGGGTGTAAAACCACCTTTTCCGCCATTTCCTTCTAGAACATGTCACACGGTTTTGCTGCCTCTTAAAATGTACAGTCAGAATTTAGATACACAAATATGTGATTTTTGTAACTTAAACAATTTTAAGTGGTGAGTTATATGTATTTAAACAAAATCTTTCTTTGTGAATGTCCAGCCCCAAATGGCTGTTTGTCTCAGCCTCCTTCTGGCTCTCTGCAGTTCAGAAGCAGTCTCCTCCCATTTCCTCCAGAGGCCCAGGCCATTTTACGACTCTTCACACTTAGCCTTCCTTTGACTGGAGGAAGTCCATTGTCATCTTCCCCTGGTAGACCAAATTCTTCCCCCACTCTATAATCATCACATAGGTGTGATATCTTGTTGGAGAGAGAGAGGCCTGGCCTCTGTGGGGGAAGCTGTTATACTGGTGTAGTGGCTTTGAGTCAAGCTTAAATTCAAATGTCATTCTGTTACATTTTTTTCTTGGTTTAAAACACACTTGCAATTTCAAAACAAGCAGCTAGAACACTTGTTCCAGCTTCTAAACCATGGGATTAAACAGTTACAACCTAGGTTACTCTCAATAACAGGCCACTTAGTTTTCAGACATTAGATTTCAGTTGTACAAGTTTAAATTCTATCATGCAATCTACTGTTGGCTGTCATACAGGCGGCCACGGGTGCTGCACCCAGATTCTGACAGATTTCACAGGCAGGCACATTTTTGCTGTGAATGTTTTTGATGACAAATTCCGCTTTTCAGGACATTGTATGTTCATAATGATTTCTTGAACTAAGTGACTTGTAGCACCCAGCAAGAATATGGGATGTTTGCAGGTGTTTTGTGCCAGCATTCTGCAGTTTCAGCAACCAAGAAAAAGATTTAAACGCAAGATTTTTGGTTTCTTTCAGCAAAGCTCTGCTTTTCCCTCGGTGCTCCATTTTTACTCGTTGTGAAGCCCAGTTACATGTTTCAGGAGTGAGACCTCCGTTCCAGCACTGACAACATGCATGGTAGATTTGGCAGCCATCTTTTCGTGTTACAAAGCGCAATTTCCATAGATTTTGGCACGCACAGGGGTTTTGCGGCCATTTTGATCATTCTGGCACCACCAGAACACAGTGATGCCGCAGGGCAGAGCATAAGTGGGTTAATACATCCCACACCTTGCCCAGCCATATGCTATGGTGGGCCTGTGGGTGTGGATGGGGTGCACCTCCATGTCCACCGGGACGCCACGCCTTGTTACAACATTGTGCATGACACATGCTGCCACAATGATCCTGCAGACTAGTGATGGTGCATATAGCAACACACCACCAGAATGGTCAAGGGAGCAGAACCGTGACTTGAGCACTCCGAATGTGCACTCCACTATGCCCTGAGTTGCAATATGGTTAGTGTTGTATCTTACCTGGGCAGGTGTGTTGGGGTTGCATATTGGTGTCATCATATATGCTCAGAGGGTATGCACTGCCCCTGTAGAGGTAAGAATGGTTGTCATTGTCATTTGTTGGCAGTGTCTATTTGTGTGCAATGTGCATGACCATTCCTGCTCACCAATGAGCCATGTGTTGCCATGCTTCCCAGCTTCCAGGGCCTGGTGTAGGGGGAACATCCTGAAGATGTAACTATCATGGGTGCAGCCAGGATAGTTGGCATAGACTGAAGTAATGATGCCCTGGGCATCACACACAACCTGAACATTGATGAGTGCCAGTGTTTTCAGTTGCAGTAGATGTGCTCTGTTGCTCGAGGTGGACGTAGTGCAACATGGGTGCAATCAATGGCACCTAGCACTTAGGGGAAATGCGCCACCCCATACAAATCCTGGACCAGTGCTTGCCTTTCGGCAGGTTTTATGGTCATATAGATATGCCAGCGCACAGGAACACGTGCTGTCATTATTGCCAACACCTGCTGTAGGCAGCGTGTCTGTGTGGCCTGTGAAATGCCTCCCACTATGGCGGTGGTCCGCTGGAATGAGTCAGTGGCCACAAAATGCAGGATAGTGAGCACCTTTTGCAAGGGGCTCAGTGTTTGGGAGCACAGGGTGAGTGGTGTGAGGTCATCTTCCCACTCTGTGACCAGATCTAGGATGATATGGGGGGACCTATACCTGCCATAGACCTGGTCATCAGGCATCCCAAAAAGGCTGGTCCTTGGGTGGAAGATCTGGGCCCTGGCAATCCTCCTCCTCCTGCGGTTTCCCAGGATGACTGCTGCAACAAATGGTGCATTCATCATGGCTGTATACGTGCGTTTGTTGATCACGCGTACCTTTTATCCATTTGTTTGTGTGCGCATTGAAATTTACGCCTGCTAATGCTTGGCGTAGGTGTCTCGGGATTTGTGCATACTTTTTTGCGTGCCGGAAATCCCTGTTCTTTTCCATGAATACGGTTGTTTTGCGTGCGTATGGGCGGTGCAATTGTTTGACTGTGGAACGTCCCACATAAACGCCAAATTTTCGCTTGTTCTTCGTCATTCCACGTGTTTTGGCCCCTTTTTAGGTGGATGCGCAGGCCCGGCTGGCCCTTCGCTTGGAGTCTAGCACACAGCCTTCACAGTGTCGCAGTGACGTGTTAGACCGCGCAGATTCCTCCAAGGTCCGACGTAAGCCCTGCGCATTGTGTTCCATGAATCGACAAACGGGGACTTATGCATGAATTTAAGCGCAAATATCTCCATGAATCGGCCCCTAAAAGGAATGTCAATGTGGAAGATTTACAAATAATGTAGGATTACTATGCTTAGAATATGCATCAGGTATTTTCAGCAGGAGGAACATGGGGATTGGGAAGGGAAATAACACAATTCAAGTCATCCTTCAGGAGGGAGTAGGTGCCCTTTCTGGGCAAATGTGACGCGAGCTACAGTGGGGATAGACTTGAAATCATGGGGTAGAGAGTTCCACTTTTCAGCGAGTAGAGTGAAGGGGCATATAATGGTGGCCAGTTGAAATATACTGTGGCCACTATAAAGAAAACTGGCGTGTGCTTGGTTTCTAAAACATACCCGCAATTTCTTCAATTAGTAAAATGGTATTGAGGCACACGTCCAGCAGCAGAGCCTGACTCGGCACTGGCACGAGTCTAGTGGTGAGGGAATGCACGCTGATCAAGAGAGACATGTGGCAAAGAGACACTGTCATAACAGGGGCCCCCGCAGCCCCCGCGGTGCGGGGGGCCCCACCATCACATGTCCTAGGAGGGGGCCCCACTTGGAGAAAAAAAAGAAAAATATATATATATTTTTTTTAATATTTTTTTTTCTTTTTGGTTTCACTGTGCATTCATAAAGAAATTATTTTTGTACAGAAATAATGTCTTTATGAAGGCAAAGTGACTACAAAAAGAAACCTTCTTTTTGAATTCCGAGGGATCACCACACCCCATGCAATGCAAGACCCTAGGCTGGAGCCCTCCATGTCATGGGGTGGGGAAGCCCTATGACTTCAAAAAGAAACAGTGGGCCTCATTATGAGTTTGCTGGTCCAGAAACAACGGTACCGGTAAGCCTGCCAGTACCGTTATTTCCGGACCTACGAGTTCTGCAAGCGGGTGCCTTTCAGCCCACCAGGTCTGACCTGGCGGGTGGAACATCCCCGGCGCGCAGAACTCGACGGAGGCACTGGCACAATTCATGAATGGTGCTGGTGCATCCAGCCTCCCCATTCCCACTCAAATGGGAATGGGGAGTAATATTTTCCAGTGTCCGGGAATGGGCAATTACTGGGTCCGCCGGGGCTGTAATGCACAGGTAATTGCCCATTCGCAGGCACCAAAAATTCATGACTCCGGCGGCAGCCGTGCCAGTATTTTCTGGCATGGCTACCTCTAGGGTCATATTAACCCCAAGTATCTTTTTGAAGTCACTATGCATTCATAAAGAAATTATTTCCATTATGGTTCAGTCCTTAAAGGAAATCATTTCTTTATGAAGTCAACGTGACTTAAAAAAAAAAAAAAAAAAAACATTGGGCCTCATTACGAGTCCGGCGGTAGCCGTGCCGGAAAAACTGGCAGGCTGCCGCCAGACCAGTAATTCCATTCCGCCTCTGTGATTGCCGGAATCACTGGGGCATTACAACCCCGGTGACCCGGTAATTCTGGAGGCGGAATTCTGTTAAGCCCCATTCCCATGGAGTCCCATGGGACTCCATGGGGATGGGGATCATGGAAACACTGATTCCGTCTATGACAGAGCCGGTGTTTCCATGTCCCACCTGGAGGGAGTGACACCTCCCGCCTGTAGGACTCGGAATCAGACGCTCTGGAAACAACGGTGGCAGCGGATTAACCACCACCGTTGTTTCCGTACCGGCTGACTTGTAATGAGGCCCAATTTCTTTTTGAAGTAATAGGGCTCCCCTTAACCCCATGACTGGTGTGGGTGTGAGTGTATGTTGAAAAAGTGCACACTTAAATGTACGGGTGACTGCCTGGGTGTGCCTGCATGGTGAAAGGGTGCACACTTAAATGTATAGTTGGCTGCCTGTGTGAGTGTATGGTGAAAGGGTGCACACCTAAATGTACGGGTGGCTGCCTAGGTGTGCCTGTATGGTGAAAGAGTGCACACTTAAATGTATGGATGGCTGGGTGTGCATGTGTGTATATATGGTGAATGGTGTGTTCTTGTGTTCAGGGGTGCAACAAAGCTACATTCCGGGGGGGCTAACCCTTCAAATGTTGGGAGAGGCGCTAACTTCATGGGAGGTGGGGGGGCAAACTTATTTGTGTAGGGGCATCCAATTTCTTAACGCATTTTAATTAGACTATTCTAGTGCAGCTTCAATTTTACAAGCAGTTAACTCTCTCCTTTAAGGTTTAAAGCTCCCACTTATGGACTGCTGCGAGAATCGAGTGGTCTCCTGTTCCCTCTCTAAGGGTTAGACAATTCCCCTGGCAGAGAGTGATGGGGAGTGGGGTAGATCTCTCTCCCATGCAGGTGCTTCCCTCTGGAAAGGCCTCCCTGCCCCTCTCAAACTTGAGCCGGACCACCTGAAGATCGGGAAGCAGCTCAAAACTTTCCTCTTCTCCTCTGCTCTCTCTCTCTCCCTCCCCTCCTGGTGTACCTGACCTACCTGTCTGCTGTACCGACTGGTTGCTGGGCTACCCTCAGAGTCTCACTATGTCTAGACTCTTTCTTGATCAGTCACCCTTGCACTGCCTCCGGGCCTACCACGCACTTAGAAGCTGTATCTGTAACCCTAAAGTCCCTTGTTCTCCTTGCACTACCCAGAGCTGCACTGCCCTGGCTGCACTTACTCAAAGAATTGCTGCCCTGTTTTCCCTCTCCTCTCCCTGAGCGAAGGGCTTGAGAAGGAAGGTATTTTGGAAGAGAGTGATAGATGTAGTGTGGGCCCGGGCCCAGAAAGCTTTGTGGACAATGCAAAGGGTCTTGAACTTGATCCTTGCTGCAACCAGGAGCCAGTGGAGAGATTTCAGTGCTGGAGAGATATGATGCCTGGGCTTGAGGCCAAGGGTAAGTCTTGCAGTCCTGTTCTGGATTAGTTGCAGAGGGTAGAGAGTAGAGGAAGGCAGGTTGAGAAAGAGGCTGTTGCAGTAGTCCAGCCTAGAGAGAACCAGGGCTCTAGAGACAGTGAGCTTCTGGGGGAAAGTGAGAAAGGGAAGAGTCCCTTTGAGGAGGAGCAGCTGGTAGTGGGACTTCTTGGCGATGTCCGAGATGTGAGGAGAGAAAGAGAGAGTGGAGTCAAAGATGACAACCAAGTTTTTTGCCTCACAGGAAGATGAAGGAAGAGGGCCCAAGGTGGGCAGAGACAGTGCGAGAGGGAAAGAAGGGGCAGAGGTCCTAACGAGAAGGATCTCCATTTTACTGGCATTAAGGGAGAGATCAGTGGATGCGCACCAAACCTGAATCACGGATAGACAGTCAGGAATGAGAGAGGAGAGGAGTATGAGGGGAGCCTGAAGGAAAGCTGAGTGTCATCTGCATAAGAGGGGAAGGTAGAGATCAGGTGGGCCAAAGGGGCCAAGAGGTTGAAAAACCAGGGTGAGAGGATGGAGCCCTAGGGAACGCCACAGGTATGGAGAGATGTGGTGGAGAGAAAGGGACCAAGTTGCACCTGGGAAGGGAAGTCCAAGAAGGAGGAGGTCAGCCACTCAAGGGCCTGATCTGTGATGCCCAGGTTCTCATGGACTCGATTAATCAGGATGGCGTGGTTGACTGTGTCGAAAGCAGAGGAAATATCAAGGAGGATGAGGACAGAAGGAATGCTGTAATCAAGGTTAGAGAGCGGATCTTCACAGGTGTTTCAGTAGAACAGTTTCCATGCCTCTGGCAGCTCTAAAGCCAGACTGACGGTCATGGAGACAACCAACAGATTCAATGTGGAAGGTAAGCTGGAAGATGGCCAGTTTTTTCCAACAGTTTGCCCAGGTAGGTGTGATGGATATTGGGCGATAGTTTGCCAGGCAGGCAGGAAAGGTAGACGGCTTCTTGAGGAGTAGGTGCACAAGGGAGTGCTTAAGAGGAGAGGGGAACATTCCAGTGGTGAAAGAGTGATTACAGAAATCGGCCAAGGCTCGAGTGAGGGTGTCAATATGGTCCTTGATGGTTCTAGAGGAGCAGAGGACCACCTATTTGGACAACACTTTCAAAGATCGGACTTGTCTAGAAACCTCATCAGGTATTGTCAGAGAGAAAGAGGAGAAAGGAAGAAGGGAAGTAGAGCTGGCCAATGGGGGGCCTAGAGAGGAAGAGGGAGAGGAAGAGGATATGGGGGACTGGATGTCCTGAATTTTAGCACAGATGTGAGAGAACAGAGCCATGCAGAGGTCCTGAGAGGGAACAGGAGAGGTAAAGAGCACAACAGGATTGACCAGTTACTTACAGATTTGAAAGAGTTTGGCCGTGTTGTTAGAGGCCACAGAGACGCAGGCTTGAATGTGTGTTCTCTTCTTGATGAGTGTTATTGCTTCGACTGGCATTTCAGTGCAACCAGTCTAGGTATCTCTAAATGTGGCCTGGCATGCTTCACTGTAATGTTGTTACACTGGTCTACATTGTGCAGCCAGTTTGACATGTTTTCATTGTGGTATGGTATTTTTAATAGCAAAGCATTAATGTTCCTGTGCACTGTTGGTGACTTGTGTGTATTGGATTGGTGTTTTCCTACAGAACCATTGCAAACACTCTGGCTTTTTAGCCAATTTTTCTCAGAAAGTGTGCTGTATATTGCATTAAAACACATATTTATAACTTTCTCCTAGTGCAGTGTGTGGCATACCCCTTCAACAGCACATGTGTGCATATTGCACAAGCGTGATAACCTGGGCCGGCCCAGAGTGTGGCGCGACCCGTGATTTGTTGATGATTTGGGGGGGCCCCCCTCAGCATTGCTCGCAGGGGGGCCCCCACATTTTGTGTTACGCCACTGCAAAGAGCGAGTTCCCACTGAAACTCTAGGGGGTGAGGGGGTCATACTTTCTGTGTCATGTCACATGGTGAACACGTGTGCCTGCATGATCCAGCACTCGGTGCCATTGATTGCGATGCAGCCAGGCCTCCTCATTGAGGGCAGGTCTATCTATTTAGGCATTTTCTAATTCGTGTTATGGGGAAAGTGGGCGCTGCCGATCCCCCCAGCCGAGGACTGAACATACTTGACTTGTATCCCAAGAAGAGCGCTGAGATGCTTTGCCAGCGTCACTCCCTCTCCATGCTCCTGCCCAGGGGACGCTGCGGAAAGGCTGTTATGTTAGCCCCTTGCCAAACATGTGTGCATAATCACAAGCGATCATTAGCCCGGGGATCCTTGCCAATGCCCCCACCCAACTCACCCCCCCCTCCCACTCCCCACCACCACAGAACTAATGGCTCTCACATGAGAGGCATTTATCACTACTCAGTGGAGATCCCAGCGCTAAGGACTTTAACAGGTGGTATAGATCGAGGCTAAGGTCCTAGCAGGAAATCTGGGGCGAGCATAGGGTGTGTTATTGCAAGGGATGGGCCCTGTGCCCCCGAAGAGCAAAGGTTAAGTGTGGGACTTGCATGAACGCAGTATTGAAACAATGGCTACCGCTGCTTGTGACATAGCTCAGTGGGTTCCCATCTGACATCTGTTTGTAGCCTGTGGGCCACGGGCTTGAATTGCTTGTCTGCAGTGCCAGCCTTTTATCATCCAAGTAGCCTGTCAGCTAGACCAAGGTACGGCTTGGCAAGGTTGCTCATCCAATCCTGTTTCTGTCCTTTGCCCTCTGGAAGTTGCAGTTTTATTTTTTCCATTACAAACGTAGGACTTTAGGCCCCAGAATGTAAAGAAACAACAGGATTGAACGGGCTGTACCTGCCTAGCATGGGTCGTCATGGAGAGATTTGCACTCTCAGGGTCATAAAATGAGAACCATTGATTAAGATCGTTCTCGCTTTTGTACTTAAAGCACTTGTATAACCAGTAAATGAACACTTGTATTACTATTGCACACACCATAAAGTAAATGCTCTCTTAACGGGTAATAACAACACATGTTTAAACAAAATGCAGTGCAAGCACACTGTCCCACAGATCGCCTCACCTGACTGTAACAATAATGATAACTTCAATCTAAAGATCTGCACATTATGTTATATATGTGTCAAACAAACACAAGTAGTAATTAAATGCACCATGAATCAAATTCAGTAAATGTTGAACAGAAAAACTGGCATGTCACATCTGTTCAACATTTACTGAATTTGTTTCAAAGTTCATTTAACTACTACTTGTGTTTGGGGCTTAACACATCCCAGTTTTTCGGTTCAACATTTACTGAATTTGGTTCAAAGTGCATTTAATTACTACTTGTGTTTGTTTGACACATATATAAAATAATTTACACATCTTTATATTGAAGTTATTATTTGTGTTACAGTCACCTCAGGCGCTCGGTGCGACAGTTTGCTTGCACTACATTTTCCTATTAATTGGTGTGCCAGGGAGACCCATCCTTTTTCTGTCCCGAGTGCGACTTACTGCGTCGTTTTCCACTTTCCAACTTGTTGCGCAGTAGACTGGGACACTCCCAACGTCCCAGATTAAGGGCCTGATTCATGGAAAAGTGTGAAGAAATCCTGCAACGCCCACGCACCGAGAACGTCACTGCGTGAGCCTGCGCATATACGTTTTTCTGCACACTCCGCGGATTCATGGAATTGCGCAAAGTAACCGTATACGCATGTCGTGGCCAGAACACCCCGACACAGCCCCGCGCAAATCAAAAACAGCCAGAAATAACTATCATTATGTGCTCCAGGGCGCGAATTCATGCAGCCTCAAAACAGTGCGTAGTGTCCCCCGCAAGCTGGCCTGGATCTTGGAGACCCTGCGCAGGGTCCCCAGTAACTGTAACCAGCACCCCAACAACATGAATACAATTGATCGTAACTCAGGTAAAACGCAGAAAATCTACATGGGAAACCCTGTAAACCATTCCTGCACCCAGCTACACTGTGTACAAGCACCCCTAAGTTAGATCGGAACCCCAGCTCTGTGCATGAACCCCTACATCCGATACCCTATCTTACCTCTGCGCAGTAATTCCTATGCGCAAGCGTCTACGCCTGCCTTCAGGTGGCGAATAGTATGAGGGATTTGCATGGCCATTTCTCTGCCGGGAGGTTGCACGGTTGGGTCCCTGAATATGTATTGTTCCGAGCAATAGTGGGCGTAGGATGGACTGCCCGTGGGCCGTCCCTCGTGACGTCCACTTTTCTGCATGTTCTTCCCCATGTTCAGTGTTCTGGCCCCTACCCCGCCCTCTGCACAAGTCATACCCACGCTCTGCGTGGTGTCTTGTGCAAGGCACTCGTCCACTCACAGAGAGGTGCCGGGACTGCGCGGAATCCTCGCAAGTTCCGATAAAGTCCAGCACATTCGGGTTCCATGAATTGCCAAATCAGGATTTGTGTGCAGATTGGCAAGCAAATCCCTGATTTTCCACGCAAATATTTCCATAAATCTGGCCCTAAATGTTTAAACAACTCAATACTGCCCATTTTATCGACTTCCAAACAGTGACAGTCTTCGTCTGTATGGTGGTCATTCAAGCATGTAAGTTGCAATTACCCAAAGTTCTCTGCAGCCTGCAAGAGTGCCTGTATGTGTATGTTGTCCTGCCTATGTATGTGCTTATCTGGGTGTGTGAGCCTTCCTTGGTGCACCTGCCTCTGAATGGATGTGCCTTTCTGTGCGTATACCTACATGTGTGCCAGAATGTTTGCCCATCAGTAACTTTTCCTTTTGACCTGCTGTGTTCTGGACATTCTGTCATATGTGCAGTGATATGGTGTTGCTCTCGTCTGGAGCCATGACAGGCGTATGGAGCCCACCCCAGCCACGTTTTGTCTTTGAATTCTGGGACATGTTACCTTGCATTCTGGGATGTGTAGTCTTGCATTGATAATAAAAAACGAGAAGAATGCAAATAATAAAAACAGCAGTGGGTTATACCTGCCAGACAATTGTCTAGTTCATGGTCTACGACATGGTAGACAATGGGTAGAAAATGTACAACTGTTACATTCTGTAAAATAAACTGAAGGTTGATCCTGGTAAGGCTATGGCTGGCAATATCGCTGAGCAATGAATGGTACTTAAGTGGGCACCGCTATTTGTAATCAATAGTATCCAACTCTCAAGAAATGTTAGGAGGATAAAATGGTTGCAAACCCTCTAGTAGAGCCTCCGCAAGAGACACTAAGTAGCAATCTTGGGAAAAGGCATTGGCAGGCCAATAATGGCTTGGCAGGCTAATAAAGAACGATGGTCTGGAGGGTGCCAGAGATGTTCTGGGGAAAGGACTTCTGCGGTGAGGGCTGCACACCCCACAACTAACTAATTAGACAATTTAACGACAACATTCATAATGCAATCATGAAGGCATATGCAAAAACTGCATTACACAATTCATGTAGGTACAACTAAAGGTGATTTGTTGAATAAATGATACTGTTAGCAGATGCCAGGGGCCAATGCATTTCAGATCAACCGGTCTTTCATCAGGGCAAGATCTGCTGTTATCTCAAAACCACATACTGATCACACTCAAAGGAGATCATCCAAGGACTGAATCCAAAACCTGCTGGAAAGCAGAAACACGGCTGGCATAACGAACTCTGTGTGCGAGAAAGCAAATTCAGCTCGCTCCACAATATATCTGCCTGTATTAAAGTACGTGAACATTACGCTTCACGAACAGAAGGTAACCCATGTAACAAAACAGGACTCGTGTGAATGTTCACGTACATAGTTGACTTGAGACTTTAGAGATGTTAGTCTTTTGTGGCTATCACTAAAAACTTGAAAATCTTCCCACTTCCAAAAGCTCTTCAACAATTTAACTTAACTTGTAATCCAAACAGTAAACCCATTTCAAGCCATAAAACACCTTCAAACTAAAACTGCTAAATTGCCAAATTGCCTCCATCTGAGTTACTAAAGACATTCATGGCAAAGTAGTATATTTGCCATTAGATCTTAAAGAAAATGTAGACACTCTAGGAGTACGGCAGTCAATAGATCAATCTTTGATTGTACTAGTTAATGGTGTACCAACTGTGAAGGCATCATGAAGTAAGACACAGACAACAGACTTAAAGTTCAAAATAAGATAATTTATTAAATAAAATGTCAGAAGGCCCAGCTTGCCCTATGCTAAAGGGGGATTTCTCTACCTGAACAAAACTAAGGACAGTCTGAGTCAAAGTGTTCAACTGAAAAGTCTGTCTGTGTACAAAACCTATCCTTGCCCTCACAAATAAAGCTAAAAAGTGTGTAAGGATGTCAAGGTTAAAGGAAATAGTGTTCAACTCAAAGCTCTGAGCTTCTTCCAGTTTACAGCCTACATTCAGCTCCCTTTCTGCTAGCATAAGAGAGTTCCATGAAAAAGTTGTCGAAGTTGACCTTTCTCCAGTTCCAGGTGATACAGTTCGGAACCAAATTCTTGGGGTTCTCTTCCCCAGGTTTCAAGTAACACAATCCAAAACAAAAGGGTCTTAAGACTCCATTCCTAAGACAACAAGTATAGTCCTTTACGTCTCAGGGTTACCTACCCCAAGGCTTCAATGTCATTATTCACACTTGCTTCAGTCTTTTTAAAAGTCTTAACAAAAACACTAGGTCAACCTGACCCTCTTTCTGGCTTACCTCGCCAGTTCCTTTACAATGGGTTTAGTGGGCTGTTTCACTGTGTCCTTATCTTTCACCATTCATAGCTCTCTGGTCTAGGCGCAGTTGTCACACCATACGGTCCACCCATCACAGGTTGCGCTACCAGGATTCCTGGACTACTCAGCCCACATAGATTCCTTGGCACTTGCTTCTGCCCACCAAGTGACCCTTAGTTAGTTCCTTTTTTTGGCCTCTTGGTTTAGTGTGTAATCTTCCACTCCTCTGGATTATCCTTGATAGGCTTGTGGTTCTGCCACAACATGTCACACACCTCTTGCCAAACCGTGGCCTTGCCACACTGCATTCGCTCATAAATGTTTACTGTTTTGCTTCCTTCATCCTTTAATGTACTTGACTTCAAAGTTTGAGTTAAATCGTTGTGCAACATATATTCAATATTGTTCACTTTCAGTTTGGTAGTCAATAGGCGCTTATGTTGCTTGATTATGTCCGGTTTTCAATATGCACTTATTGGCTTTAATGTTAAGTTTCCATTTAGTTTGGTATTCAATATGCATTTGTTTGATTCAACGTTATGTCTCCATTTAGTTTGGTATTCCAGGTGCATTTGTTTGCTTCAATGTTAAGTTTCCACTTAGTTTGGTATTCAATGTATATTTGTTGGCTTACTTTCATGGACCAGTACTTACTCGAGGTCCTATAGGAGTGCCCTGGTGCTTGAACGCCCATCTGACACTCACCAGCCTTCTGTGTTTCTTCCCAGTGGTTCCCGCAACTTCCTCTCAGCTTCCAAAGCCCTGCTCGTTTGCTGTGCGTTTTCTTCCACACTGCGGCACCGCCAATATTTCTTCCTGGATGCGGACGGGTTCCCTCTTGGCTCCTCAGCAGCTCCTCCGCAGAGGCTTCCAGACTCCCAGACACAGCCCACTCACATTGGGCCCCCAAGTCCTTTGGGATACCTGCCAGCGTCCAGGCTTGTTCTCCAGTCCCACTGCGGCTGCCTCCTCACAAGGGTCTCCTGCTGTTCTCCCTGTTGCTCTCTTCCCTACTGGACTGGTCTAATTTTATACACCTGCAGCCCCTTAACTGGCTGCAGGTGTGGCTGTTTGATTAGACCTGCCTGACCACAATCAAAGGGACATGCCTGACCCTCACCCTCACAGCTCCTAGCAGGCATCTTCCTCATCCCAATACCAGAGTGGTGAAAGTGTGCAGTCTTCATTATTCTCAGTTGCCCCTTCTTCGTCTCAGGACCGTCAAGGTTTACATGTAGGAAAATGAGGAGTGCTGGCTTATCAGTCCATAAAGGTTGGGGGAGGTTTAGGTTGGTCGTAAATAGGAAAAGGGGGATACCATGTCTCGCCCTGGGGCACCCCATTCCTAATCCTCAAGGATCTTCCCACACTTCTCCACCCCTATGTTCAGGATCTAAGATCTATGGCCTTTCCCTGGCCACCTGTGCAGAGGATCCAAGGGGAGTAGGAGTGAGAATACCCCCAGGTTTCTCACACAACAAAAGATAAAACAATTTGGCAACAACTAGTGGACTTAAACAAAGTTAGACAAGCCCTACAATATCTTAAAGAAAACAATGAATACTACAGAGAAATAAACATAGAAGAAAATTTAAGAGAAACCACCCAAATAATTGAAGATTCCCCACAAACTGGCCAACTGGAATGTGTGAATCCTGTTACTGCAGCTAACATTTTGGATCAGTATACAATTCACCCTCTACATTCCAAAGACACCATAGAAAATGCATTAGAAACATATCAAATGTGTCAGGCCAAAGGATCTCCAATGAACATATGGAAGAAAAGTGTAGATGCACGTTCTTTTCCTCTTCTCGATCCTACAGGAAAAGGAGGAAGATATGATTAAAGATCCACACAAATTAATGTATCAAAATATAATATATATAATTGACATTGGCAGCAAAGTCTTCCAAGAACGTATGAGTTACATAGCACTTTCACATCTCTGTGCGATCAATGGTCTATTCCTATTCAACGTTGATGCAAACAAAGTCAACACTGACATTCCTTGCATCCTAGAATACAACAGTGTATGTGCACTGCATACCCCCATCTAGATATGTATCCTGTACCTAAAAAAAAAAAACTTTTAAGAAGAAAAGTAATAAAAACAGAAACTATACCAGATATCCCTCCAATACAAAAACAAAGAACAACTGCAAGTCCATCAAAAGACACATAGAGATTAATGTCTCTTGTCGAAAAACAATGGCAATCCCATCAAAGGATACAGAGGCACAACTCTCTGGTCCATTTAAATTCAGCAACACAACTGGAGTAAATTGCTATGCAAATGTAGCAATCAATATTCTCTTCCAATTGCCACCAATCGTTGACAACATTTACTTAAACAGCTCAGACCAGTTGTGTTTGTCTACCTTATAATATTACAACCCAAATTTACTCACTAAAGTACAGTACAGTACACCGTTAGAATACGCCAACGGGTATTTAACTACTTTAAACATACCGTTCATTACAACTCACTTCAAACATATGCAGCTCCCTCATAGTGAGCCTTGTCCGCTCGCCCTGCATCTTGCTTCCCATTTGCCTGCCTTGCCGCTCCTTATGCCACCACCAAGAAGCCTCCTATTAGACTTTGTATGTCTATTCATGCTGGGGCTGGTTGCTGTACCATGACTGTGTTTCTTCAAATCATCATGTTTCTAGCCACACAGCGTTTGATCCTGATCACTCAGAACATTTGCACTATACTACCAGTCCCCCTTATCGTCCGTCCTACCAGTATCCTCTGGCCACAAAACTTCCTGACTAGCCCTTGTGCGCATTCTTTTGACTTATCATTGTAAGGCCCACATCATGTGGTGTTGCTGGACTCACATCTACCTCTACACCGCATTTTACCGTCCTGCACCTGAACACCATAGGGTGAGGCAGTCCAATGTTGCTTTTTACCTACTTGTTCCTGCATATTTTGATGTAGTCCCCCTCCCCATGAGGTGTGGCGGTCCAATGTTGCTTTTTACCTACTTGTTCCGGCATAGTTAATGTAGCCCCCCTCACAATCAGATGAGGCAGTCCAATGTTGTTTTTTACCGACTTGTTCCTGCATAGTTAATGTAGCCCCCTTCACCATCAGGTAAGGCAGTCCAATGTTGCTTTTTACCTACTTATTCCTGCATATTTTGATGTAGTCCCTCACCGTGAGTTGTGGCAGCCCAATGTTGCTTTTTACCTACTTGTTCTGGCATAGTTAATGTAGCCCCCCTCATCATCAGGTGAGGCAGTCCAATGTTGCTTTTTACCTACTTGTTCCTGCATAGTTAATGTAGCCCCCTTCACCATCAGGTGAGGCAGTCCAATGTTGCTTTTTACCTACTTATTCCTGCATATTTTGATGTAGCCCCTCACCGTGAGTTGTGGCAGCCCAATGTTGCTTTTTACCTAGTTGTTCCTGCTTAGCTGATGTAGCCCCCTACACCATGAGGTGAGGCTTTCCCAATGTGTGCACCCATTCAATTTGTTTCTTCATTACCAGCCTTGTGCTGTGTTTGAACCTGTTCACTTTGCACTTATGTACCATTCTACTCCCTCCACCCTCCTTAGCATTGCCCCTTCCTCATTGACCCGCACTTCCCCATCTCCCCCTCTTCCCTGAATTTCATGATACAGCACTAGCATGATCCAAAGGCCTCAAGGACTAGTAGGAATATTTTGGTTTTGCTTTCTTCATCCCTGTTCCCCTCCCCCCACCCCTCTGTCTTGATGCGCTTTGAAACACCATTTCCTGAATAGGAGCATTATAAATACCCAATAAATAAAATATATAAATAAATGCCATCACAATTATGCTCACATAATACATCCATAGTACAACAACAGTACTTTCACATCCAATAGAGTTAGAATATGCCAACCGGTATCAAACTACTTTAAACATACCCTTCATTACAATACACTTCAAACATGCTCTCACAAAACCATGTAAATGCCACAAACAGTATCTCTATACAGTAGGGTTTTTTTCAATCCACTATGGATTGCTTTTCCCAATGACCGAAAGATTACTACATGCTAATACAACACGGTGTACCAGGCACAAATGTTGTACCAAGCATAACATATACAATGGATTCTATTTCAAAGAAGGGGTGTAATCATTCATTTATCGAATAGCAAAATCCGGTCAAGTTTTCTCTTTTTCCAGCATGAACATGCATGATAAAAAAAGAGCAGAACATTAATCTCCGTGGACATTCTTTGCATATGTGCTGATTATTCTGTGAACCAGTCTGCGCTTCATGGCCTTCAGTGGCTGGATAATTTAAGCTATTTCATATGTGTTCTGATATTTGCATGTCCCTTAAACCCATGATAAAGAGTGCGGAAGATATGTCAACTATCTAGTTCAATTCATGTTATATACTCCTCCAGCGCACAGAGTAGGAAACCCGCAGCCAGGAGGTGGCTCCCCTTTGAGTTTTGGCACCGAACCCTGCCAAAGGTATTAATGTCAGGGAAGGCGGCGATGAGCTGCCAGCAGCATACGACACGCTCACTGATCTGGAAAGCAGGAGGGCTCCGTCTCATGCTCTGGCATGCCCCCACTGGAGGCCGTCATAAATAGCACTGCACCCAGTGGGGTGGGGGGGAGCTCAAGTGACAGTAAGCACTGCTGGAAAGGAACAGGGCAGAGTGGAAAGGGGAGACTTTCTGGCCCATGTGGCAGTCTAACGAAATCTCTGTATTGAACCGTTTACCTAGGATATCGCCGTGCAGTGGCTCAACATGCTAGTGTAGTCTGTATATTTTTGGCCACAGTGGGCCAGTTTGTGCTACTGCCCTATGCAACTTCTTGTTCTGGCCAGTGTTAATGAACAGTGGTGTGGCCAGGATGTCTTGATAGAGCGGGGTTGTACCTTACCACGCAAGCCCAGGGCAGGCGTCCATGCCACTAAACTAAATATCATTATCTTTTGGGGTGTCTTCTGTGGCATGTTCCTACAGACAAGGCCAAAGTTCCAACTGTTCTAGAAAATGGTAAACTTTCGGCTATTAAAATGGCACAATTGAACCCACTTCCATTGTCCTAATCCCGATCCCCTCTGAGTTTTACGAAACAAAAGAAAAGAAACTGTGTGATAAGTGTACCTGCTTGTAGGCATAGCTTGACAAGGGCATGCGGTTGTTGTGTGTGAGGAAACATTTGGAATGTGATGAGAAATTAAAGGGGGTTTACTTTGTGATTCACTTTGATGTTTTGGAAGATGAGAATGCAAACTGGAGTACTGTAGCTTCACAACATTTAAAAAAATAAATGTAATATTACTCAACTAAATGGTATTCAGTTTATCAACTTTGTAAAGGCAAAAAGGAAGAATTGATCCTGACGGTATTTAGGCACATATATGTGTTTACTTATTGTCTCAGCAGGATAGCTTAGGGGCAACGTGCTTGCCTTGGAAGCAAGATGACAGCAACACAGGTTCGATCCGTGTCCGCGCTTAGGTATTAAGCACTTTATAAATAACCTATCATATCTATCATCATATGATGCAGCAGTAGTAAAATGCAGGCACATTAACTGCTGAATATAGACATTCATTAGCCTTCTGAAGGTAGAAATGCAGAAAAAACACAATCCACGTTTCTCAACCAACCACACTCTTACCTACACACTCCTGCTACTTAAGATATATCAAGAGGGAGGAAGGATAGGTACGGGGCAATACGTTTGTCTTGGAAGGAAGACAACACAGAGCAACTCAGTTTGGAATCCCAGTCCCATGCATAGAGTTTGAGATTGGTCTCTGGTATTAAGCGTGTTATGAAGATTCATTAAAAGAGTGCTCTTAAAATTGTGTTCTATGAGTCCTGGCATTTGTATTGCATGCCTGTACATATTACAAAGTTAGGACTAGATGCACCAGAATGTAATGTTATGTCACCGGAAAAGCCAGAACTCTGCCATAGCAAAACCTGGCATCTCTACACACTTCCCTACATATGGCTGTACTTCTTTCAGAAGAGTTTATATGATAGTAATTTGCTTGTAATCATCTTTTGCCACATGCAAGTATCTTCATGCTATACATAGGGCCTCACTATGAGTATGGTGGTGCGGGAAAAGCAGAAGCAACGTGGCAGGAATTCAGTTACCGCAGAGTTACCACTGCATACCGCACTGTCGTACTATGAGTTCGGTGGTAAGGGGATGGATTAACCTGCAGCAAAAAGCTTAAGGTGAATACTCCACATTCAAGTGACGGTACCGTAATGGAGAATTGCAGTATTGCTGCAGTTTTATCACCAAACTCATAATGAAGCCCTATAATATGTATAATATTTGTGAATCCTAAATTAAAGGTGTTAAATCCCTTCCAACAGATGGGCAGTCAAAGCCTCCTCTTTGAATCAAAGCTTAGAATATCACAAGTATTTCTGTGCTTTATTTGTGTTTTCTCTAAGCACAGGATCTTTCTGCAAAGGCTACCAGGGCTTTGTTTTATAGAATAGGTCTCCATGTGGGGGAAAAGCTATTAATGTAGACCCACATCTCCTGTGCACGTTCACATTGTAGTATGAACATCCAACAGCCTGTAGTGAGAGAAGGCAAATCATTCTGAATAAGATGTGTCTTTCCTCCTGTAACCAGGCTCCATATGCACTCAGGGAAGGCACTGAAATTGCTGAAACAATTTTTTTAATCTAATGGAGTAAACAAAACTGCAGAGTCCTAGTGCAGATGATGCTCTGGTGGTTTATTTCTCTCTTGGTATGTCCTTTGTTCCCTGTGAGTTTGTGTATGACCCTTTTATGTCAGGTCCATCTCATTGTATATTGGGGTATAGGGAATGACAACTTTGGGGCTTCTCAGACCAGGAAAATGAAGGGAACCCAAGTGGCTCTGGTCTCACCCATGCCCCATAGCTTGAAACGTTTCCCTGGTTGCAATTATATCCATGGGAACTCCTTTGAAGTCTCCTTACCCTCTTCATCTGTGATGGGTGCGAATAATAAATAACTGGCAATTTAAGGTTGCTGTCCACGAAGACCGTACTTGTGTTGTAGCATATGTACAGGATAATTTTTTTTAAAAGGAGGCCCAATGAGCTTGATTCATGGAATATTCTGTGTGGAAAAAACGACACTTGCACGCAAAATTGAGCGCAAGTCCCCGTTCATAGAATCATGGAACACAATGGGCAGGGCTTAACCGGGACTTGCAAGGAAGCCGTGCCAGTCCACCACGTCACTGCGACCCGACGAACGCCTTGCTCGAGTCTCCTTCGAGATTCGCCAGCCGGGCCTGCGCAGCCACCTAAAAAGCGGGCGGAACACGTGGAATGAGGAAGAACAAGCGAAAATGTGGGCGTTACAAGGGCGTTCCACCGGCAAACAATTACGCTGCTCATACGGAATTGAACAGGGAACGCCGGCGCAAAAAAGCACACGCAAATCCAGAAACATTTACGCCATGCGATAGCAGGCGTAAACGTCAAGTCGCACACTAACAAATGCTTAAAAAGCATGCACGATCAACAAACGCATGGATACAGCCATGATGAATGCACCATTTATTGCAGCAATCATCCAGGGACACGGTAGGAGGAGGAGGATGGCCAGGGCTTGGATCTTCCACCCAAGGACCAGCCTTTTTTGGGATGCCCGATCAACAGGTCTGTGGTAGGTATAGGATCCCCCCCCTTCCCATATCATCCTCAACCTGGTCACGGAGTGGAAAGATGACCTCACATCACCCACCATGTGCTCCCAAGCACTGATCCCCTTGCAAAAGGTGCTCACTGTTCTGCATTTATTGGCCACTGGCTCATTCCAGCGAACCACCGTCATAGTAGGTGGCATCTCCCAGGCCAAGTAGTCAAGCTGCTTACACCAGGTGTTGGCCATCATAACTGCACATCCGTCTGTCCGCCAGTATTTCTATATGCCCAAAACACCGGCAGAAAGGCAAGCAGTGGTCCAGGATGATTATGGGGTGGCGCACTTCCCAAAAGTGCTAGGTGCCATTCATTGCATCCATGTTGCTCTACGTTCACTTCGAGCAACAGAGCACATCTACTGCAGTGGGAACCTTGGCACTCCATCAATGTTCAAGTTGTGTGTGATACTAAGGTCATCATTACGGAAGTGTATGCCAACTATCCTGGCAGCACACATGATAGTTACATCTTCAGGATGTCCCCACTACACCGTACCCTGGAAGCTGGGAAGCATGGCAACACATGGCTTATTGGTTAGTATGAATGGCCGTGCACATGCATGCATGTTGCACACAGACCAATAGACACTGTCAACAAATGACAATGACAACCATTCTCACCTTTACAGGGGACAGTGCCTACCATCTGAACACATACATGATGACGCCCATACGCAACCCCAACACACCTGCTGAGGTAATGTACAACACTGCCCATATTGCAACTCGGGGCATAATGGAGCGCGCATTCGGAGTGCTCAAGTTACGTTTCCGCTCCCTTGGCCACTCTGGTGGTGTGTTGCTATATGCACCACCAGTAGTCTGCAGGATCATTGTAGCAGCATGCGTCCTGCACAATGTTTCAACATGGCGTGGAGTCCCAGTAGACATGGTGGTGGCACCCCATCCACATCCACAGGCACACTGCTTGCGTATGGCTGGGCAAAGGGCATGTGGAGAGGCTGCACATACCCAGCTTGTGCAATCTTATTTCACCTAAAATCCTTCCCCTGTGGAGTGCACACAATCCCGCCAAATCCCAGGTGTCATTCAATGATGACAATGGGCCAATCCACTGTGTCTACAAAACCGCCCTGAGAAAATGCCCTTGGAAGTACTCATTTGTGTGCATCCCTCAGAACTAACAAGACATTTCTTTTTGTGTTTCCAAAAGAAACACATTGAAGAGGGAGGACACCACTACCACTGAATGAAATCACCCTTTTGGCACCAAAACAGC
This sequence comes from Ambystoma mexicanum, assembly GCF_040938575.1. Classification (NCBI taxonomy): domain Eukaryota; kingdom Metazoa; phylum Chordata; class Amphibia; order Caudata; family Ambystomatidae; genus Ambystoma; species Ambystoma mexicanum. The sequence goes on from NC_090922.1 coordinate 658,229,706, forward strand.
CCTTGTCACTAACTAACATACCTGTCAAATGTGTAAACAGTGATGAATCCAGAAACATCATGTCTGAGCTGCAAGCCATGCATGGCCCAAAAATTAACATGTACACAAAATACAACAAGCACAATACCATATAGCTGCACACGTGTCCTAGAATGTGATTGATGCGAATACAAACATGTCCCTATTGTGGGGTGTAGAAAAGCAGTGCAGTATCAATCAACAAGTTACCAAATTAGGCAACTTGATCACAATAAACCCCTACTCCAAAAACATTTTTACAAGAGGTAATTTACAATTTTGACAAAGAGGGCGACACACCAGAATTGCCACATCCAGACATGCAGCAACTAAAATAGCCATTCCATAACAATCAAGATAAAATGCACATCGTACCTGTCCCCTTGGCATGCAGTCAACAGTCAAATTTCATCCCATGAAATAGTCATCATTCCCTGACGGAAGGATCTGCAGACAGTGAACAAAATGAAAAAGAGTGCAGCTAACACATCCATGCACCCAAAAACTCAAGGCCCCCTTCAGTGACATACAACACATGCAAACAACAACTCACATGACAACCAACAACGTGTGTCCCATCACACATGCGGCAACACCTGCACACTGCATGCAAATCAAACACACAAAACACACACACTGACAAACAACAACCCCGCACTGCCTGTCCCCCTAAATGACATGCAGCAAATGTGCATGTCACATATCCCCATTCACAAGACGATGGCACAAACTCAACACACGCATCAGTCAACATGCTGCATGAATATGAGAAGACATCACATATGCAGATAATTGAGCACACAAAAAAGCAGAGACACCCCTGGAAGACTACCAATGACATAACAAGGCATGTGATCACCTGTGTAGTATTGGCACAGTGAACTGAACACAGTCATGGGAGACCATTTATTTATTAATTAATGAATGTATTTATTTATTTGTCACTTGTTAGGCGCTTATACAATTAGCAAATCTGTTTCAAAGCGCCCACAGGGCAACAGGGTGGGAACAGGGGAGGTAGACAATAAATTACAACAGTGATAAATAATTGAATTAATAGTACAAATAAATCGTGAGAATAACAAGGAGAGGAGATGAACGTACCATGCCTTGTGAGTGTTCAGAATGTGTAAGTGCAGAGGGGAGGGGGTAAGGGAAAAGGTGCTGAGGTGCTCATGGAGAAGTGCTCGGGGTGAAGTGCTAAGAAAAAGAAAAAGACAAATGTAAGTGCCACTTCCCATGGGGAGGCTGAGTAAGTGCAGTATATAGACAGTGCCTTGGATGAGAGATGTGGGGGGTCAGGGCCCCTAGGATACATAAGGTCCCTGCACAACAGTCATGCTACTGTATGATTAGCAGGGAAGAGAGGAGGAGCAAGAAGAGGAGAAGAGAAAGGTCTTGAGGCTTTTTTCGGAACTTAAGGAGGTCCTGCTCAAGACGCAGAAGAAGAGGGAGGCTATTCCACAGAAGGGAGCCTGCCGAGGAAAGTGATTGACCACCAGCTCTCTGTTTAGCAAACCACTTCACACCCAGGGAGTTGGTGCCAGAGGAACGCGTGAGTATAGAAGGGGGTATTTGGTCAGGAAGAGTTGAAGATAGAGTGGCCCCCGGCCCCAGATAGCCTTGTGGATGATACAGAGGGATTTCAATTTAATCTGTGCTGAGACCAGGAGCCAGTGAAGGCTTTGTAGTGTAGGAGAGATGCGGTCCATGGGCTTGTGGCCAAGGATAAGTCTTGCTTCCCTATTCTGGGTAAGCTGGACGGGTCGCAGGTGAATGAAGGAAGATTAAGGAGGAGGCTGTTTCAATATTCTAGCCTGGAGAGAACCAGAGCATGGGTAACATTGAGTCTCTGGGGGAAGGTGAGGAAGGGTAGAGTTCCTTTGAGAAGGGTTGAGCTGAAAGTGGGACTTCTCGACAATGTCCTGAATATGAGGATGAAGGAAAGGGAGGAGTCGAAGATGACTCCAAGATTCCTGGCTTCAGAGGAGGGCGTGGGGGAGCCCATGGAGGAAGACCAGAGTGAAGGGAAGAAGTAGGGTGTAGGGATCCAATAGGGAGCATCTCTGTTTTGCTGGCATTGAGACAGAGGTCATTAACATTGCACCAGGCCTGGATGGCAGAGAGGCAATCAGGGATGAAGGAAGGTGCAAGGGCATCAGTAGGAAGTTTGAAGAAGAGTTGTGTGTCGTCAGCGTATCACTGGAAATTGGGGGAGAAGGAGGCAATGAGGCATGCCAGCAGGGAAAGATATATGTTAAAGGGCCAGGGTGAAAGAATGGAGCCCTGGGGGATGCCAAAGGTGGAGGAGGAATTAGGGGAGGAGAAAGGGCCCAGAAAGGTTTTGTAGGAACGGTTGGTTAAGAACGAAGTAAGCCAGTCCAGTGCCCGCTCGGAGATACCAAGGGTATTATGGAGCCTTTTTATGAGGATGGAATGGTTCACTGTGTCAAATTCAGGAGCAAGATCAAGGAGGTTGTGAACAGCAGGGTAGTTGAAATCGTGGGATGTGAGCAGTTCTTCACGGGTGTTCAGGAGTGCACTTTCCATGCCTCTGGAAGCTCGGAATCCAGACTGGTGGTCATGTAGACCGCCAACAAGTTTGGTATGGGTGTTGAGTTGGGGGGGCAACTTCTCAAGCAGTTTCCCCAGGAAGGGAGTGATGGAAGTGCAGCGGTAGTTGGCTGGGCAGGAAGGATCTGCAGATGGATTTTACAGGAGGGGTGCACAATGGAGTGCTTGATGGAGGATGGAAAAGAACCAGTAGCAAAGGAGTGGTTACAGAGATCAGCAAGAGCAGGGGTGAGAGAGGAGATATTGTCCTTAATGGTTCTGGAGGAGCATGGGGCAACATGTTTGGAAGAGACCTTCATGCATTTGACAACCCTGGTGACTTCTTCAGGGGAGACAGGAGCGAAGGAGGAGATGGAGGAAGGAGGAGCGTGAGTGGTGGGGGGCAGAGGAGGGAGGATTGGGTTGGAAGAGTGCATGACAAGGCTGTTCAATATGGACTGGGTTTTGGAAAAGAAGTGAGAAGTGAGTGTATTTCAAAGGACCTGAGAAGGAGTAGGGGCAGAAGATAATGCAGACGGGTTGGCAAGTTCCCTGCAGATTTTGAAGAGTTTAGCTGTGATAGCGAAGCACAAGAATGCAAGTACAGAAATACTCTCCTCTTGCACTCAAGGCAGGATCATGCTTGATGCATCAATTCACAGAGGCCAATGTCAGACTGGAAGGCTGGCCACCGAGGCAACTGCCATGGAAGACATAAGCATACAAGACAAAGCAAAGTGATACTGCAAGCCAGGATAAATGCATGCTAAACATAGGATGCAAACTAAAAGTGCAAGGTCAATGCAGACTTCATTGTGACAGCATACAACGGGTTCAATCTGCATTCAATTGAATGCAGCAGTACCATGCAGCTAGCTGTGGTCAACCTGAAGCTGCAAAGACCATGTTGCAGCATGCATGGGACATGCATGTGAAAACACCAACACTGCTAAACATAATCAGCTGGTACACCACATAGCATCCCAAAAATGTGCATCAATGTTCCCATAGTTGTGGCTTGTAACTGGGGCTGCACACCATAATTGGGGAACCCTAAGCAAGAGAGGCCAAATATGCTGTCGAACCATTACCCCACAAACATTGCAAGGGATGTGAAGTGTCACTTAGTACACATGGTCAAAGTGCAATGAGACATAAAACAGCACAACCATAAACACCTGTCACAGGCCACAAACAGCCGGCACTGCCACCCGCTCCCAAAAACCCAAGAAAGGCCCACACAGTTGGCCCTCCCACAATTTTGAATATGAAACCAGTGGCCCCACCAATCAATAGAAACAACACCATGCCCAGACCTATTACCAGAACCACACGCTGTGAAACATGCACCCATGAAGTAGTACTGGTGCCCCACAAGACAAGTCAATCCCAAGTGATCACACACAGTGCAAGACTCCCAGCCAAGCACCACACAAGCATCTATAAATGCCCTTCACTTACCTGCACAGTGTACCCACCTGCCTTGCATACGATGCAACCCATCGGGAGACGCATCCCCTAAATGCAATGACATGCATAGCAACAACAGAAAGAACAGGCACATCCATGACAACAATATCCAGAGAGCACCCACTTCAGAAGCACCACAGGATGCAAGAGGGTGACAGGACATAGATTGTGATCTGCCCATGAGTGCAGCATACTACAACAGAGAGAGGGTGAGAGAGTGGCAGTGAGAGGAAAGTCCAAGTTAAACATACATCAAGCAGTACACTGCCTGGATTGAAGATGGCCAATGACATTCACTACACCACAGTAGGTGCGGCCATAGATGAATTGAGTGAGGGAGGTAACACAGTGACATGAGTACCACTTAAATAACCATCCCGGCATGGTAGCATGAAAAGCACATATAAGTAAAGTTACACATGCAGCAAACACGGTGACCAATGACGCATTATCAACATGCAAAACAGTGCTCAGGCTTACCTGCTGACTGTGCTGTCATGGTGTGAATCCTGCATCACCTTCACCAGGAACTGTGTCTCCAAATTAGTGACAGGAGGGACAGTGCCTGGTGGAGGGCATGGGGAGCATGGATGTCAAAGGGTGCAGGGTGTCTTTCCTGGGACAGCAGTCACCGCCAAATCACGGATTACTGAAACAACATGAGAGAAGACATTACAACAGGCATAGTGAAGTACCATTCACACAGCATATATGTGCGAGGAAACACTGAACCCATAGTTACCTGCACATGCCATCCTGTGCACCACCATGCAAACATAAAAGTTGACCTTACTATGCATGCCTGCATGTCTACCACTGCAAACGTCATGGCCTTGAGAGGATAACTGCACAACTCAAGGAAAAAACAAATAATACAAATAAAACCTGGAAAGGCCAACTCAAAAATAAAATGCCCACATCCGGGCCTGGGGTCAACTAAAGTATCAAAAAATTAACGAAAATATCAAAAATGTCCATCATGGACCGGGGGTGGGGGAGTCCACCCAGGAGGGGGGAGGGGAAGGGTGCATGTAAAATAAAAAGAAATAAATGTCCCCTCCATGGGCTCACGGACCGCACGGCTAGGGTGGACCGGGAGGCATGTCTCTGCTGGCACCACCCTCCTGCGTTGAATCAGAAGGTGGAAGTAGTGCTGGAGGCTCACCACGCAGTACCCTGGCCTTGTCCTCAGTGGCAGCCGCCATGTGTGACATTGATGAATGCACCAGCAGACTGAGGGCTTGGAGGTCACTATGCACAACCTCATGGGCTGCACAGAGTTCCTGCACAATTGTCTGCCTCAATGATAACATCTCCTGGCGGAAAAGTCTCCTGCTGGCTGCCTCTTCCTCATGGATTGCAACTCTGTGGGCCAACCACTCATGCCTCAGTCCTTCTCTGTGTGCCCGACCCTCTGCAAGCAGGGATGCCTGCAGACACTGCAGATCTGCTCGTCAGTCTCTGATGTTGGCCTCCATGCGCAGCATGTGGGAGCGGCATATGGACTGCATGACCTGCAGCTTTTGCTCCACCTGTGTTGCTGGCGAGATCATGGAACTGGTGAACCTATCCGTGCACTGAGCCAAACTCTCATAGGCAGCACCCTGTTCAGAACACAGCATCTTCTGCTCCCACACTGTCTGCCCAGTTTGCACACGTCCCCCATGTGTGCGGTGCCCATGCCTACCTGATCCAAGGGAGCATGGCCCTTGCTGTGATGCCCCTGTCTCTGGCTGCAGGACTGCAACCCTCCCTTGGACATCTGCCACATGACCAGAAACCAATACATGGGAGTGTAGCCTTGCAGCCATAACCACCACAGATGGGCATGATACCACTGACTGGCCTTGTGAAGGCACCTGACCCCCTGAAGACTCATGGACCGCAACTGCTCCACCCATTCAGCATCAGAGCTACTTGAGTCCAAAGAGTCAGAATTGTCTGCAACATGGCTCAGGATGGTCTGTAGCACCAGTGGATTCTCAAGGCCTGCCACGCCACGTCCTCCACCGATGGTCTGAAGCACCACAGACTGTTCTTCCTCCTCTTTCTCCTCCTCTGCATCTGGTGCTTCCTCACCTGCACATGGACATAAAAAGACATGTGGAGTCATGTGCAACGTGTCTACAGTAAACATGTGCATCACATTGCTGTCATGCAACAAAATGCAGGGCATGCCACCATAAGAAATACAGCATCCACACACTTCGTATAACAAGCCATCTGAGCATGGCATTAGCAGACTGGGAACAACATTCCCTGCTCAGGGCCATTCTGCCAGTGGACACATTGCCAACAAACAGGGTTTTTAAGTAGCACATTATGGCCGATGGCACAGCTAACTGTTACCAGTGAAATGGGCATGGCCATGTGGCTCTGTGATGTGCAATTACATCACATGGCAACAGGCAGACACACATATCCACATGCAAGTCCACATCCATCATATGCCACACCAGTGTTGACCTGGTACAGGGAATGTACACAATGGGAACATGCCGTAAGTGTGTGAAAAAAAAGAAACAGTCCCAGTTGATGTATGGCTGTAAGAGTACCACCTAGGCATGGTATGTGAAGTGCAGAGAGTAAGTCAATGGAGTTGTAGATAGGAACAAGGTACAGTGACCCACAAGAGGGAGAGGGGCATGGGCCCATGAAGTGTGGGCGGAGTGTGGGAGGGTATCAGGGATCAGGCCTCACAACGATTTGCCTCAGGAGTCATTGCCATTGTGGCAGCAGGGATGTGCACAGTCTAGACATATGCACACTCACTCAGGGAATGCAATAAGGTGTGTTGGTTGTCATCTTGAATGTTCTAAGTAGCATGGAAGCACCCACGTACATGTGTGAAAAGAGATTCTATACCCTGCAGGGCATGAAGTGTAACTCGTATTTTGGACACAAGCACATGTCTAGCAAAGCAGAGTCACTGACATCAAGGATGCAGCTAACAAGAGTGCACATTTTGGTATCATGTTGCAGATGTTGAGGGGGTATGCTACTGGGGGATGAGTACTATCACACGGCCATGTTCAACTGGTGTACAACACATGGTTTGTATCCACTCTTGTGTACACTGGACAGGAGTCAGTAAACCACAACATGTTTCACCCGGAGCAGTCATTTAAATGCAGCCAGATGTGCACCACAATTATACATCTTGGTGATGCTTCACTTCACGTACCCATGATGCACAAACTTGGTCACTCACCAGACGTGTCCTTGTAATTTTTCAGGCCTCCCACACATTGCACCTGCTCCAATAGAATGAATTGGCTCATAGCCTCTTCATGCTCGGTCAGCTCTTCCTCCTCTGGTGACCCCCCTCCAGTTGCCAGAGCAGAGGCTAGGTTGACACCCAGCTTGGACATGGTGCGATGGGTGAGGTCATTCCAGCGCTTCACTACCTGTAAACCCTAAGTCATTGATCTCATCCATGACATGCTGCCAATGTACCATAGGATGAGCAGGTGTATGTGTGCTCGCCGGTTGGTGCACATGTCACAGTGGTGAATGGCCACGTAGTCCTTGAGGATCTTGAGTTCTTCATCATGGAAGTTCTTCTTCCTCAACGTGCCAGTGTCCTGTGCCGTGTCATGGGGTTGTGCCTGTTCCTGCTGTGCAGGCTTTGCCTTCTTGCCACAAGGTTTCTGCAGCACGTCCCTTATCCTTGTGGGCAGGGGCAGTTGCTTCTGCAGCATGACCCTTACCCTTGTGGGCTGGGGCAGCTTCTTCCGCAACATGTCCCTTACCCTTGTAGGATGGGGCAGCTGCTTCTGCAGCATGTCCCCGAACCCTTGGGGCTTGGGCTGCTGCTTCTGCAGCATGTCCCTGAACCTTTGGGGATTGGGCAGTTGCTTCCACAGCATGTCCCTGAACCCTTGGGACATGGGCAGTTGCTTTCGCAGTACGTCCCTGAACCTTTGGGGCGTGGGAAGCTGCTTCCGCAGGATGTCCCTGAACCCTTGGGGTTTGGGCAGCTGCTTCCACAGGACATCCCTGACCCCGGCCACATCTGCCCCCTTTCCCTCTTGGGGCCTTTCCACACATGTTCCTGGTGTAAGGGGAAAATGGAAGGCACACCAAGCAATTTTCCTGGGCAATTTGGGTGAGGGGGCAGTCTATGTGATGGAAGATGTAGTTCTGTCTTCCAGCAAGGCTCAAAAGTACCCCAGGTGTGAAAAAGACAGTATGTGTAACGCACAGGCACCTCAAAAAAGAAAATAGATGGGTACGTGAGACCAGGATAGCTTCCAGAAAAAGAAAAAAGCGGTACACAATGCACAGTTGCACCCAGCAACCCGGAAAATGTATACACAAACACCAGAAAGCTACCAGAAAGGTAAGAATAGAGGTACGCAATACACAGGGGCATCCAGAGTTGAGAAGAATGCATACGCGATTCACCATTAGCCTTGCAAAAATCAAACGTAGATGTGTGTGTGCCCGTAGGCAAATCTCCCACCAAAATAAGAAGTTTGTACGGTCCCTGAAGTGAACGGATTGTGTGGCACCCCAAAATATGCAGTACTCCACTCATCCATCTCCTCCCCTTCACACACATGTTCGGAGTTGTTTCTACACGCACTAATGTATCCCCGAATATGGCGTGCAGAACACCTGTGCGCAGCACGTGTCAGGTAAGTTACGCTCTGAGGGTCTTTCCTCGGATTTCACGTGTCCACGCTTTTCCCATTTTTTACGCAGAAAGTCCCTTGACTTTGTTTCCGGTAGCATACATTGCGAGACACGGAAGACCCACGCTCCTTCCTCTATGCCATTTTACCTGCCTCCTGCTGCCCTATGCTACCTCCAACTTAGCCATCTGCTGCTGCCTGTACAGTGTTTGTGTCTGCTGCCTACCTGCACTGCGTTTGGAGTGCCTGCTGTCCAGCCATTGCCTATGCTTCTGTCTTTGGCCCTGTGACCACCTCAGCTGCTTCATTGGACTCCCACTGTGCCATATTACTACCACCGCTCCACAGCCCAGCTCCAGGACCACCTTGCCCACCCACACCTTCCTCGTGGGTTACCGTGTCAGCACCATCAACCGGACCAGAGTGGCAAATTTGTGGCAGCGATGCAGAGGGCTGTCAACTTCACTACCAGGGAAGTTGACATCCTGTTGGAGAAGGTCCTGGAGCATTATGATGCCCTCTTTAACCCTGTTATGCAACATGGCAAGGAAGGACGTCAGCAGATCTGGGACGGGATAATGGATGCCATCAACATGGAGGGGGCGGCACCCCACACCTTCAGGTCCGTGTACAAGGCCTGGGAGGACCTGAAAGCCCAGATCCACAGAAAGGCCCTGTGCTACGTCCAGGCCGGTGCCACCACAGAGGTGCAACGTGCACGCAGGTGTCACGCTCACCTGGTCTCCACGGGGGCATGCTCGTGTGCGTAGGGTGTTGTCTGTCCTGATGCTGCTCTGCTTGGCTGGTGATGCTAGCTTGCATCTCCCCTTAGTCCTTGCTTCAGGAGATGTTGGCCTGCAAGTCGAAACAAGATATTAGCTACCAAAGGGAGCTGGTCAGTGGTTTCACCTCCTTCCGGTCTATCCTTCACTTCTTCTGGCTCACCTCTGTTTTTTGATGGGCAAGCTCTCCATCCTGCACACTCTGGCAGGGGCGCGGTTTTTCCTGGATCGAGTTACATCAATGATCCAATAACTGCTTGGAATGACTGCCTTTAAGTCTTTCTGTTCAAGATAACTAATGTCCGTTATTGCCTTACAGGTGCGGCGCTAAGTGACCTTCGGATGATGGATGACCCTCCAGACAATGATGCTCAGGATTCCTGCCAGTAAGTATAGCGCTGTGCTGGGCACGCAAATGTTTGCCTCTGTAGCTTTCCTTTGCTACGTGCGACTAACCTGTTAGTCCTTTTCTGTTCAGCAGGTACGGCGAGTCCAGGAAGAAAAATAGAAGATCTGTGTGGTGGGGTCGAGCTGCAGCGCGCTGCTGAGTGAAGAACTGTCCGATGAAGTTCCTGGAGCGGGCCGATCAGGTGAGTAGCTACCCGAGAGGGTGCTTTTCATTCTGTTCTGCAGATGCGGCGATTCGTGGGAAAGCAGGAGATGAGATCTGGATGTACTGCAGGTAAGGCCTTCGATGCTTAAATAACCCCTGTTATTATCTGTTCGCAGGTGCCGATGGATGGAAGACTCTGGACGGGCGTGGCAGAAGGAAGCAAGAACTGATCTGACACGGTGAGCATTACGCTGCAGGAGTGCAGAATAATGCGAAGCGTGTTCAGATTGTTGGGTGCGGTTTAAATAGCCTCGCAAGTAGTTCCAAGAAAATAGTCCTCTTCTCCGTATCCCTTCTCTCAGGTAAAGAAGTTCCAGGTCACACCCTGAACTGAATGGCTCAGCCTCTCTGAGCCAAGTTAATGTACCATGTCACTAACACCTCCATGAGCCTGGCGCCAGCGGCGCCAGGACTGCGTCCAGGTGAGCCTGGCTGGGGCCTGATAAGCCCCCAAGGGGGCCAAAGTTCGGGATGGCCCCACCAGTTTCAGGGTTTTGCGTGCCTGCACCATGACAGCAGGTGCTGGATGTCGGCTAACAACTTGCAGGTCCTGGAGAAGTTCTGCCTGGCGCAGCACACCCAGGTCTGCGAGTTACGTGAACGTCTGGAGTCGACTGGTGAGTAGTCATGTGGTGCAATGCTCTACGGTGCATGTGCTCTGTGCATGTACCAGCATGTTGGCAGTGACCACCTTAGGCTTGCAGCAAGTATGTTTCTGATACGGATGTTTGCGTGCATACCCCAGACATTGCTCTTCATGTGTGCATTCAGACCTATATGTATTTTAAATGTGCTATCACTTGCAGTGTGTTGGAGTGCTGGCTTTCAGATCGTGCACATGCAATGTTACTTGTGTCTGAGATGTGCCAGGGTGACAAGTGTGACAGTTGAGGTAGTGTTGCCCGCGTCATGTGCATGCATGATGTTCATGTGTATGTGCCAAAAATGGGAATGTGTGACTGGGCATCTCTCACGCCTGGATGCAACATGTGAATTTGGATGTCTGGCTTAGTCACGTAGAGGCATTGCAGTTCACAGGACTCTGATATTATTGGTCATTGCACTGCTTGGGGTCTCTCAGTTGATATGTGTGCATGACATGTGTATGTGCTTGTTGCTGTGGCATGCTCATATGCGCATGTGCAAATGATGCATGTATGTATAGCACACACACATATGATTGGTTGTGATAGTGGCAAGTAGCTTGATGTGATTGTGTGGAGTGATGGCCAGGCAGGTGTCTGCAAGGATGTGGATTGCATGTCCATGTGTGTGGGTGTGGAGGTTGATGATTGTTCCCTTGACAAGTCAGGTTCATATGAATGTTGGTGATGCCATACCCAATTTGGTGCATTACACCGATGTTTCCATTCTGTGTCTCCTTTTCTACAGTTGCATCTGATGAAGAGGGTGGAACCAGTGCTGTGGAGCATGCCTGCAGGGATGCCTCCACCAGGCAGAGGTGCAGGCCACAGCCACGCCCCTGTGACAGCTCATCTTCGGGGACCAATGTGGCTGTGGCAGCGCCAGTGACATCGGCATGGCTGCTGGGGGTGAGTCCAAGAAGGTGAATCTGGGAGGGGACTCCTCAGCAACAGTGGTGACAGGTGATCCCACACAGGGGCCATCCATGGCGGAAGACGCCCTGGAGTCTTTTAGGTTGGCGCGGGGGGGAGGGAGAAGTGGCTGTTGCAGTCCAGCCCGTGGGGTCAGTTGGGGGTGTTGAGGTGGGCATGCCTACTACAGTCCTGTCCCAGGGGCCACCGTGGAGGTGCCTGTGCAAAATCTAGTCCCTGGGCCATTGGATGCAGCAGTATGCGCCAGCCGGGATGCTTCCACCCAGACCCACCACCCAGTGTCAGCTTATGTGTCCACCCAGAGTGACACCCCTTACCATCTGGTGTTGCCATCCGGAATTATGTGCTACCCTGCTGGCCGGGTTGACGAGGCGGACAGCTGTAATTCGGGATGATGTGCAGGCTACTCATAGTCTGCTTGCACATCATCACAGTGAACTATACCACCTCATCGGCTTGCTTGCAACATGCCTATTCTGTGGGGTCCTCCATGGGATGTTCACTGCTGCAACCACCTTCTTGTCTTCCTCCTAGGTGTGCCAGGCAGCCTCAGGGGTGCCTTCTGGCCTAGATACCACCAGGGCCCCCAGTGCACCAGTCCCAACCACAATGCCCCGTCTGGTGGAGACCACATCCCTGCCCGAGTTGGAAGTCCAAGGCACATCAGCTGAGGTGGTCACCATGTCTACCCAGGCACCGACAGGGGCACCGGGCAATGGAGGGACAGCAGGCACCCATGAGCAGTGTAGGTGCCGTATGCTCCCAGGTGTCATGATCAGCTCGGAGGGCGTACCCACATAGCAGGCACCGGGCACTGTGGCAGCAGGTGGCAGCAAGGAGGAGACTATTTGTTTCAGGGCAGACTACCAAAAGGAGGCAGGTGTGAAGTCTGAGGCAGGAGGCACACGTGAACCTGAGGGATAGGATGTCTTCCGTGTTCCGAGGATATGAAGAACAGATTGGGGCAGAGAGGCAGCAGGCTCTGGAAGCAAGGGTAGTGATGGCCAGGGCTGAAATTGCGCTGTGTCAGGGGGCCACTTGAAGCAACGCCCGAGTGACAGAGACACAAATGCTGGAGAACCTGCAAGCCCTGCAGGCAACAACAGAGGCCCGTGTGAGGGGTGAGGTATGGCACTGGACTCAGGCCTGGTGGAAAGGCTCAGTGAGATTGGAGAGGATGAGGACTAGCCCGCTGCCTTTGTACATAGTTATTTAGGTGTAGGTTTCCTTTTATTATTTATTATTTTCCCCAGACTTTGAAGACTTTCCCAGTTTTTATTGTATATAGTTGTTTAGGCATTGGATATTTGTTTTATTTCATATTTCCCCTGGGCTACTTTGAGCTTGATTCCCCATTTATTTTTGTATATATTTATGTCCAATACATCATTCTATTTTTTACATTCCACGCTCCATGCAGTTCATTTGTGTGTCAGTCTCTTTGATATTTAAATTTTCAGCCAGTACATCTCTCCATTGCAAGTCATGTGTCTTGTGGCGTGCATGCTTGTGTGTTGTTGTTGCAGGGATAGTTGCAGATGGTGGGATGCACATGTGCCTGACATGTGGGGCTGGGTCCATCAGACGACTGGGTCTGCACTGTATGTTTTCATTAGCATGTACCAGTGCAGCATCACTGTATATTTGGCAGCAGTGTGGTTGGGGTGGAGGGAGATGTGCTCACCGCGGAGGAGTTCCATGGTCACGTTAATAGCAGGTTTCTTTGGCATTGCTATGTAAAACCCATGTCATACAGACACGCCCACCAGCATGTGCAATCACACACTGCCTTCTCTCATGTGTCGCTCAACCTCTATCACTGGAATGCAGTAGTGTGCCATGTTTGCTCTTCTGGAGTGGCAGAACAATTCTCCTGTCTCAGTGAGTCATGCTCTCTCTGTCTTCCCTACCATCACCCATGCATGGCCCTGTCATGTCATTGTTCCCTGACAGGTATTTTGCCACCAATTCCACACAGGTCACTGATGCTCAGGCTGTGACATGCCTGGCCATTGTTTGTGTATGTTGCAATATCTTTGGCAGGTTTGCTTCTGTTGTGGACACACATTCAGTTGCTGTGCTTTGATGCCTTGGCATTGTGCCATGGCCAACATGCACATGGATTTGCATTCACTTGTCACATGTGTTTGGGGGTGGATGATTAAGGCCTGGAAGGGTGTGTGGTCAGATGCTCCACTCAAGGATGGACCTCTGGTGCTTTCAGTTGGTCGTATTTGCATTGTACATGTTGGTGTTGCACTTCATGGTGCTGTCAGACAATGGAAGTTCAGGTGAGCTGCAGACATGCATTGCACTGTTATTGTGGAAGACTGTCAGGGGGCTTTCTGGGGTGGTGTCCAGTCTGGACAGGGGCTGCCTGTGGAGGGTGTCCAGTCTGGAGTGGGCTGCCTTGGGGGGCGGGGGAGGTCACAGGTGAGGAGGCTTGGGGGTGGTGCCCAGTCTGGAGAGGGGCTGCCTGTGGGTGGTGTCCAGACTGGGGTGGGCTGCCTGGGCGGTGTCACAGGGAAGGGGGGCTGGGAGGTGGTGCTCAGTCTGGAGGGGCCTACCTGTGGGGGGTGTCCAGTCTGGAGTGGGCTGCCTTGGGGTGTCACAGGGGAGGGGAGTTGGGGGGTGGTGTCCAGTCTGGAGGGGGCTTACCTGTGGGGGGTATCCAGTCTGGAGTGTACTGCCTGGGGGGGGGTGTCACAGGGGAGGGAGGGTTGGAGGGTGGTGCCCAGTCTGGAGGGGTCTGCCTGTGGGGGGTGCCCAGTCTGGAGTGGGCTGCCTGTGGGGGTGTCCAGTTTGGAGTGGGCAGCCTGGGGGGTTTCACAGGGGAGGGGTCAGAAGGGGGTGGTTCCCAGTCTGGACAGGGGCGGCCTGTGGGGGCTGTCCAGTCCAGAGTGGGCTGCCTGCAGGGATGTCACAGGGGAGGGTGGCCGGGGGTGGTGCCCAGTCTGGACAGGGGCTGCCTGTGGGGGGTGTCCAGTCTGGAGTGGGCTGCCTGGGGGGGGGGGGTCACAGGTGAGGGGGCCTGGGGGCTGGTGCCCAGTCTGGAGGAGCCTACCTGTGGGGTGTGTCCAGTCTGGAGTGGGCTGCCTGGGGGGGGGTCACAGGTGAGGGGGCCTGGGGGCTGGTGCCCAGTCTGGAGGAGCCTACCTGTGGGGTGTGTCCAGTCTGGAGTGGGCTGCCTTGGGGGTGTCACAGGTGAGGGGTTTTGGGGGGTGGTGCCCAGTCCGGACAGGGGCTGTCTGTGGGGGGTGTCCAGTCTGGAGTGGGTTGCCTGGGGGGGTGTCCAGTCTGGAGTGGGCTGTCTGAGGGGATGTCCAGTCTAGAGTGGGCTGTCTGGAGGGGGGTTACAAGGGAGGGGGTTGGGGTGGTGCCCGATCTGGACAGGGGCTGCCTGTGGGGGGTCTACAGTCTGGAGTGGACTGCCTGGGGGGCTGTCCAATCTAGAGTGGGCTGCCTGGGGGGAGTCACAGGTGAAGCTCTGGTGGGTGGAGTCCAGTCTGGAGGGGCCTGCTTGTAGGGGGTGTCCAGTCTGGATTGGGCTGCCTGGGGGATGTCACAGGTGAGGGGGGTGGGGGTGGTGTCCAGTCTTGAGGGTCTAGCCTGTGTGTGCAAGGTGAGGTATGCAATTTCGGTGGGGTGCAGTCTGGGCTTGCGAGGAAGGTCCCGCATTTTCACCGGGGTGCAGCCTGGGCTTGCGAGGTGAGGCATGCGATTTCGCTGGGGTGCAGTCTGGGCTTGTGAGGGAGGACCCGTGTTTTCGCTGGGGTGCAGCCAGTGCTTGCGAGGTGAGGCACACGATCTTGCTGTGGTGCAGACTGGGCTTGCGAGGGAGGACCTGCGTTTTCTGTGGGGTGCAGCCTGGGCTTGCATGGGAGGACCTGCGTTTTTACTGGAGTGCAGTCTGGACTTGCGAGAGAGGATCCGCGTTTTCGCTGGGATGCAGCCTGGGCTTGCGAGGTGAGGCATGCGATTTTGCTGGGGTGCAGTCTGGGCTTGCCAGGGAGGACCTGTGTTTTCACTGGGGTTCAGCCTGGGCTTGCGCGGCAGGACCCGCGTTTTCGCTGGGGTGCAGAATGGCCTTGCGAGGGAGGACCCATGTTTTCACTGGGGTGCAGCCTGTGCTTGCGAGGGAGGACCTGCGTTTTTGCTGGGGTAGCCTGGGCTTGCGAGGTGAGGCACGCCTTCTCACAGCGGTACTGGATAGTGGGCCAGGGGTGGCGCGGATGCTTGCACTATGTTTGTCCTTTTGCTTGCTTTTTGGTGTGCTTGGGGGCGTGTTGTGGGCGTTCCTCACAAAGCTTGTTTTTACTTGTGAAGCGGCTAGTAATGCGCCTTTAAATCCATGAATATACGCGTGGCACGCAAATGTTTTTCTGGCCCAAGGCGCACGCTTGGTCCTTCTCAACATGCGAACGTTGCGCCATTTCTGTGCCCCATGTATACAAGTTCTAGTATATCCGCAGGACACAGATGAGTAGCCGTATAAGGTACGCATACCACAGCATAGTTAGAAAACTAAGATTAACAGTCTCAGAGAACATACAACTGCTGAAGCATGGGCAAAGGAAACATACTGCATGTGACAAGTAATGTACACAAGCCACAGCATAGACAGAGGATATAGATTAGAAAT
This sequence comes from Ambystoma mexicanum, assembly GCF_040938575.1. Taxonomy (NCBI): domain Eukaryota; kingdom Metazoa; phylum Chordata; class Amphibia; order Caudata; family Ambystomatidae; genus Ambystoma; species Ambystoma mexicanum. The sequence goes on from NC_090922.1 coordinate 658,245,998, forward strand.
TAACATCTTATAGGTACCCAAACAGACTAAGAATAGAAGAGGCCATGGTTTTTTTAAGTGGTGCTGCCATGAGTGTGCCAAGATATAAACTGTGGTGTGTAATATACCAATAGACAATGACATTATAAATGAAGCAACACTGTAGCCATTAAACTAGGAGTGTGGATTCATGAAGATCGCCAACTTAAAACTTAATTATTTTTAGGGGCTAACAATTTTGAAGTTAGAGACAGCGGCGATGTTGACAGGTTAGGCACTGTGAGATTACATAACTTGCCAAGGCTCACACAATTTTGGCCCAGTGTGCAATTCTGGCACTTGACAGCATTGTTTCCCAATTCTCGTCATACAGCTGGGTGGAATTATTTATGAATGTTTTGCTTTTATGCAGTAAAAATAAAAACCCTAGACTGGCTTGGAAAATGCGCAAATCACACAATAAACCAAAATGGCAATTTTGTTTTTAAAAATCCATGTAGAAACATGTATCCAAAAGCAGAATGTTTGCAGCTGTGTTTTTCCATCATATTGGAAGTCTATAAGTATCAGAATACTAATAACAATCTGTGTTGGCTAGGATATTTTTTTTAAAAAAGTAAATGCACCCAGCAAACGAAAGTTTGTAATAAATGCACCTCAAGGTAGTCATTGTTTGATATCGACTTGCACATTGTTGTTCATGATGTGAAGAAGCACATTTAAAACCGTAGGCAAAAAAGCAAACCGTTTTTGAGTCAAATTGGCAAACCTAAAAATAATCTTGCTACAGGTTTGTGACATTTCATCACTTTTCTCCTGTCTTTGCATTGCTGGTCAAGTGGTGAGTAGAGTGCTTGCTTTGACATCTGTGCAGAGCCTGCTAACGCAGGTTCGAATCCCGGTGGGGGCAAACTCATCCTTTCATCCTTCGAGGTCGATAAATGAGCACCACACACGTGGGTAATAATAAGCAGCGCTCAGATACCTGAGGGTTCATAGCGCTATTAATATTATTAT